>NC_068297.1:31618763-31977849 GCF_025860055.1 Xyrauchen texanus | reverse complement strand
GGAGCTGCAAGCCATACGGTAGCTTTGTATGAGGCAGACTGAAATTAAAATCATTATTCACTGATAATCTTCCCCTCTGCCAAAACTGAAACATAATTTGCAAATGCACTCAGATTTAAAAATAGCATGCCAATGCATGACAGCAAAAGCCATTGATTTGTGCATGTACTGTAACCGAATTGTAGGATTACATATAAGGATAGAGGCAGACATGTAACAGAACTTTATGCCCGCATTCTCACACCAAATATATAGGATTATTATATATTTATAATTTAGAGATAGGTGTAGACGGGTCATTTAGCAGAGGTGTGGACTCGAGTCATGTGACCTGGACTCGAGTCAGACTCGAGTCATGAATTTGATGACTTCAGACTCGACTCGACAAAATGTACAAAGACTTGCAACTCGACTTGGACTTTAACATCAATGACTCGTGACTTCACTTGGACTTGCGCCTTTTGACTCGAGAAGACTTGCTACTTCCCATGAAAACTGGGGAAAAAATGTTCACACGGCCGCGCCGCTCTCAGTTTATCTGCATCTGTGAAAAAAATGTGCACCACCTGTATGCATGCAGAGAGCACGCGCGCTGCCTGCACGACATCCAATCACTGTAGTCGCACATTGTTTTGATTCGACAGCATCTAAGCAGGCACATTGCAAGACAACCAATGAAGCGCAACAAGCAACAACGCGCCAGTTGGCAAAATGATACCGCAGATAGTGTCGTTTGGCTATAAAAATTACGAGGTAGTCGACAAAAAACGAGTTGCAATTTGGAAAACATGCGGGTCGAAGATTACAGACGGAGCTGCCACAACTTCCAACTTTGTTCGACACCTGAAGTTGCACAAAGAAAGGTAAGTTTTGAACGAATGCTAAGCACCTTATCGGATGTACCGTAACTTACTAGCTGCTGCATATTTACTGTATCAACGAGACAGTAAACGGACGTCTCCCTTGCTGGTTCATGCTTACAAAAATAGGGATTTTTGAACCCGGATTATATGAGGTACATGAGTGTAGCACACTCAGATGGAAAACCTCGCCAACATCATGTCAACGTCCGTTTTAAAGTACCATTTCTACCTTGCTGCTAGACGGATAAACACAAATGTATATCTCAGTCTCTCCAACACACATTAGACAAAAACAGGCCTTCCAGTTTTACTCTTTCACTTATTCAGTTTCAGAGTTGCTGGTGTGCTGCCTCATTGAGGTCGTTTATGTAATTTTGGTTAATCACAACTAAGCTGAACTGTCGCTGAAGACATAAAATATGACAATTAAACAATGAATGAGGCAGCAGTAGACCTGCAATTTCTGTGTGATGCAGCAAGGCACCATGGAATCTGGTGTGCAGGAGAGAGTGAACAATAAAGCAGGGGTTCCCAAACTTTACCATGACAAGGCCCCCCATATACCAGTAGATTCCAGCCAAGGCCCCCCTGACATGGGCCGTGCCACAATATTTTTTCCGTGCACCCCCTTTCACAACTCGATGGAGTTGGTGCATCCCTAAACCCATCCAAGTACAACAGGAAACATAGTAAGACATATACATTGTAAAGAGGAAAATGATAACACAGTCACAGTAGATCCACCATTAGCCTTCCCTTTTCATATCATGCCCAAACAGTAGGCAGCGCATGGACATAGAGTGCTACCGTAGTCTAGGTCTGTGAGGCAGCGCACCACTGGGATATATACAGTATATAATAAAATAATAACGATTATAGTAGTAATGTTCAGAGATGCAATAGATTATTATAGTGCAGTTCTTAACTAATGGGAATATTGTTTAGCTTATTTTTGGTTTAATTTGGTTTACTTTAGTTATTTAATTTATTAAATTATTTTGTTTTGCTATACTTTTCATGCCAACTTGCCGTGGCCCCCCTAGCACCCCCTCGTGGCACCCAGGGGTCCCCGTCCCCACTTTGAAAACCACTGCTATAAAGCATATGACTTCAGTTTCTTGAGGGAAAGGGCTTTCTTATGACTTTTGAAGCAGTGAAAATATTCTTAATATTGCATACACTGAAACTGAAATGTATTATCGTGTACCGTAGTGTACAATAGACAATGAATATTAACACAACATTGATATGAGTAAAGAGTAGTTTCAAATACAACATGTGTGGCTATAAGGGATTTTCTGACATCTGTTTCATATTATTCTCTGTTACAGGTATGAAGAATACCAGATGAACAAAAGCATCGTAGATGAACCACAACAGCCTTCAATCTCACAATTCCTGGACACTCGTGTAGGGCGTTACAGCATGGGCCACCCACAGCAGAAGGCCATCTCCAATGCGATACTGTCTGACTTGATTATTGATTGCAATTTTCCTCTGTCTATTGTGGAAAATAAGAGCTTTCGTCACTTTCTGGCTGTGCTGGACAGCAAGTATACCCCAGTCTGTCGCCGAACGCTGACCACAAAAACAGAGAGCCTTGCTGAGGAGAGACGTTCAAAGTTAAAAACTCAATTGAGCAACACTGACCATGTTTCAGTCACTGTGCACATTTGGTCTGATCGAAAGATGAGGGGATTCCTTGGTGTCACTGTGCACTGGATGGAGAGAGATGCAGAGAGGGTACAGCTAAAGACTAATCTCTTGGCCTGCAACCGCTTCAAAGGCTCTCACACAGCGGAGCGCATCTGTGACCAATTTGAGGCAATATGTGATGAATACAACATCAAAGCTAAATTGAACTATATCATTAGTGACAATGCTGCTAACATGTGCAAGGCATTTACGGTCTGCTTCCCCAGCGAACAGGAGGAAGATGATGATGCTGGAGATAATCTTGATGATCCTGAGCTATGGCATGACTTAACCCTAGAAGACCAGCAAACCGTCGATGCTGCTATGGCAAAGAAACAGCGCCTGCAGTGTTTTGCACACACATTGCAGCTGGTTGTGGGAGACGGTCAACAAAAGCGGCATGTCCTTCTCTCTCCAAGTTATCAAATCTTAGCTCCCTGCTCCACACAAGCACAACGTTTAAAGACATCTTCGATGGTGAATTTGGGGAGCACAGAGGCATCCCTGCTGCAGTGAGCACGAGGTGGAATTCCACACTGCGGCAGGTGAAAGCAGTCCTTCATTGTGATCCGCAAAAGCTCTGCGCAGTTCTTGAGAAGGCCGGGCATAAAGAACTGTCATTCACACCACGAGAGTGGAATCTGCTGAAGGAGTTGCTGGACATCTTGAAACCGTTCGGAGAAGCAACTGATTTGACACAGGGGGAGAAAGTCATTACAATCAGTGCAGTTGTTCCATCCGTCTTGTCCCTCAATCACCATCTTGAGAAGCTGAAGCCTCAAGTTCGTTTCCTGAGCGGCCTGGTCAGAGGTCTGCAGGCATCCCTGGAAAAAAGATTTCTTGGGATCTTCATTAATGTGAAAATGGCCCAGTCTCAAGAAGGGATCACTGCCCCCTTTTCAGATACAGTCTACCTGAAAGCAGCTGCCTTGGATCCAGCCTTTTGTCTGCTGTGGATTGAGCCCCATGTGCTGGTCAACCGTGACATCAAGGCAGATGTGGCACAACGAGTTAAAGGTAAATATTATTGACTTGCAATGCAACTTAAATGCAACATAAATAATTTGATCTTAATCTGATCTAGGATCTAATGTGATATTAATCTGACTTTAACAATAATAAAAATGTTCAGTCTTGCACAGTATCATCAACATCAGTAATGGTAATAAGGGCTCTTTTGTTTCTGCTGTTGTGACACGTTTTTTTTAGAATTGATCCTGCAAGATGCTGCAGAGACGGAGCAACCTGTGCCTGTGCCGGTGCATGCTGAAGAAGAACTAGAGGACATGGAAGGAGAAGGGCTGTTTGCTGCATACCATAAGAGGCAGAAAAGGGATGTTGGGACTCCACCAGCAGTACAGCTAAGTCACTACATTGACATGGCAGAAGGACAGAATGCCCTTTTGTTCTGGGCACTGAACAGTAAGACTCTTCCTTCACTCTTTCAAGTAGCCATCCGAGTCTTGGCAGTGCCTGCTTCTAGTGCTCCAGTGGAGCGAGTTTTCAGCCATGGTGGCATCATTCTGCATCCCCATCGTGCACAAATGACTGACAGACTTTTGGCCAATTTGATCTTTTGCAAATGCAATGCAGTATAGGGGCCTCCCTCCACCTGTCCACAGCACGCATACGCACACACACTCACTCTCTGCTCATCACCTGTCCACACACCTGTCTCTCTCTCATACACACCAGTCTCTATGGAGGCATTCCAATTATATTATCAGGTTGGTCCAGTTTTTCAGAAGTGATAATTTTGAGGAGTGAGGATTTTATTGATGACATGTTTAAAAAAGTTTAGGCTAAAAGGACCCATGTGTATTCGAAAGTTAAACTGTTTTGCAATATGAGGTCAATACAATACAGGACTGAAGCTGCTGTGCATTGTTCTAGTGCAATATGCTGATGAAATAGTAATTTTCTGTTTTTTACTGTGTTTGATTAATGTCATTGTATAAAAAGTGGTTTAAATAAATACAAATCTTACAGACATACATGATTTGTATGAATTTTATTTCTGTGGTAAGAGGACTTGAAATGACTCGAAACTAAAATGGTAGGACTTTGGACTCAACTTGAGACTTGTTGGCTTTGACTTTTGACTCGACTTGGGACTTGCCTCATCTTTGACTCGACTTGACTCGGGACTCGAGGGCAAAGACTTGAGACTTACTTGTGACTTGCATAACAATGACTTTGTCCCACCTCTGTCATTTAGTGTCCGCATTCTCACCATAATATGTAAGGGAATTTGGGGTCTAGAAATATGTGAGCTATGAACTAAATAAAACTGTGCTTATGCTACATTATTATGTAATGAAATATATAATGGAATTAGTCGCGATCGACAACCATTATAAATTAGATAAATGACAAATAACTAGATTATTTGTCTGAATAAGATTCTCTACCATTGAAACCATAATATAACAATTTCAAATAATAAGTATAGTTTTATCCGCTCACACTTTCTATTGAAAGGAATTAGCTTTAATAAAGGAATTGTGATTAATTCACTTATTGGAGTAATATTATTCTCAAGGCTTAATGAGAATAATATCACCCATATTCAGGTACAACGTTGAAGCGAAATCTTTTAGAAAGTTCGTTCAGTCGATGTGTAGGACTCTGTAAGATCAGAGAATTATTTTCTGTATGAATGATGAGGTTGGCTTTGAAGCAGAATCCGGAGGATCCGTGAATCCCTTTGGGTTTGTGAGACGTAGAGAGTGAGGCTTCCTCGGGACTTTGAGTCCCGAGCTTCCTGGTCCTCACATGGCGTGTGGTCAGAAGAGGAAGCACGGAGCGATGAGGGAAGTGTGTCAAGAGTCAAAAGGAAAACCAAGAGAGCCAAGCCAAGAGAGCGAGTTCTTCCTGTTTGGAACTATTTGAACTGAAATTGGCTGCATTCCCCAAGGGTGTCCTTTGCCAATCAGAAGTGACTTATCAGATTCACATGGTCGACTGGGCTGTCCTTTCCGACAGCTGATTTGTGACCCTTTGTTTCGGTTCATCAGATTTTCTTCATACACCAGCGAACGCTTACATACTAAATATGACATTGTTTCATGAATATTGTAGGTAACAAAACATTAAAAAATCCCTTGTTACAAAATCATAATGGTTAGTTCCTTGGTTATACAACATGGATAAACATTACACATATTTTAAAGAGGTGCATCGGGCTATAATACATAATTTATGAGATATATATAAGTCACCACAGTTCAAATAAATTCTGTTTCTTTTTCTTTTTGTTCTTTTTAGAAGGTTAAATCAGTAAAGTACTGTGACTTTGTGTAAAACGTTTCTGGATTAACCCTTTCCCCGCCAGCGTTTTTTAAAAAATGTTGCCAGCCACCGCCAGGGTTTTTGACGATTTTCGCTAAATTTTAATGGCCCGCAGAATATTTTCTTCCATGAATATATGAAGATGCTATATATCGAAATAAAGATCTGGGCCTCTGCTTTTAGGCAAAAAAAACGATTTTATTTTATCTTCATTTGTTCTTTTTTTATTGCGACTTGAACAGAGGTCGGTTTTGTCAAAAAACAACATGTCAGACAAAAAGCTGAGAAAAAGGCATGTTTATGTCTGATATTTTGAGCTTCTCAATACTCCATTTCTTCATGTTTGAGACGATCGCAGTCTGTTTCTTTGATCAAAGAGTTGCGTACTCTTTCAAAACATGCGCAGGGGTCTTCCTTACCGTATAACACCTAAAACACGGAAACCCGGAAAATTCCGTGTTTGGCGGGGAAGCGTTTTTTCATAAAACACGGAAAATTCCGTGTTTGGCGGGGAAAGAGTTAAGCTGAAATGTCTTAGTATTCAAGTCAAGCAAATCTGATGGGCTTTTGAAAGCCTTACAAAGGGAAGTCTGGTTTAACTCTGTTTGGAAGTTCAGAAGGTCACGCTGAGGGTTTTTTTCAGCTAAGTTATTTTTTTATACATTGTGTATATATATATATATATATATATATATATATATATATATATATATATGAGTTTCACTCCCATACAGTCCTATTCTACATTGGACCGCACCAGAGTATTCTGGTAGCTCTGTGACTGGCCAAAATGCTAAGTACAACTATTGTGATAACCTCTAAATTTCCTGGTGGAACAGGTGTTTTTGTTGTAGACAGCAGATTCTTTCTGCGCTGTGTCACTCACAGCACAAAAATAGACAGCACTGTCTTCTAAAGTAAGCTTGGAAATCTGTAGTGTTCCTTTGCTTTTTGAATCTCCATAGATATGAAAGCGATCATAGCCCGTTTCAGGATTAAATTTTTTCAAGTAAAGATGCCCGGTAAGTTTCAAGGATTTATCTTGTATTGTTGTTTGTTGGTACCAGTAAAGGTAGTAGTAGTCACTGTAAGTATGGGTACAACTGATGTTCACACTGTCTTCCAAACTTGCAATTATGGCAGCAGATTGATCAATGGATGCAGCAAGAGTCATGTCTTTAGAGGAGACAGGAAAAGCACATTTTGGTGTTATTAAATGGAATATTCTTAAATCATATTACACATTATTTGATTTTCTTTATTATTCTTTGAAAAATCCTTGTTACTTAACCTGTGGACCAGAACAGCACAATATAGAAGAATAAGAATAATAAGGTGAGCAGCATCATTTCTGCTTAAAATAGTCGTTTGAATCTTATTAACTCAATGTAAGAGAGGTTGCAAAATCAGATCTTCTGTTTAGATATGAAGGAAGACACTGATAGAGAAAAATATTAAGTCAACTAAACTCAACAGTAAAAAGCAAGTTAAGGAAGCCTGTGATGTGTTCTTACCTTTTATTGGACAATGGTTGTATAAGCCCATCCCAGCTCTGAGCTATAACCGATTTATGAATAATGGGTTAATCTAGAGTCAGGATGGTAGTTTTTTTTTTTATCATTGCCACAGTTAGCACAGTAATATGCAGCACTTGAGAAAATAAATGTTTAATGTTCAGTTTAGCCTTAAGATCCTCTCATGTGACAACTTCCCTTCAGAGAATCAATCAAAATGTAAAAGATTTAAAATTTCCAGCGGACACCTTTGAGCGTTTTCCTCTGGTACCCAAAAGCATCATGCCCATTCATATTGATTCATACTCATATTTATGAATCAAGTTGACTTTGAATGTGACTTCCACAAAAAGTATTTACTCTTTTGCTAATTAAGCAAGTAGCAGTAATTATGGTAGTGTTGATTAACTACGTAAAACGCTATGGAAGAAATATTTTACACGTCTTGAGACATACTTTCCACCATAGGTGTCATGGAAGCACACTTTTATGATATAAGCAAATTAATTTCATCAGTTTATGCACTGTTAATGCTTGCCATTTTGTCTGATAGACATTTTAACTTATACAATCAGTATGTCAATGTTTTGATCAGTCCTTTGGTGCTGAAATGCATATAATCATATGACAATTAGGTAGGCTGCTGTGCTGCTTTTTTCCCCTTATTGACACAAAAGATACAAGACATCAGCCATGCTGGCTTTTTTTTTTTTTTATCTGTACAGGTGCATGGAGAAAATTGTTTTTGTCAGGGGTTACAAGGAATTGTATGGCTGTGCTCACTTGCTGCACAGAAATACACTGCACTGTCCTCGATAGATATGCTGGATATGAGCAGGAACACATCACTTGTACCATGTCCTGTGATGTTAAATCGTGATTTGAATCTTTCCTCATGAGAAGGTACATCATATCTGAGCATTCCAATGAGTTCTAAAGAACCACCATAGCTCTTCTGCTGATACCAGTAAATGTATGGATAGCTGGTGTCACCGTGACGACAAAAAAGCTTTGCTTCTGTCTCCTCCACTGTCTGTAGAGGATGTTCAGGGGACTGTTGAATGTTGGGAATGGAAACCACAAAAACTACAAGATGGTTAGTAGTGTACAACAATGCATGCAGAATAATTTTTTGTTTTGTTTTTGCTCTGGAAACTTACCGGTTAAACATACATTGATTATGGTTAAAATTAGTATCCTGATCATAATTATGAATGTTCAACAAAGCAACAGAATAACTTAAGTCTAAAAGCTGAAAAAAATGTAATTAAAACATAAATTAGTGCAATGGATGTCTCTCTAATGTCTTTTACTTCTGCAGTTATTGCAACATCACTATTGCAAGTCTCACAAAGCCAGAAAAGTCTGGTTGCAATGCAGCTTATTGTGGACAAGATCCACCCACAGGAAGACAAGACGTGATTGTATTCCTGACATTTAAAGTCAAGTCATTTTTATTTGCATAACGCTTTTCACATCACACATCATTTCAATGCAGATTTACAGAAAATTTTGCTGTACCAGGAAAGGATGATGTAATATATGTAATGTCTTAAAGGCCTCCTTGAGCAGTTTAAATTAAAAAAACATGATTGAAGATCATGCTTTAAAAATTATTTGTTTTTAGGCCCTCAGTAACTAAGCTTGAGGCAACTATGGCACAGAACACAAAACACCTAAATATAGTTAATGGAGGAAAAAAAGTAGATGTTGGCAGGCATTGTTTAAAATTAAAGGATATTGACTGAACTGTAAGATTAATATTTAAGTGTCTTTGAAGTCCATCCCGAATAGACTACGGAAGTGCACTATTATGCAGTGTCCTTTTTTGTTTGGCTGATAAAGGCTTAAGTTGGTATTCATTTGTTGTCTATGTATTCCATTTTATGAGAGTGTAGTCCATTCTATGACCAAGATGATGTAGGCCGAGTTCAGTGAGTTTGTGCCTGTACAGTAAACATCAGAAAACAATGGAAAATATACTAAAACTCTGTGATCAGATTTATTTCTATCCCCCAAAAATAATATTTTACATACATAGACGTAACAAAGCTGAACATGCATGGAGATCAAACCCTCAAACAAAATATTTTATTATTTTCAATGATTTGATGCCATCAAACTGGCAAGAAGTGTTGTAATGGTTATGAATACATCATTAGCTATTTTGTTTACTCTGTGTTCAGTTTAGAGGTTATGATTAAACATAAAAATTCCAGTGGAGTCAGCCACTTTTCCACAAATTGTTTTTGGCGCCCCTCTGTTAGCATTTCACCTGAAAATGTGAGTAACCCAAAATTAGAGCTCCATTCAAAAACTCTTCCCACTTCAGCCACTGAGGCAGGGCTTTGTATTTTGTGAAGCAAATGACTAGTTTAGCTAAAAACAAATTGAATCTACAGTTTCCAAATCTACAGTGAGATCAGTCTGCTGGGTATGCTGAATTTAGCAAGGAGTTGCTAAAACGTACAGAGTAAGCAAACAAGGGAAAAAGCCAACTTTAATTAGATGTCTGATTTTCCGAGAAGGGTTACAATAGGACGCCTCCATGCTCATGCATTGCTTATGCTGGAGGGTTTATTTTGAAGGTTGTCATGCTATGTTATGTTATATATTTTTTCTTGATAAAACCCTTAATGTAAACAGATGATGATGCATAATCAGAAAATGTTTCTGTAGTGCCCTCTACTTGTTAAATCTACTGTACCTATTAAAACACCAGCCTTGTTTTTATTCTTTTATTCCAACAGGTGCATAATGAACAGTTCCTTTTATTTTATTTTATTTTACTTTATTTTTCAGGGGTTTCAGAGAAGTGCATGTCTTTGCATACTTGTTGCACAGAAATGCACTGCTCTGTCCTTAGTAGATTGCTAAATTGCAGTGACGATTGCCTGTTAACCAAATGTTGTTATGGTTAAAATGAGTGCTTTGATCATGCTTGTTAACATTGAATCAACACATTTGAAGAAATGAATGAGGACCAAAAAACGAGAAAAAAGTCAATTCACCATGCAACGGTTGTCTCACTAATGTTTTTCTTCCGAAGTCAGAAGAGATTACTACTTTCACATAGTTTCACATAGCAAGACTTAAACTAGAAGGCAAAGGTCTGGTCTACATTGCAGCTTATTCAGGCCAAGATCCGCCCACTTAGACAATATCCTGACAAGAGATTATGTGACTGTCATGTAAAGCGACTACTGTTTGAAATACGAACTACAGTTCATTGTGTTTTATTAGTTGTGTAGAGGCAGATTTATCTGAAATATATTTTACGATTGCGGAAAATTGTAATATAATGACATTTGATAATGATTTTCATGAACGGTTGTACAGAAGTCACCAAGAAATAATAAATAGCAGACAATGCGTATAGAATTTGTGATCACAATTTCTGTACTTCCAAAAGTTATAAATACGTATTATTCCACAGACAACTCGGAAAGGAAAACATAATATTCACTTACTCTTGTGGATATCATGTTAACTCATTACTAATTTCCACAATCAAAATTGTAAAAACGTTTTTAAGCTAATTTTGGTGATTTTTTAACATCAGTTTGTTTCCCGGAAGAGAAACGATGTCATGTCAGACATGAAAGATTAGTGCTTGCCAGATCAAGTATGTGCTTTGTGGTTTTGTGTGCAAGATGCAATTGACATTAATTTAACGGACTGTGGGTGTGCTGTTTGAGGCTGAGACTAACTATTGCATATCTTTATGATACTAAGAGGGAGGCGGAGACTGTTGTTGACCTCAGTTGACTGGGTTGCCAACCCAAGTGCAGCTGTGTGAAGTGATGAGGGAGGGGTTTTTGAGCACAGACTCGCCTAGACTCGCAACACTGTGCTGCACTCACAGCACAGAAATAAACAGCACTGTGCTCAACTTTCACAGACGACATGAGCAAGTTGCCCTCTCTCTCTGCATCGCCTGTAATCATAAAATCCTTACTGTCAACTATGTCCTTTGTGAAGGAGAGAAACCCAAGTAGCTCAAGAAGACTTTGCCCATTAGTCTGCTGGTACCAGTACATTTTGTCATGGCTTTTGTCATTGTGACTGCAAGTGATGTTCAAAGCCGCTCCTGTGACTAAGAGAAGGTCAGTAGGCGATTGCCTAACAGTTAAAGACATAGACAGACCTGTAAGACCATTAGAGAGACATTTAGACAGGTTAAACTACAATCAAGCTGTAGGTAAGTGTATCTGCATGTATTATTGCATGCCTCACCCACAAAACAATGCAGCAGGAAAAATGTAACTGTCTCTCCACTCATGCTGAATCCTGGTTAGTTGAAAACTCGTGAGTGAGCAGATTTATCTTTATTCAATATGTGGGCGGAGCTGAATTATGCATTCAAAGTTGTAATCATGTTTGTTTCCCTTCAACTGCCCTCTGATGGACTTCATTATTGGATTCCATTGAATTGTATAGTCAAATTGTACAGCAGAAACATTAGTGACCATTTAAAGCTCTAGAAATCCCTTTAATTCACTGTCCAAACAATTCTTAGCTTCTAGGTTTGACATACACTCAAGAAATAACATACTATTGGACGTAAGTTTGTTCACTCTAAGTGAAGGAAAGTAAAAAGCTCATGAACAAGCCATTATATTTCTTATGGTATATGTAAGGGTTAATGTACACTGTCCCACTTACCAAATAAATAAATGGGCATGAAATAAAATAAGAGTTGAAATGACTTCATTATGTGGGAAGAAAGAGACCACAGAACGCATACTAGAGACATGGAACTTTGAGTCCTTTGCGAAAGCACACAGCACATATCATATAATAAAGCCTGGTGACCATTACATCATACAAAACCGTATGTGCATTTATTTCTAATGTTGGCAATTCCCTATTAAATTTGTCTATTGTGTCCATTTTACCTCAAGGGACATTTTAATTGGTTAGTAATGTTGAAAATTTGTTATTAATCATTTATAACATGTGAGATAATATGGCTCTCTAATTGGTAAGTATTGCATGGAAATCTTTAAATCTTTATTAGTAATTTTATTCATGTTGGTATAATAGCACATCAATGACTTATAATGCATTTGTTAATTACTTATTAGTCATTAATGAACACCTTTATGAACCCATAACAAAGTGCTACCCAAACTTTTGTCTCCCATAACAATTCTTCAATTCGCCGGGTGCAAAGTATGCTTATCACTGAGGTAATCCACAAGTGGTTCCTGATAATGTTTTTGTGCAGAAGTAAAGGAAAGCCACAGCACTGTGTTCTCTTGCAGCACAGTAATATACTGCACTGTCTTTAGAAGAAAGGTTTTTCAATGTCAAAGAACTTTTACTTAATCCATTCCCAGACAATTTGATTTTTTCTTGGAAAACTGATTCTGGGCTGACATTCTCTCTGTATAGATATCCCATAAGCTGCATTTCTCCAGTAATAGACCGCTTGTACCAGAGGATGACATTGAAGTTTGAAATGTTGTGAGTACACTGTAGAATTGCTGATTCTGCATTGTTTTTGCACAGTAGGTCAGAAGGGCTCTGTGTGACACTGGAACTCACTGACAAAACTGTTAAGATAAGGAGACATTTTATAATACTGATAATAAGCACTAAATCTGAAATAAATGTTGTTTTGTAACAATTTATTTGAACACTTCCTTACCTGTCAAAAAGAGCAACAAGTTTGCGGTGGTGATCAGACATATAATCATGTTGCACCTAAAGGTAAAGTAGATTAAGGAAATCTGCCCAATCTGAGATTATTTTTTTACATCTTTTTAGAAAGGAAATGACATCACAACTGACAATTTCTGCCCTCTAGTGTGCAAATGATGCTATCAACAATTGTATCAATACGATCTATCAATACCTTTTGCATTACTTTGGAATTATTTTGAGTTCCCTCACAATAAATTGACCATGGTTTTACTACAGTAAACATAAATAGTGGTAGTGTAGTGTAAATGGTCCGTAAATGGTAGTGAAAATGGACTGTGTGCAATTAGACGAATAGAACTATGGACTTTATTTTTTTTCCTTTTATTGAATAATCTAAACATACAATATGCTTGCAGTGAAATATGGACTTACATTCTTTTGTGCATTAACTGCATCCTTGTTGAATGTCAGGCATATTTCTATGACAGTGATATGCTCCATTCATAAGCATAGGAAATATGAACTATTAAAACGTTAAACCAAAAATATTTCTAAATTCAAATTACACTTCAAACGAAATAAATATATATATATATATATATATATATATATATATTAGACAGGTGAAACTCGAAAAATTAGAATATCGTGCAAAAGTTCATTAATTTCAGTAATTCAACTTAAAAGGTGAAACTAATATATTATATAGACTCATTACAAGCAAAGTAAGATATTTCAAGCCTTTATTTGATATAATTTTGATGATTATGCCTTACAGCTTATGAAAACCCCAAATTCAGAATCTCCGAAAATTAGAATATTACATGAAATCAATAAAAAAAAGGATTTTAAATACAGAAATGTCGGCCCTCTGAAAAGTATAATCATGCATATGTACTCAGTACTTGGTTTGGGCCCCTTTTGCATTAATTACTGCCTCAATGCGGCATGGCATGGATGCTATCAGCCTGTGGCACTGCTGAGGTGTTATGGAAGACCAAGATGCTTCAATAGCGGCCTTCAGCTCTTCTGCATTGTTTGGTCTCATGTCTCTCATCTTTCTCTTGGCAATGCCCCATAGATTCTCTATGGGGTTCAGGTCAGGCGAGTTTGCTGGCCAATCAAGCACAGTAATACCATGGTCATTGAACCAGGTTTTGGTACTTTTGGCAGTGTGGGCAGGTGCCAAGTCCTGCTGGAAAATGAAGTCAGCATCTCCATAAAGCTTGTCTGCTGAAGGAAGCATGAAGTGCTCTAAAATGTCCCGGTAGACGGCTGCATTGACTCTGGACTTAATAAAGCACAGTGGACCAACACCAGCCGATGACATGGCTCCCCAAACCAACACAGACTGTGGAAACTTCACACTGGACTTCAAGCATCTTGGATTGTGTGCCTCTCCATTCTTCCTCCAGACTCTGGGACCTTGGTTTCCAAATGAGATGCAAAATTTGCTCTCATCAGAAAAGAGGACTTTGGACCACTGAGCAACAGACCAGTTCTTTTTTTCTTTAGCCCAGGTAAGACGTTTGACATTTGAAGCCCATGTCCAGGACCCGTCTGTGTGTGGTGGCTCTTGATGCAGTAACTCCAGCCTCAGTCCACTCCTTGTGAAGCTCCCCCACACATTTGAATGGCACTTTTCCTGACAATCCTCTCCAGGCTACGGTCATCCCTGCTGCTTGTGCACCTTTTTCTTCCACACTTTTCCCTTCCATTTAACTTTCTATTAATGTGCTTTGATACAGCACTTTGAGAACATCCAACTTCTTTTGCAATTACCTTTTGAGGCTTTCCCTCCTTGTGGAGGGTGTCAATGATGGTTTTCTGCACAACTGTCAGGTCAGCAGTCTTCCCCATGATTGTGAATTCAACTGAACCAGACTGAGAGACCATTTAAAGGCTCAGGAACCCTTTGCAGGTGTTTAGCTGATTAGAGTGTGACACTTTGAGCCTACAATACTGAACCTTTTCACAATATTCTAATTTTCTGAGATTCTGAATTTGGGGTTTTCATAAGCTGTAAGCCATAATCATCAAAATTATATCAAATAAAGGCTTGAAATATCTTACTTTGCTTGTAATGAGTCTATATAATATATTAGTTTCACCTTTTAAGTTGAATTACTGAAATTAATGAACTTTTGCACGATATTCTAATTTTTCGAGTTTCACCTGTATATATTAACAAATATTTTTTACAGTAATGACAACTTTAGGGTTTACAGTGAAATTTGTTCTAGTTGTGTTGGTTTTGATTAAAATGCGATTCTTTTCACCAAAAAGATTTGTTCAGATTCGTTCATCGATTTGTTCATTTACCATAACTGCAAGTTACACCTTTGTACCCGTATATGGTGCCAAATGGCCGTCTTTTAATTGCATTGAACAAAAAGCAGTCATTTACAACCAGAACAAGTCGAATTATCCTTTATTACAATTTCAGTATCTACAATTCTACTAAGAGAATTCAGCACAGCAGTGCTTAACCCATTTAATACCACTGGTCACAATTGTGACCACAATTTTTCCTTGCATATTTTAGTGTGCAATCAAAAAGTAACTCGTATTATGAAGCACATGTTCATATATAATGAAAATGTAAGATGTCTATATGAGTTTATGGCAGGTCTAACATGATTGGTTTGTTTAGTCATGTGACCACACACATTTATTTCCTGGTGCTGCCATCTTAATGGAAGGATGACATCAAAGCTCAGAAAGAACAGGTAAGAATACTAAGTTCCTTTTTGAATAGCTCATACATTTTTTGCACATATCATCATGAAAGGGTTATCTATACATACACATTGAAATTAAATGAATACATGCTTTATTCTGTTGTCAAACTGCAGATAAATGAAGACGGTTACAATTGTGACCGGTGGTATAACACAGGGAGTCTATGTTCCCCATATGTAATTCTGTGTTATTTTTATGAACTCTCTTTCAGATTGACTTTAAGTCAAGTTATGGATTTACTTGACACTGATGACCCAGAGCCTGCAATTTTTAATATAGCAGTGGTCCCTAAGATAGAGAAGGATGCAATAGAAAGCGACTGTGATAGCTTTCTGCATCTGACATGGATTTTACTGGTGACTCAGCTCACATACCACTGCAGAACTGTTTGGATCTGATCATTTTGAGGAACTTGAACCTGAATGCGAGGACCAACCAAAACTCACAATTCAAACAAGAAATCTCTCAAAAAAACTTGAAGCTGCTTCATCATATTTATTGCCATCTTCAGATGCTACCACTGCCACCATGCTAGTGCCCTTGGCAGAAAACATCCCTGAACCTGCCTGCGGCGACCAACCAAAACTAACAATCCGAACAAGAAATCGTACAAAACAACTTGAAGCTGCTTCATCATCTGTATTGCCATCTTCAGATGCTACTACTACCACCATACCAGTGCCCTTGGCAGAAAGCACCCCTGCTCAGCTGATTAAAAGGAACAACCTCTTTATGAGAATTATGAGTTTCAATAACATTCGTATGTCATTGTAATGTGTGGTCATCGGAGCCTTTTTTTCATATTTAATCCTGCCCCTTTTCTTCTTGTACTAGATTGATGAACTGAACGAACGGCATGCAGCTCCTCAATTCGTTCAGCTGGTTAGCTGATCCTTGTTCATGCTGACTGATTCATTCATGTCGTTCATGAACAAGTGTACCAGTACATTCAGTTCATTCACGAATTACATGACCGAATGATTTAGGAAGGGGTGTATTCCTTCAGTGGTCAAACCAATGATATCACAGCTCGCATTTGAATGTTATTGGCATGACTATTCGCTAAAGTCAGTCTTTAAAAGCAACACAAATGGAATTTGCCTGTCTACAAATGTACAAAGACCTTTTAAAATTTGAGTTTAAACACAATAACCATTTTCACCATAAAAGATAGGTCTAATTTTCCTATATTTTGTCAAATGCTGGGCTTAACTTTTACCAAGACAAAGAAAGAGTTTAAGAAATGCCTAATAATAGCATACACTGTGCACAAACATTTCCATTCGTAATTCATGTAATTATAACTGTATGGTCTTCAGTCAGTACACATGAATATATTGGGGATCAGGGGCGGACTAATTTGGGCCAGCCTGCTACTGCGCAAGTACCTAGTCCTACAGGCGATATATGCGGCCACGTTGGGCTCCAACATGCCTGCACGGACCTCATAATGAGCAAATATTTTATAATCTCTGCAAGACAAGGCAATATGATGGCTTGTATTTTGAAATAATGTAAAGGCTTTTATTTCGATATTGATTACACATCAGAAAGCTTATCTGTAAGAGCGCACCAATTTTGTACCTCGAGTGGACCTCATTATTTGACATACAAATCCCAATAATGGTGATAACTTAAAACAAAATATTAAGTATAAGATGAGCTCTAAATAATCATTAAATTACATATAACTTCAAGTTACAACAAATACAATAACAGCAGCATAAATCAAATCAGGAAACAGTAAAGCTATGAGCAGTAAATAGTCATGTGCATAATTTATTTATTTCTGGATAATGCACAGCTTGCTGAATAATGCTCACGCCTGATAAACATGCAGATAATAAGTCATGAAAATGTGTACTTTGTTCTCAAGAATTAAAACACTGCTGATATAAAGATGCAAACTCAAGGAAATATGGAGTGAAAATATGAGCAATTAATCTGCAGAATATCTGCAAAGATCTACACTTTTAGATGTATGTGTAAGATTATATATGCAGAAGAATTGAAACAACATATATCTGGATCTAGGAAAAACCCAGCCTTTCAGTTTGGAATGTTTCCACATCATAAATTACCGGCCTTCATCCGGAACCCCCACCCAGTTTCACCAGGCTGTTCTGTGTAAGGTTACAAGGACCATAAGATTTGCTCAACTCTAAGACATTTCATCTTAATCTAGCCTTGCTAGATAATGCTGAAAATCACTTTGAACTGTGGTAACGTTTGTACCTGACAAATTAATGATTATAGACTGACGGATCTCTTTAAAATGTGTGTTAAAATAGGTGTGCAATCACCTATAATTGATAAATATAATCTTTAATTTGTATGATTCAACTCATTCTGCTAAGAATGGTAACTATAAGGCTCAACTTGATAAAATGCAATGATGTGTAAAACCAATATGATTTTGTAACCAGAGATTTTCATGCTTTGTTACCTACACGTATAACATCCATGAAAAAAATGTCATATTTAGTATGTAAGCGTTTGCTGGTGTATGAAGAGAAAGCTGAATAAAACGAATACCATGTCTCTTGTACCATTCTTAAGATATCAAAGCTCATTATTAAATATGTGCTATTTTTGAGCGAGACATGAAACATGAATAGCCACTAAAGCAGTCTCGCCCTTCAAAAAGGAGAGACTTCAGTGAACGAGAAATATTTGTCTTTGTATGGAGGTGAATGTAGAGCCCGAAGCCATTTGTTTTGAGAATAATGGCTGGCTGATGAAGTTATTGGCTGGCTAGCCGGCTCAGCCAAAACCTAAATGGCTGCTGCAGCCGGCAAACTTTTCATAGCTGCAAATGGCTGAAGCTGCCACTTCATGTCTACAGATGTCTATGTTCAGTGGTGGACAGTAACGAAGTAAATGTAATTTGTTACTGTACTTAAGTAGCTTTTTTGTGTATCTGTACTTTACTGAAGTATTTAAATTTGGGGAGACTTTTACTTTAACTCCACTACATTTCAAAGTCAAATATCTTTTTACTCTACTACATTTTCAAAATCAGTCGTTCCTTTTTATTTATGAGTGGATAAAAATGTAACTGGTCAAACGAGCCACCAATCACAGTACAGCTGCGCGCTTTGTCTTGAACTTGCCTTGGCGGCATCTGCTAAGCCGAACCAGGGGTGCGTTTCCCAAAATCATCGTTAGCCAACTATGGTAGCAAGTTCCGTCGTTATCATCATAGTTCAACGAGTCGGTGTTTCCCGAAACCATCGCTCCAACGAACATTCGCAAACAGCATCGCAGAGTTGTGTGGTTGGAACGACAGCTCTCGACCTGTGGTTAGAAGCAGAGTTTCTTGTTATTATAACATGTGGGCTTAATAAATTATTATCTTGAGCCAAATAAGCAAGATGACATTCAGTACAATCAGTATCTTTTATTTAGAAGACATACAAATGTCCTTTATGTCTTTTAGTTTGTCAATAGATTTAAAGCACCGTTTTTGAAGAGTGCGCATGTGTGAACGTGCTCTAGTCCATAAGAACGAGCCTATGATTGAATCTGGAAATAAAGCAAATAACTGAGAAAAATATGAGAGCGTCCTCAGATGACATGTCCGTAATTTATAGCAAAACATCTAGCATTAATTCGATCATTAATTCGAACAGATTCATTAAAAGTAGTTTTTAATCCACCACATGTGTGACATCATTAACCAACGTGGTTGAACAACCAATTTGTGACAATACGGTTTTGGGAAACAGTCGTGACTAGCAAGTTGATTTCTTCAACAGTGCATCGTACTCACGGTAGTGGAGCAGCAAGTTACGTTGTTGTACGGGAAACGCACCCCAGAGCCATTAAATATGAGAGTTGCTAACATAGACGGTTGCGACAGTGATCTCGCCGCGCGCGTCACGTGATTCGTGTAGCTCTCAGTAGTTCCAAACAAATTGCGTTGCCAATGATTTTAAGCGGGGCAGAGAGCAGCAGCTATTATTGCAGCAATTATCGGTAAATATTGACGCATAATGTACATTGCTTATTATGTTGACACTAAAATGACTTGCATATAATAGCATTGTTTTTCTGGAGAGTAGCAGAAACACTGCATTAATACGTTTTTGTGTTTAATTTTGGAGGGAAATTGGCTGCTCCCATAACATAGAATATATATATATATATATATATATATATATATATATATATATCTATGTATGTGTGTGTGTGTGTGTGTGTGTGTGTATATATATATATATATATATATATATATATATATATATATATATATTTATATTTAATGGCATTGTGCAGGTTTATGTGAATGTATCATAACATTAGGATGTTAATAATTATGACCATAGACGCTGAGAAAATTATATACAGTAAATACTGTAAATGTATTATACCTTATGGGAACAGTCCCTTCCTCCAAAATTAAACACACAAAAAATGTATTCAATTCAAATATATATATATATATATATATATATATATATATATATATATATATATATATATATATATATATATATATATATATATATATATATATATATATATATATATATATATATATATATATATATATATTAGTAGTATATATATATATACACACATCTGACTAATTAATGTCATATTATTAATAAATTGGTGTGCCAAGAGTGACATTAGTCTTCATGTAGACTGAGTTAAGCAAGAGTCTTGTGACAAATTATAATAGGACATTATGGCCATAAAAAATCATAGTACTTGGATACTTAAGTACATTTGAAGGCAAATACTTTTGTACTTTTACTCAAGTGAATTTTTAAAGGCAGCACTTCTACTTTTACTTAAGTAATATTTTACCTTGAGTATCTTTACTTTAACTCAAGTACATGGTATGTGTACTTGGTCCACCACTGTCTATGTTATACTGATTTACTAGATCTCAATATTTCCAAGCAATGCATGGCTTACACTATATTTCTACAAAATGCAATACAATGTAATAAAGAAAACACCAGATTTTACTTTCACAACGTTTGTACATATTTATTTTGTAGTCTGTATGCTACTAAACATTTTCACATAGCCTACAATGTGTTGTGTTTAGGCTAAATGCATGTAGGCTAAGTTGTATACAATAACTTGGCATTATCATGGATGAAGCTTATCATATTACACCTTGATTAAGAATGCAAACTTTTGTTGAATTTCATGAGAAATCTACAGACGCAAACAGACGAAGTGTAGTAAAATAAAGACCTAAATGTGTATTTCAGACTTTTTTCACCACAAGTCTGAAAGAAGACATGTTATTGAAGACAAATATCCAAAAATCTCAAAATTGACCAGTAAAAAAAAAACTATGTTTTTGCCTGCCGTGGTCTCGCCTTAATATAAACACACACTGTTATCAGTAGCCTATTATTTTGGACAAAGTTTTGCACATTTCACTTCAATGTACACTGAAGCATGCGTCGTGAATTAGCAATGTGGAAACGGTGGTTTGTTACTGCAGTAATATCACGTTCAGTGCTATAAATCTCTCCGTTCCAGAATATTTGGTTCATAACATCAATCTTTGATTCAGGTGTTTGTGCAACCGTGCCCTGAAGATTTAACAAAAGTCTGGGTAGGCCTACGTTAAGAAAAAAGTAAGTAGGAATTAGGAAAGTATGTGAGAAGTGAGATCAAAATTACCTTGCTTTCCGCCATTTCACCTCAGTGCGAGAAAAACATGCATCGCTTCTTCTGTACGGAAAACGAACAATTTTAATTGGTCGTCAATTCACTGTGAGTCTGTGTATCGTAGCAACGGGCACAAGACTGCGCTGTTATGAATCCAGTGGGAAAATAGATCTCGTGTATTGTTTATATATTTCGTGAGTGTATGTCTCTATGTGATAGAATTATTATTTGATGCAAATAATTCTAGCCGGCTCAGCCAAACTTTATCAGATGGCGGCTCAATATGGCTTACAAAATTATTGGCTGGCGGCGGCTGAAATTCTAAATGGCGCAAATGGCGGCTCTTGGCGGCGGCTTCGGGGTCTAGGTGAATGAGAACGATTTGTTCACTTGAAAGGACTGATTTGTTCATAAAAAAAACAAAAAACATCACTAGTAGGTTCCATCTACTTGAAGCATTTAAATTGAGATTACATGGTAGTTTTAAGAAGAAAAAAATGTGTCCCACTGTCCTTGATTGAATCAGGTTCAGCCAAAGAATAGATTTTTTTGAATGTGTGACCAGCCATGCTGGGGTGCGTTTCCCATACAATGAAATAACTCACTGCTTAACCAACAGAGTAGAATGCAGCATTGGAGAAACTGACTAAAAATGAATGACTGTTCCCGAAACCATAGTAACTATGTCGCACATCCATCGTTCGAACCACGTTGGTCATTAATGAAGTTACTAATGGGGTGGAGTAATAACTTTAAATTAGAATAGAACATTTACACGTACACCAGAAAGCCATTTAATCTGTTGAAGACACGAAAGCGGCATGCACTTTGGAATGCAACAGATATTTTGCTCTGCAATTGTGGGATTTCCCTCTTTGCATTAGACTTCGGGGTTCCCCTGGCGCTCGAGCATATACTTGCATGTGCATTCTTCAAAAACATATTAACGGCACTTATTAGTTTAAATAAGCACATAAAAGCCATGTTCTCAGACAGAAACGTGTGATGTAGTGCTTTCTCTTAACAGCCGTTCATGTGACGTTTCAAAAAGCCATTTTATGCAAAACCCCGGAATAAATCATTTTCTTAAATGCATGTAAACGTGGTCAAAGTCTTGACAGAATGAAATATCTATATGGAATGAATGATATAGAAGGCTCAGTGATGTCAAATGATGTCCACACAGCAAACCAACAATAAACTATGCTTATAACCACAGGTGGAGAGCTGTAGTTCCAACCACACAACTTTGTGATGCAGTTTTATGTTCATTGGAACAACTGTTTCGGGAAACATCAAATCTTTTAACAATGTTGATAATGATGGACCTTGCAACCGTAGTTGGCTAACGATGCTTTTGGGAAATGCACCCCTGTTTTGGTGATTGCTACGGCCTAGCTAAGCTTTTGCTAAGGTGTTATGGGTGGTTTCTATGGAGTTCCTAGTCAATAGATAAACTGATAGGTAGGAAGGCAGTAGTATCATTCACATAAAACATACCTGAGCCAGAATAGAGAATATGTTGCTTTTCAAAAACCTGGTTTTATGTAGTAGTTCACTCCCAAAAGGAAGAGGAAATTGTATCACATACTACATCATGTAGTACAGTGCTTGAAAAGTTGGTTTTATGCAGCTGTGTAAAACTGATCTCTGTCATTTGATTATTAAAGATGGGTTTTTGTTTAATGCATAAGGAGGAAGCACCACTGTGGTAATAAGCGGCACAATAGTACACTGCACTGTCTTCAGATTTTCTCAGCTTGATAAGATGAAGTGTGGAATGTGTTTTACCATGGCTGCTCACTTTAAATTGCATCTGAAATAGTTTTTCAACATTACTTTATCCAAAATACACATAACCAATGAGTTTTAGTTCAGTGTATGTTTGAGAACGCTGGTACCACCGTAAAGTGTCATAGCTAATTATTTGATGGCACCAGGTAATTTCAGCTGAACTTTCAGGACTCTCAACTTTCATTGATCAAACCTACAATCAAACACAAAACCTGTGGAGACATTAAGAAAAAAGCTGCAGAGTCAGCATATTACTAACATGTCAAAATAACAAATATATTTAAATATAGAGCATACAATATGCATGTAAAGTGTTAAAGCTGAAATAGTATTACTTATGAAAAATATCACACTATGCAACTAAAAGTCCTCTCTTGTTGATCTTGTGTGAAGATGGCAAAGATCACTTACGTAATCATATTAGATGGAGGAGACTAAGAATGTGACATTTTGAAATCTCATGTACTGAGGTACATGGGGTTTGCACCGCCTCAAATAAAGTTTTGTATGTTTTTAAAGGGTTTACAACTGGATAATAAATCACTGATATGTGGTTATAGAAATATTAATAAAAGGGGCAACTTAAATGCAATCAATGCCAAACAGTCAGCTATTTTACCTCACATGTTATAAATGCTTAATATATAGACTTATTCTTAATTTATCAAAAACATAAAATACCATAATTCATTATTCATTTCACAATGGAGCAAGAATCAATGATTATACTTTAAATTTGGTAAAAGATTACTAATGTTGACAAAAGGTAATTAAGCATTTATACATTGTAAGATAAAATGGCTCACTAATAAACAAGTATTGCGTGACAGTCAACGTTTTTAATAATGTTGTTATACGCATTTTCACACTGAAAATCAATGGGTTCTTCCAAAAGCTGATACATGTTGCTTTCAGAGGCTTTATATGGAGTGTGGATGAAAACAAGGTGCATTTTGAACTGTTCTGAGACCAGTGCAGACAGACAGAACAATGAAGGTTCACAAAATCATTCGCTAAGTAGGGAACAAAGGAGAATCCTATAGCTTTCATATGTAGCCAAGTGCATTTACTTCTAACATCCGAACAAAAGTTCAGTTTTAGGCTGCAGATGATGTTTAAATTCTCACTGTGAGAACATGACCATGGCAACGTTGCGGTCGCGGCTTTCCTTCCTCAGAAGAAACGCCACTCCAGCCACCCCCCGCATCGCTCCTTCCCACGGGATTGAGGATGACGCGGCTGGCGATTTGGAGATGGCAGCGGGCTCGGTTTCGCCGGGTACGTCCCCGCGAACCACCCGCCCCCCCAGCATGCTCGTTGACTTCTGTCCGGGCTCAAGGTAACAGCGGCTCACCTCACAGCCAGCCTGCCTATTCTCTTGAGCCCCCCGAGCCGGATGAGCTCGCCGCTGCATGAGAGAGCGGTCCGGTGTCTGACGCGGATGACTCGACTGGGCTGCTGCCTTCAGGCCAGCATGCCCAATCTGAGACTGACGCCCAGATGTCCGACATGCTTGCCCGGGCAGCCGTCAGCATGGGGTTGGACTGGAACCCAGAGGGGGGGCAGCTCACAGCTGTGCCCCCCCCTCTGGTCCTTTTCTTCCCGGAAGTGCATGATGAGCTGACGAGTTCGTGGAGGACACCCTTCTCCACCCATCATAAGGCCTCTCGCTCATCCACTCTCACTGTCCTCGATGGCGGAGCAGCCCACAGGTACACGGCGGTCCCCCAGGTGGACAGAGTGGTTGCGATCCACCTGTGCCCCGAGAACGCAGCCACCTGGCAGGGTCGCCCTGTGCTCCCCTCCAAGGCCTGTAGGATGATGTCTTTCACTGACCTCCAAAGCCTACAGCGCCACCAGACAGGCCGCTACTGCCCTGCATGCCATGGCCCTCCTGCAAGTCCACCAGGCCAAGGCACTTACAGATCGACCTCGCCCTGCCGCAAACCTGCCGCCACGGGCCACGCTCCGTCTGCTCGCCGAGGGTGTCCTCCTGCAGGAAGTGCACGCCCCCCTTCCCGCGGACCCCTTCGAGGACCCGGAAGGCTCCCAAGCGGTCGTGAGATGCCCGACCCAGAGACAAAGATACACACATTTTGCCATTTTGTGGCACATTTCCTTTAAAAACAAATCTGTCCACTGCGTCCTCAGCGGCTCTGACGCCGGGAGTACATGAGACTCCTATGTTCACTTTCACACCTAACAACAAAATGAAGCGGAGACATTATTCTTCTCACTCTATTTGCTCCAGCTCGAAAAAACAAAAACAAAAGGCAAAATCTCTCGAATTTCTAGGCATCACGCTCTATTCCCTAAACACGCAAGCTTTCCTGCCTAAAGAAACACCACAGGATCAGGTCTATTTGCACATCGTTCTCTGGTCAGTTTGGGCCTCATAACGCAATCTCCAGTCCCTATCAGGCCACCTCAATTTTGCCATGCTTATCATTCCTCAAGGCCACTCCTTCGTTTCCCACCTCCCCACACTAGCTCATTCCATAGACAACCTCTCCTACCAACCAATCAATTATGGCTGCCGCGAATCTCCGGATGATATGTCCCTATCCACGGATGCGGCTCCCTCCATAGGACTTTCTAGGATCATGGTTCACAGGAAAATGGCCAGAATTCTACTTTTTTCAATATAGCTTCCTACGCTCCATCCACTCTCTTCGAAATTAATCCCATCGTTAGATAATTTCATCATTTAATGTATTTAATAAATTTTCTTGATCTGCAATCCCCGTCTCAATGCGGCTCAGCTAAGGGTAGAAAGATATGACTCAAGATATCAAATCCTTCCACGTTTATTTGTACAGCACTTCATTATATGGTCCAGCAAAACAACATTCCACTATATCCTCCAATTAAATAGTTCTTTACCCTATATGGGGTAACATATATGTTTGAGTACAGGAATGAGATACACATTCCCAGAGCAGCTGCATTTTGTGATGACACAGCAAGCTACATAAACAAGAGGCCTTTATTATTCCACACCCACCGTCACGGTCAGCGTCATATGGGTTCCCTTCAGACACGCAAACGCATCGTAGGTATGCAACAATTCCACAGTCGTCACTTAAATAAATAAAGGCTGGTCCTCCTCGAACCATCGTGTCCCTTATGAGACGTCTGACATGGCAGAGCATTTCCTGCAACTTCTTTCAACGTAATCTCGGACTCCCTCCCTCGTTTCGCAGGAGTTCCACAGACCAGCTTCTACTGGCACCCTTCGAGGTACGTATACTGGAATCCACAATGAAGATGCTCGGCCGCCGGTCTCCCCAATCATACCTGAAATGGTCAACCTAACCCAAATCATCAAACAAGCTCAACTCTCCATCAGCAACAAGTTCTCATGCATATCTGGTGGTGGTTGGTGTCTCTCTCCTAGCACATCCAATTCTATTCAAGCACGCCCACCGTTCACAAGGATATCGCATAACTATGTCTACCCCCCTTGCCAGGGTTTCCATAATCTCAAGCATGGTTCCTTTGCATGGGCATTGCACAAGCCAGCTGCCCTCGCTGGAAAGCTGGCACCATAACGGGATATCCTTCAACAAGGTATTGCACGACAACATCGCCATTATCGTATGGCTCTATATATGCTGTAACCCTGGCAAAGATAACAATAAAAATAAAAAAATAAAATTACTTCCCTCGTCGGAGGTTTTCATAATCAAACGTTTCCTTTCAACGAAGAGAATGCAGGCAGCGTCGTCATTATCGTATGGCTTTATGCACATTGCCCACCTTTCAGCAAAGATACCCAAACAATTCTTCCCTCACCGGAGGGTTTCCACAATCAAATGTCTTTCAACGAAGGGAATGCACGCAACGTCGCCATTATCGTATGGCTTTACACAGATTGTCCACCTTCTGCAAAGATACCTCAAACAACTCTTCCCTCGTCGGAGGGTTTTCATAATCAAATGGTGTTTATCTTTCAACAAAGATACTGCAGAGCAACGCCGGCCGCATATCACGCTGCTCGCCTTAGGCAGATTCTGCATAACCAGGGGCCTCGACGGAGAGCCCAAAATCACACAATCATCACAAAAAAAAAATCTACAAAAAACGGCTTTCCTATTGCAAAGGTTTCACACAACCATGCCAGAGATATCGCAAATTTCATGTCAAATTCTGATGCTCACATCTTTTTCTCCTTCTCCAGAATGAACGCCTAACACAAGGTTCGTACCAAACTGGATCATCTCTTTTGGGGGAAGTATACTACTTTCTCTCTCTTTTTGGGGGTAGTCTCCTCGCCCCTGCCTCCTATCTCCGGCAGGATATGACGGTTCTGAGTACAACTCCCTCAGACTGCCAGACGGGGCCTACACCAAAGAGAGACAATACTTTTCTGTTTTACATTCATCAAATAAATGGCATCTTAAACCTCACTCAAGCCTGCGTGTCTTCCCGATAGAAGTGTATTTATACCTTTATGACATACATTTTATTGGATAAATGTATTTAATTTCCCCAATACTACAAATTTACAAGGTAGCATTGTACACCGTGAACAATGGACAGATAGACTGCAAGTAGGGTTGAAGAAAATAATAGTAAAAGTTTCATTGTGAAGTGAAACGTGTTTGAATCTTCAAAAAGATTAGGGGCTTTTGACAATACATCAGGGGCTTAAGCCCCCGACTTGTCAGTCAAACAGATACAGTAAACCAAAATGAAAATGTTATGGCTTGCACAATGAAGAAATGTAGGGTGCGAAATTAACTTTTTTAGCCACCAGCCACACTTCCTGTAAATGCCCAAACTTTGCAAAGCTTTTTTAAGTGTATCAAAAAAGGAGAGTTCCCCTTGCATTCACATTATCCCCGGACTTGAATGTGCACTATTTTTGGTATACTTTAGTCATTCACACTCTTTTTTTTTCTTTTTTCATGGAACCCAGTTTTAGCTACCTATAAAGTTTATGTGTAATACGGTAAAAAAAAAGAAATTGAGAAAGAATAAAGAAATCCAAAAAAATCAAGTGTGGGTTGTTGATTTTAACCTGTGGCATTTCTCATAAAAATGTGAATCTGCATTGGTTTACCTGCCTTTGCGCAAAACATATCTGAGTTTGGCTGCTTCTGGCTCCAAATCTGCATCAAGAGTAAAAATAAATGTCGTAAAGGAAATAAGCAATTATAGTATCTCACCGAAATGGCAGCAGAGCAAAAATTTGAAAATGACTTTTTCTGATTATCATCAATTATTCAAATGACATTTGTTTTGCAGAATGATGAAGGGTTCTTGAAATCCTACAAGGTTTGAGGTTAATTAAAAAGAATAATAGCAGATGCTATTTTATCTGTCTCCATTGCAAATTCATCTGTATTTTAAAACTTTTTCAGAGGTCATATTACCCCTCTCCTCCCTCTTGAGTAAATTACTTGCAATACAGCCCCACCCACTGACAAGAAGATACAGTATGACATTATATTCCTCAGTAAGCTCAAACTCCTGAATATTTGTTCAGTGCTATAGTCTCTTTGAATCACTGTGTCTGCTGACAGCACAGAAGTACAAACCATTGTCTTCTTGATCTAAGTTCTTCACTGTTAATGATCCACTTTCTGTTACCTTTTTAACAGCCAAATACTTGTCTTTGCTGAAATCGCCAAAGTCTGGTTCACCCCCAACAAATGTAAACACTATTTGTGTCATTCCCTCTCCTGGACGTTGTCTAAACCAGTACATCTGTCTATGGCTGATATCTTTATTGTGAGTGCAGTTGAGCTCTGCAGAGCTCTTTTGAGGGTGAAATGCTATCTTAGGATTCTGGAAAACTCCACTCTCTCCACCTTGAGCTGTTGAGAAAACAGAAAAATTGATAATGACATTATTTTGAACATAAAGTGTCTGAATATAGTACTTCTATTACATAAATATCTGAATAAACACCGTTGGATAAGCCCCATGTGAGTATAAGTAGAGTGCAGATCATATTGTACTGAGACCCGTTGAATGGATCAGGCACCCCTGAGATCAAATGTACTCCTCACAGTGGGAGGTGTTAGTATCAACTATTTCTAACTACTACCCATAGCCATAAAAGGTAGACAAAGACTAGTTATCACATGGGGCAGTCACAGTCCTTTTGCACAAATACTTCAACCATAATCTCCAGTTATGGTTGTCTATGTTGGTCTATGTAGCTCAAAATCTGTTGTACATTTGAATCTTTTCTGTTCTATTCTATTCTATACTAATGTTAGATGACTATGTTATCATTGATATTTTTTTTTTCATAATTAATTACTTTATATAGTATATCACTATATATAGAGTTATGAAAATGTGCATTCTTATTCACTGTATTTCACCCTTTACCACTAAAATTAAAGGGTTAGTTCACCCAAAATGAAAATTCTCTTATCATCTACCCATCATGCCATCCCAGATGTGTATTTCTTTCATCAGCTGAACACAAACAAAGTTTTTTGAAGAATATCTCAGCTCTGTAGGTACATACAATGTGTGAGTGAGTGGCAAAAAAAATTGAAGCTACAAAATCCACATAAGTGCACATAAAAGTACTCCAGACGACTCTGGTGGTTAAACCCATATATTGTGTGGATGAGAAACTGATCAATATTTAAGTAATTTTTCCTTATCTTTCACTTTCTCCATCTTCTGTTTTTGGTGATTCACATTCTACATGCATCACCCCCTTTTGGGCATGGAAGATAATTTATTATACAAAAATTATTTAAATATTAATCTGTTTCTCACCCACACCAATCATATTGCTTTAGAAGTTATGGATTTAAACACTGGAGTCATATACTGTAGATTACTTTTATGCTCCCTTTAAGTGGATTTTGGAGCTTCAATATGTTGGCACCCATTCACAAGCATTGTTAGAATCTACGGAGATGAAATGTTCTTCTAAAAAATACTCATTTGTGTTCTGCAGAAGAAAGAATTTCATACACATCTGGGATGTCAGGAGGGTAAGTAAATCATGAGAATATTATTATTATTATAATTTTTTATGGTGTAACATACTTTCCAAATCCCTTTTAGGGAACCCTCAGTATGCATTTCACCCAGAAACTGGAGCTCATGAGCCCTAATTTTAAAAACACAGACAGAGTTTAAAAAATAAGTTAACCTATTTTTTTCCGTATTCTCTCTGTTTTATCTGTACTTACACTGTTAACCTTACCCTAATCATATATCCTAACCCTCCCTTAATCCTTACCCTAAACCTTAATCCCAATATAAAGACTTTTGTGAGAATTTTGCAGAACATGTAGTTCCACAATAAGTACACTCTATTATATACATATGATGTATGTATATAAACGTTAGTACTGTACATAGTAGTTAAAGACTCCCAATATAAAGTGGAACCACCTTTTGCATTCTTGATTCTCCACTCGAAATCATTTCATTTCAAAGTTAATCACTAAAAGCAGATTGCAGCCTTTCAACTGGTTATAAGGGACTGGATATAACTTTTGATAAGTTTTGTTTGCATGGTTTTGGTTGTTGCTGTTGTTTTTTTATGTAGAGCAGGGATATGAAATACTTAAAAATGATTGTTTGCTCTTCCCATAAAAAAACAACAACAACAAAAAACAAAAACAACTTGCAAATAAACCACAGGTGCAGGTGTGAATGAAGATTACAGTGTTTTTGTAATGCACCGTCGGGATCTAAAACACTATGTAATATGCAGCACAAAAATACAGTGCACTGTCATTACATAAAAAAATGTTGATGATTAAAGTTCTATTGCTATTCCAATTCCCAGACATTTAGGTTTTATATGTGAAATTATTATATTTGTTCTGTGTTGTTAGGTAGAAATATCCCATTAATATAAACTCTCTGTCCTGGTTTTGTCTGTACCAGTTGGTTTGATTGTAACTGGGAACATTGTGTAAACATTTAATTTTTGCTGATTTTCCTGTACTCTGAATCACTTCAGGTGGAGCCTGATCAACTCTGAAACTATGAGAAAAGCCTGCAAAAAATAAAAATAAAACAAATGTCAGAAAAGTTTTGTTTTAGTAAATATGCTTACACATAAAATGTAGTAAAAATGCTTTCAAAATGTTACCAGAAAGATTGATTAGTATAACAGAAAGTATGATTAGATATCCCAATCTAAACTTCAACCTCTTTACTCTGACCTTGTAAATCACATGACTGAAGTATTGTATATTACTTGATTAATCCTCCCAAAACTGTTGCTGTACTTTTAAACAAACTGCTGAATATTATAAATTGATGTTACTGTAAGTGTGAATGATTATTTCTTTAACATGTTGGCTATGATTTATAATATCAATACAAGTGATTTTTCTTATATAGCCTATAGTATAAACGGTCTGCACTTATATAGCACCTTTTTAACCTTAACAGTATGCAAAGCTCTTTACACTGTGACTCATTCACCCATTCATGCAAGGCACTAGTACTGCCATTGGGAGCAATTTGGGGTTCAGTGTCTTGCCCAAGTACACTTCGGCATGTGGAGTAATGTGGGCTGGGATTCAAACCACCAATCCTGCGATTAGTGGCCGACCCACTCTACCAACTGAGCCACAGCATTCAAATTTCTGAATGAAAATATCTGACATTACACACTGCTGTTGACAATATAGCATTCCACGATGTTGTAGCTTTATTTGATCCAAACTAAGATTTAATAGACTGAAACCTTGACATATCATCTTTTTCCATTGCACAGACCAAGCCATGCAGTACAACAGCATCATTTTTAATGTATTTATTTTTGGCTGTAGTGTTGCTGGAATTTATTAGATTAATGCACTAACATTATGTCCAAATTGAGAGAGCATTTAGATTACACCAAATACCAAATCTGAAAATATGCCACTTTAGGTCACTTGATTCCAACAAAGCAGGATACTAATTTTATTTGCATAAATTGAAAAATATTATGATCATTTTGACTGTCCAACTCCATTTAAATCAAGTAAATGTACATATCTGATGTGTTTGGATAAGATATTTAAAGCGAATGATAGGTGTGCTATTACTACAGTTTTTGTTGTTGTGGTAATAACAGAAGGTTTTTGCTGGGGAGATTAAATGATCTTGAACACTGTGCTTCACTCGCAGCACAGTAATACACAACAGAGCTACCAGATATATTCATCTTGAAATCAAGAGTGGAGGCATTTGCACCATCTCCATTAATAGTGAACTGATGTATATATGGATTTTCAGTAACTGGATATTTGTAACGCACATGTCCTACGAGATTTAAAGCAGTATCGCCCTTCAACTGCTCATACCATGATATCATGTAATAGTTTGGAATTGTGTGAGAGCAGCTGAGTGTAACAAGTTCTTCAGATTTAACCATTATGTCATTTGGAGTTTGAAGAACATTGTCACTTAGTGATTGCCCTGTTTGAAAGAAAAAGAAAATAGCGTTAAAAGGTAGTCAGTAAACTGAAGAGATATAAACAAAATGCATAAAGGAATAAAGGACTGATTATGTACCTGAGACCCATAATGAGTGTGTGGTTAAATATATCAAGCACACTATAAAAGTCATGTTGATGCTTCAGTGCGAGAAATGATATGAAACGCTGGGACTGGTGCAGCTCTTAGAAGGTGTGCAGAATAAACCACACACCAAAAAATACTTTCTCAATGCTCTCAGAGAATCTCACTCTCACTCTTTATAATAAACATATCTTTATCTATGCTAGGCTGACAGCAGACTCCTCCTGGTCTTGACAATAATTGCATCAATTCCATTCATGGTGTTCACAGAACTACAATTTATCAGTCAACGGTTGTTTACCAACTGATAAGAGTTCTGTTCCTTACTAGGTTAAACCAATTCTAAATATGTAAATTGCCAAAAGTATTTTCTCTGTGTTGCTTATTGGGATACAAACCAATAAACCACACCACCTCTGGACCAATTTATTTCCTATTAGATGGATCTGTTATGGCCTTAAAGACCCCCAAGAAATAGCTAGATGGGTGCCTTCCTATTTAAGTTGGGGTGATATCAAAGGTGACAATACAAATTTCAGATAGCCAATAGTCTTTAGTTTATCTCACAGCAATGAACCCTAATTTGTTTCTTGCTGTTGCCAGTCAGGATTAGCTGGTATTAGAGGGAGGGATATTCTCATTCTAGAGAGTATAAGTAAGGAATAATTGTTGACGGTGTGTGTTTGTGCATATGTGTGTGCGTTTGTACAAGCGAAAAAGAGAAAATCCGAAACTCAGAAGATCACGTGTGGGATTACCTATAAAATTGTTGCAGCTCTCGTCAGAAGTAACATAGCTTCAAGACCACCAAGATGTAAGTTTAAGCACTACTCAGCAGCAGCGAGTGTAGCCATTTTTGTATATAGCTTTCCCAATGTTAAACCTTAACAACAGTTTTCAACCCTTCTGAGATGCAGTTGTGCGCGAACATCTGATTTTTGCTCGCAAGTGTGTGCGTAATGCGTGTATGGGTGTGTGTGAGAAGGAAACGGGGGGTACAGATATTTCAGATAATATAGAATCTGTTGTATTGATCAAGTGTATATAGATTTGAAACGGCTCAAGCAATTGTTGCAACGGAGGATGCTCTGCCTTTCGACATTGGAGTAACAAGGTTGTGTGCGTGAGCATGCTTGTATGTGTGTGTGTGGAGAAAGATAAAAAATTGAGAGAGATCTAGAGTTCAGTTATGTTTGAAGTGGCTCTCATCACCAATAATTCATCACCATCGCTTCAAATTACCAAAGTGTCAGTTTAATTATACTTCTCAGCATCAGCGAGTGTCGCCATTCTTTTATATAGCTTTTCCTTCGCTAAACAGCAGTTTACATTCCCACTGAGTTACGGGGTAGTGCTGACTTTGCTCCCAAGTGAGTTTGTTTGAGAGCGAAAAAGATGGGGAGCGCAATGGTGCTTTCCATTATAGCCTTGGGAGGCTGATTAAGGTAAAATACATTGAAACATTAAAAGCTGCAGATGTTAAAAGTTATTTCGGATAATATAGAAACTGTTGTATTGATCAAGTCGCGGGGATGTGACTCTGATTGTTGCTCACGACTCGAGTCTCTATACGTGTGTGCGTGTATATGTGTGTTTGTGCATGTATGTGTGTGTGTGTGTGCGTGTATGTGTGTGTGTGTGCATGCATATGTATGTGTGTCAGCATAAGTGTGGGTGAGACAAGAGATAGATGGAGCTCAAGGGCACTTTTCAACTGAATTTGATATATAGATTTAGCATGTTATAGACATTTATTGTCATTCTTATCCAATCTACTATAACCAACGACTTTGTTTTATATGGTTATTTTGCTGTGTTAGTCTGTGTAGAGTATGAGTGTGCATGAGATAAGAGAGGGGGAGTGCAAGGGTGTTTTTCAACTGAAATTGTAATACATTTAGGATATAAAGACTGTCATTCTTATCTGATTTATTTAACCAATGTCTTTGTCTTAATTGTTTTTTTTTGTCATGGTAGCCTGTACGGCTCCATGAAATAACTGATATGGAACCGTTATGCGGTCAAGACCTGGAACTGCTTCATAGCCGTGCATTTACTGAAAAATTATTGCACACCTTAGAACATCCGTCAACCAATCAGAATCAAGCATTCAACAAACCTATGGTATAATATTGGATAAAATGCATTTTGAGTCATCGATATTTTTGTTAGTTTACCCAGAAGAGAAGAAGGAAAGACTGTACACTTAAAATGCATACATTTGATTAAAATGTGTTGCGTGATAATTTTAGAGAACACCGTAATATTGATGGCAACAGAACTCTGATTTTGATTTGGTGTGGTCTTTCACAATATAACTAAGGGGTCAATGTAAACAGGGGTCTGATAGAATAATCTAGAACCTTAGATTTGTTGGCCTGGAGGCTGGGGTAATTTCTTTGAGATAGCAAACATGCTGTAACAAGTGTGAGATGGGTTTAATGATATTATATGCTTTCCTGGAGCCCTGAATGGTGTGTACATCTATTTTGACCTCACTCAGACCATCATCACGGTCTATCGAGACCTAATGTCAGCAAAGTCAGGTGACTGATCTTAAGGGGTTGGCTTTCTATATAAATATGCAGATGAACAGACCACTTCCTGTTGCCTTTCTCGCCTCATCTGAGGCTAGGTTGGTAGCTTGCATTTAAAAAATATCACAGGAGGAATCACTTTTTCAATCCGTCACATTGAGTGCAGGCACCTCTCGTCCCTGAGGATTGCGGTGGATTTCCCCTTATTTATATTTTTTATCTCTACGCTCTGTTTGGAAGTGCACATGTTGGTGAATATCTTTTTCATTCTTAATATTAGTGGTTGTGTTCCTGACACGTTGTAAACAAAGTGGGCAGTTTTTGATTTGTAGTCTTTGTTTGTTTTCATTTAACAGGGACAGTTCTGTTTCCCTATAAATAAACTGCAGTTTGTTGATTTTGTGTTTTCTTGCATGTCTGCTGTTCAAAGTGGATGGGTTTTACCACTTTTTCACCACGCGTTCTCACGCAGAATAGGTGGGAAGCTAACTATAGGAGTTTTTGTCCTGTTTATACTGCTTTACAAAACAAAAAGGCAGTAACTGCATTTTTGGTCAAAAATGAGTTATCATTTTCATGACATTCAAGGCATCCTTTGTTATGTGACAAAACATCTTATCTCAAATGTGTGTCATTTTGGAGAAAAATGGTAGTCGTTTGTACATTAACTGCAAAAAGCCCTAGTGAAACAAAGCATGAGTACAGTAACATCCATTACTGTATTCTTGTTATGTTTTACCTAACAAAAAATAACCGTGTTGCTGCGCAGTGAGATTACTGTTTCCATGGTGAACACACACAGCTGACTTCGCGGCATCCTCACGGGATGGTTTTAACATTTGCGATTTCACCCTTCTAACTTCACACAAATTTTGTTTGAGATGGCACAAAACCGGGGAAAGAAGATGGTCGAACTGGCACTGAAAAGAAAATACCCGGAGAATGGTAAGTAACAGTGACAGATTAAACATTTAGAGGCTCGGCTATCACAATATAAACACCTGTCAGCCGCCAGGGTGGGACTTCCTCTCAGAGGTCCATTCAGATAGCATTATGCTAATTGACAGGCAATGTTTTAAATAGCTTTGCTTACCTGCCCCTGATCCTCCCTGCTCCTAGCTGTAACTTCACATCATCGCCGATGCCATGTCATAATTTTGTTGTTCATGTCACAAAGTTATAATCCAACCAGCGGTGGAAAAATATTCAATAACTAGAAAAGCACTCGGAGAGCACTAACCTCTGTCAAGGTAGCCTAATAGGTCACTGAGGCAATACAAATTCCAAATGTCCCGTGTTCTGGATCACCACCAAAATGTTTTTGTAAAAAATGCCACGTTTTTGGTAAGTAATACAAAGCAAGAATACAGTAACTGCAAAATAGGGGTAAAATATCAAATGAAATATGAAGATTGATATGTACAAAAAATAAGCTAATATAAAGTAACAAAACAGCCACATGTCCAATAATCTACCTACAACTACTTAGACTGGATGACAGGATAACTTTAAAGTAATTTTTCTCAGTTCTGCACTCTGCATAGTTACTGCCTTTTTGCTTTGTAGAGCAGTATACACCTCCAAATTAATTGTTTTCTGGTGTTATAATTTCTATTCTAGAAGAGTTCTGTCCGCAGACTCAATTACCAGAGGATAAATAATAGGTAGTGATTCATCAAAGCCCATTTATCCCATTACTACAGGTGAGTATTCGTAAAAAGTGTCTGAGCACTGGAGATTTTTTTTTCTCCGCATGCTCAGGTTCCAGAAATCAACCAGTAACCAGTGATTTGTCACTAGTTGAGCTGAATTGTTTTCAAGCAACCTTACAATATGTTTAAAATTTTCACTAGCTTATTGTCATGAGAGCACCGTTATGTCTTTTTTGCCGGGCTGGCATGCATCCACGTGATGGCCACCAGGAATGGCCTTCTTGTTTAGGTATGCAACACGTACTGGATGATATTGAAAACCCCTGTGCAGCTGCAGCTGGGTTATTTTTGCAAGAAAGGGTGCAGAGAGCGAGGCTTGGTAGTCACACACAATCACTTCTTCCAGTTCCTTGGTTGAAGGGTATTCTCATAAGTGCAGGAGGGAACACACTCCTGATGATTCTTGTGGGATGTCTAAAAAAATATGACATACCTGTGGTATTCTAGGCAGGGGAGATCCCCAGATGGCTAAGAACCAAGGGGGGACACCCAACATCAGATTCCTGTAGCTTTGCGTGACCTAGCCGGTAAACTTGATCCTCGCGGTTCTGCGGTAGGTGCAGAGCCGCCTACAGTACTCTCTGCAGCCTTCTCTGGTGATGTACCATCATATCAAGAGGAGAAGGATGATTTTCACTTCATGAAAATAATTCCCTTTATGGTAGTGATGAGCAGGCTGAGGAAGACCAGCAGGATGAATCCAAGTCTGGCACATCAGAAGATGGGAGTTTGCACTCTGACATCCTTACTCATATTCTTTGTGCAGCAAGAATTCTGGGCCTTGATATTGAGGGAAAAGCCACAGCCTCAACCCCACCACAAGGTGTGTGAGCAGGTATTTCCCATACTCAGCCTTCTGTTTTCATTCAAGACTGATCATTTAATGTGCCAAGTATATAATGCAGCCGATCAGGGAAAGCCCTAGTGATAGTTTTAGCCACTTTGAGAAAGGTGGTTAATATGGAAGATCCATTTCATCCACATATCAGCCAAATCGCCATGCAGCTCTCGCCTGGTTACCCACTATAGCTAAGCAGGGTTGAGCCTGGCCAGTACCTGGATGGGAGACCTCCTGAGGAAAACTAAGGTTGCTGCTGGAAGAGGAATTAGGGAGGCCAGCAGTCACCCTGTGGTCTGTGTGGGTCCTAATGCCTTAGTATAGTGTCCCCCTGACAGGGACACTATACTGTAAAAAGGCACAATCTTTCAGGTAAGGCATTAAACAAAGGTCCTGACTCGATGTGGTCATTCAAAATCCCAGGACACTTGCAAAGCGTAGGGTTGTAACCCCAGTGTCATGGCCAAATTCCCCGCATTGGCCCTTCTCAGTTATGGCCTCCTAATAATCCCCATCAATTAATTGGCTCTATAACTCTACTCTCCTCTGTGGTGGGTGTTTTGGCGCAATATGGCTGCCATCGCATCTTCCGGGTGGATGCTGCACACTGGTGGTGGTTGAGGTGCTATATAAATGTAAGGAATAATTTTTATTATTATTCATTATTATTATTAATTATTGTGATGTTATGGGCCTAGCTGAAGCAGTCCTCTTCACACATGAATAGCTTACCAGGGACATCGGTGCCTGAAACCATCAGAAGAGAATTGAATAACATACCTGTAGTGCCAGGTCAGGTGTTTCAGCCTGATTTCCAAAACCATGCTCGGTACTGCTGAACAGGCAAGACACAGGAGGGGATCAATACAGCTGAAATTTGGCTATACTAGGGCTACTAGGTATGGTTATAGAGGTGTTCAGCTCCCTCAGCCTCCTCACATCCACCTTTCAGGGCCAAGCTTACCAATTCAAGGCAATTCATCGATTGCGGTGTATGATTGCACCTTCATCGAACGCGATCCCACTTGGTCTTCTCAGAGCCTGACCATTACAATGGTGTCTGAACAGCTTCAAACTTCACAGACTAGTAAACCAGTCGTTCATGACCTCAAGACTAGATTATTGTATTGCATTACTGGGAGGATGTACAGCGAGTTCAATAAATAAACTTTAAATGGTTCAAAATGCAGCTGCCAGAGTGCTGACTAGAACCAAGAAATATGATAGTATTAGCCCCATTTTATCATTGTTAGATTGGCTACCTGTTAAGTTTCGTATTCATTGTAAAATTATTTAACTACATACAAAGCTTTGAATGGTCTAGCTCCACAGTAAGCTCCACTTAAGTGACCTTCTGACATGCTATATTCCATCACATTCATTACAATCACAAAATTCTGACTTGTTATCATTAAATGACATATAACATTAAGTTACAACAAATACAATAACAGCAGCGTAAATCAAATCAGGAAACAGCAAAGCTATGAGCAGTAAATAGTCATGAGCTAATTTATTCATACCGCAAAGCATTTCTGGGAAATGCACAGCTTGCTGAATAATGCTCAGGCCTGATGAACATGCAGATAATAAGTCATGAAAATGTGTACTTTGTAGCTATTTGAGTCTTTGAGGCTTACTTTGTTAAAAGGATTGCAGAAATAGCACTTGTCAAAGCATTGGGCTTTTCACTTTTTCTCAAGAATTAAAACACTGCAGATATAAAGACGCAAACTCGTATACTAGAGTGAAAATACGAGCAATTAATTTGCAGAATATCTGTAAGATTATATATGCAGAAGAATTTAAACAACATATATCTGGATCTAGGAAAAACCCAACCTTTCAGTTTGGAATGTTTCCACGTCATAAATTACTGGCCTTCAGCCGGAACCCCCACCCAGTTTCACCAGGCTGTTCTGTGTAAGGTTACAAGGACCATCAGATTGCACAACTCTAAGACATTTCATCTTAATCTAGCCTTGCTAGATAATGCTGAAAATCACTTTGAACTGTGGTAACGTTTGTTATCAAATATCAAATTAATGATTATAGACTGATAGACCTCTTTAAAATGTGTGTGAAAAATATCACACTATGCAACTAAAAGTCCTCTCATGTTGATCTTGTGTGTAGATGGCAATGATCACATATGTAATCATATTATATGGAGGAGACTAAGAATGTGACATTTTGAAGTCACATGTACTGAGGTACATGGGGTTTTGCACCACCTCAAATAAAGTTTTGTATGTTTTTAAAGGGTTTACAACTGGATAATAAATCATTAATATGTGGTTATAGCAATATTAATAAAAGGGGCAACTTAAATGCAATCAATGCCAAATAGTCAGCTATTTTACCTCACATGTTATAAATGCTTAATATATAGACTTATTCATTCTTAAATTAATCAAAAACATAAAATACCATAATTCATTATTCATTTCACAATGGAGCAAGTATCAATGATTATACTTTAAATTTGGTAAAAGATTACTAATTTTGACAAAAGGTAATTAAGCATTTATAAATTGTAAGATAAAATGGCTCACTAATAAACAAGTATTGCGTGACAGTCAACGTTTTTAATAATGTTGTTGTATGAATTTTCACACTGAAAATCAATTGGTTCTTCCAAAAGCTGATACATGTTGCTTTCAGAGGCTTTATATGGAGTGTGGATGAAAACAAGGTGCATTTTGAACTTTTCTGAGACCAGTGCAGACAGACAGAACAATGAAGGTTCACAAAATAATTTGCTAAGTAGGGAACAAAGGAGAATCCTATAGCTTGCATATGTAGCCAAGTGCATTTACTTCTAACATCCGAACAAAAGTTCAGTTTTAGGCTGCAGATGATGTTTAAATTCTCACTGCGAGAACATGACCATGGCAACGTTGCGGTCGCGGCTTTCCTTCCTTAGAAGAAACGCCACTCCAGCCACCCGCTGCGTCGCTCCTTCCCACGGGATTGAGGATGACGCGGCTGGCGATTTTGGGATAGCAGCGGGCTCGGTTTCGCCGGGTACATCCCCGCGAACCACCCGCCCCCCAGCACGATCGTTGACTTCTGTCCGGGCTCAAGGTAACAGCGGCTCAACTCACAGCCAGCCTGCCTATACTCTTGAGCCCCCCAAGCCGGATGAGCTCGCCGCTGTATCAGTTAGCGGTCCGGCGGATGACTCCACTGGGCTGCCGCCTTCGGGCCAGCATGCCCAGTCTGAGGCTGACCCTCAGTTGCCCGGGCAGCCGTCAGCGCGGGGCTGGACTGGAACCCTCCGTCCTCCCCACAGCCTTCGCGGCTGGATGATTGGCTCCTTGGGTCTGTGTGCAGCTCACAGCCGCGCCCCCCTCTGGTCCTTTTCTTCCCGGAAGTGCATGATGAGCTGACAAGTTCATGGAGGACACCCTTCTCCACCCGCCACAAGGCCTCTCGCTCATCCACTCTCACTATCCTCAATGGCGGAGCAGCCCACAGGTACACGGCGGTCCCCCAGGTGGACAGAGTGGTTGCGATCCACCTGTGCCCTGAGAACGCCGCCATCTGGCGGGGTCGCCCTGTGCTCCCCTCCAAGGCCTGTAGGATGACGTCTTCACTGACCTCCAAAGCCTACAGCGCCACCAGACAGGCCGCTTCTGCCCTGCATGCCATGGCCCTCCTGCAAGTCCACCAGGCCAAGGCACTTAAAGATCAACCTCACCCTGCCGCAAACCTGCCGCCATGGGCCACGCTCTGTCTGCTCGCCGATGGCGTCCTCCTGCAGCTAAGAAACGTGCAGCTCTGCCTCAACCCGGGCCCAGCTCTCAGCCCCTGCGTCGAGCGCCCCGCAGGAAGCGCACGCCCCCCTTCTTGCGGACCCGAAAGGCTCCCAAGCGGTCGTAAGACGCCTGACCCAGAGACCAAGATACACACATTTTGCCATTTTGGGGCACATTTCCTTCAAAAACAAAACTGTCCACTGCGTCCTCAGTGGCTCTGATCCCGGGAGTACATGAGACTCACAGCCAACAACAAAACTCTTATGAAGCGGAGACATTATTCTTCTCACTCTATTTGCTCCAGCTTGAAAAAAAAAAAAAAAAGGCCAAATGTCTCGTATTTTTAGGCATCACGCTCTATTCCCTAAACACGCAAGCTTTCCTGCCTAAAGAAACAGGACAGGATCAGGTCTATTTTCACATCGTTCTCTGGTCAGTTTTGGCCTCATAATGCAATCTCCAGTCCCTATCAGACCACCTCAATTTTGCCATGCTTATCATTCCTCAAGGCCACTCCTTCGTTTCCCTGATTTGCAATCCCATCTTAATGCGGCTCAGCTAAGGGAAGAAAGATATGACACAGAGACTCAAGCTATCAAATCCTTCCACGTTTATTTGTACAGCACTTCATTATATGGTCCAACAAAACATCATTCCACTATACCCTTCAATGAAATAGTTCTTTACCCTATATGGGTAACATATATGTTTGAGTACAGGAATGAGATACACATTCCCAGAGCAGCTGCATTTTGTGATAACACAGCAAGCTACATAAACAAGAGAAGTTTAAAAGAGGCCTTTATTATTCCACGCCCACCGTCACGGCCAGCGTCATATGGGTTCCCTTCAGACACGCAAACGCATCGTAGGTAAGCAAAAATTCCGCAGTCGTCACTTAAATCAATAAAGGCTGGTCCTCCTCGAACCATCATGTCCCTTATGAGACGTCTGACATGGCAGAGCATTTCCTGCACATTCATTATTCCCGGACACATTCCTGGGTTTCAACATAATCTCGGACTCCCTCCCTCGTTTCGCAGGAGTTCCACAGACCAGCTTCTACTGGCACCCTTCGAGGTATACTGGAATCCACAATGAAGATGCTCGGCCGCCGGTCTCCCCAATCATACCTGAAATGGTCAACCTAACCCAAATTATCAAACAAGCTCAACTCTCCATCAGCCACAAGTTCTCATGCATATCTGGTGGTGGTTGGTGGCTCTCTTCCAGCACATCCGATTCTATTCAAGCACGCCCACCGTTCACAAGGCAAGCGCATAACTATGTCTACCCCCCTTGCCAGGGCTTCCGTAATGTCAAGCATGGTTCCTTTGCATGGGCATTGCACAAGCCAGCCGCCCTCGCTGGAAAGCTGGCACCATAACGAGATATCCTTCAACAAGGTATTGCACGACAATTATCGTATGGCTCTATATATGCTGTGACCCTGTCAAAGATAACCATAAAAATAAAAAATAACATTAAATTTCTCTTCCCTCATCGGAGGGTTTTCATAATCAAACGTTTCCTTTCAACGAAGGGAATGCACGCAGCATCGCCATTATCGTATGGCTTTATGCACGTCACCCACCTTTCAGCAAAGATACCCAAACAATTCTTCCCTCACCGGAGGGTTTCCACAATCAAATGTCTTTCAACGAAGGGAATGCACGCAACATCGCCATTATCATATGGCTTTACACACATTGTCACCTTCGGCAAAGATACCTCAAACAACTCTTCCCTCGTCGGAGGGTTTTCATAATCAAATGGTGTTTATCTTTCAACAAAGATACTGCAGAGCAACGCCGGCTGCATATCACGCTGCTCGCCTTAGGCAGATTCTGCATAACCAGGGAGAGCCCAAAATCACACAAAAAAAAAAACGGCTTTCCTATTGCAAAGGTTTCACACAACCATGCCAGAGATATCGCAAATTTCATGTCAAATTCTGATGCTCACATCCTTTTCTCCTTCTCCAGAATGAACGCCTAACACAAGACCTGGTTCGTACCAAACTGGATCATCTCTTTTGGGGGAAGTATACTACTTTCTCTCTATTTTTGGGGGTAGTCTCCTCGCCCTTGCCTCATATCTCCGGCAGGATATGACGGTTCTGAGTACAACTCCCTCTGACTGCCAGACGGGGCCTACACCAAAGAGAGACATTACTTTTCTGTTTTACATTTATCAAATAAATGGCATCTTAAACCTCACTCAAGCCTGCGTGTCTTCCCGATAGAAGTGTATTTATACATTTATGACATACATTTTATTGGATAAATGTATTTAATTTCCCCAATACTACAAACTTACAAGGTCGCATTGTACACCGTGAACAATGGACAGATGAACTGCAAGTAGGGGTGAAGAAAATAATAGTGTTTGAATCTTCAAAAAGATTAGGGGCTTTTGACAATACATCAGGGGCTTAAGCCCCTGACTTGTGAGTCAAACAGATATAGTAAACCAAAATGAAAATGTTATGGCTTACACAGTGAAGAAATGTAGGGTGCGAAATTAACTTTTTTAGCCACCAGCCACACTTCTTGTAAATGCCCAAATTTTGCAAAGCTTTTTTAAGTGTACCAAAAAAGGAGAGTTCCCCACATTATACCTGGACATGAATGTGCACAATTTTTGGTCTACTTTAGTCATTCACACTGTTTTCTTTTTCTTGGAACTCAGTTTTAGCTACCTATAAAGTTGATGTGTAATAAGGTAAAATAAAATAGAGAGAGAATAAAGAAATCCAAAAAATCAAGTGTGTGTTGTTGCTTTTAACCTGTGGCATTTCTCATAAAAATGTGAATCTGCATTGGTTTACCTGCCTTTGCGCAAAACATATCTGAGTTTGGCTGCTTCTGGCTCCAAATCTGCATCAAGAGTAAAAATAAATGTCGTAAAGGAATTAAGCAATTATAGTATCTCACCGAAATGGCAGCAGAGCAAAAATGTGAAAATGACTGTTTTTCTGATTATCATCAATTATTAAAATTACATTTGTTTTGCAGAATGATGCAGGGTTCTTGAAAGGTTTGAGGTTAATTAAAAAGAATAATAGCAGATGCTATTTTATCTGTTGCAAACCGTTGCAAATTCATCTGAATTTTAAAACTTCCTTTTTCAGAGGTCATAATACCTCTCTCCTCCCTCTTGAGTGAATGACTTGCAATACAGCCCCACCCATTGACAAGAAGATACAGTATGACATTATATTCCTCAGTAAGCTCAAACTCCTGAATATTTGTTCAGTGCTATAGTCTCTTTGAATCACTGTGTCTGCTGACAGCACAGAAGTACAAACCATTGTCTGCTTGATCTAAGTTCCTCACTGTTAATGATCCACTTTCTGTTACCTTTTTAACAGCCAAATACTTGTCTTTGCTGAAATCGCCATAGTCTGGTTCACCCCCAACAAATGTAAACACTATTTGTGTCATTCCCTCTCCTGGACGTTGTCTAAACCAGTACATCTGTATATGGTTGATATCTTTATTGTGGGTGCAGTTGAGCTCTGCAGAGCTCTTTTGAGGGTGAAATGCTATCTTAGGATTCTGGAAAACTCCACTCTCTCCACCTTGAGCTGTTGAGAAAACAGAAAAATTGATAATTACATTATTTTGAACATAAGGTGTACTTCTTTTACATAAATATCTGAATAAACACCGTTGGATAAGCCCCATGTGAGTATAAGTAGAGTGCAGATCATATTGTACTGAGATCCGTTGAATGGATCAGGCACCCCTGAGATCAAATGTACTCCTCACAGTGGGAGGTGTTAGTATCAACTATTTCTAACTACTACCCATAGCCATAAAAGGCAGACAAAGACTAGTTATCACATTGGGCAGTCACAATCCTATTGCACAAATACTTGATTTCTCCAGTTATGGTTGTCTATGTTGGTCTATGTAGCTCAAAATCTGTTGTACATTTGAATCTTTTCTGTTCTTTTCTATTCTATTCTATTCTATACTAATGTTATATGACTATGTTATCATTTTTTCATAATTAATTACTTTATATAGTATATCACTATATATAGAGTTATGAAAATATGCATTCTTATTCACTGTATTTCACCCTTTACCACTAAAATTAAAGGGTTAGTTCACCCAAAAATGAAAATTCTCTTATCATCTACCCATCATGCCATCCCAGATGTGTATTACTTTCTTTCATCAGCTGAACACAAACAAAGTTTTTTGAAGAATATCTCAGCTCTATAGGTACATACAATGTGGGTGGCAAAACAATTTAAGCTACAAAATCCACATAAGTGCACATAAAAGTACTCCAGATGACTCTGGTGGTTAAACCCATATATTGTGTGGATGAGAAACAGATCAATATTTATGTCATTTTTCCTTATCTTTCACTTTCTCCATCTTCTGTTTTTGGTTATTAACATTCTGCATACATGTTGCCCCCTGTTGGGCATGGAGGATAATTTATTATAAAAAAAATATTTAAATATTAATCAGTTTCTCACCCACACCAATCATATTGCTTTAGAAGTTATGGATTTAAACACTGGAGTCATATACTGTAGATTACTTTTATGCTCCCTTTAAGTGGATTTTGGAGCTTCAATATGTTGGCACCCATTCACAAGCATTGTTAGAATCTACGGAGATGAAATGTTCTTCTAAAAAATCTTCATTTGTGTTCTGCAGAAGAAAGAATTTCATACACATCTGGGATGCCAGGAGGGTAAGTAAATCATGAGAATATTATTATTATTATTTTTTATGGTGTAATACACTTTCCAAATCCCTTTTAGGGAACCCTCAGTATGCATTTCACCCAGAAACTGGAGCTCATGAGCCCTAATTTTAAAAACACAGACGGAGTTAAAAAAAAAAAATGTAAGCTATTTTTTTTCCTTATTCTCTCATAAGGAACTTGCTAATACCCTTTGAACAAATCAAGGGTGATAATAAATCTAGCCTTGCCCAAATTATCAATCAATACATCTACATGTGGCATTGGATGAGAATCAAACTGTGACACTTAATTCAGTTTCCTGAAATAATTACAGAACCTCACTGTTCTATCTGGCTTGGGGACCAGCACAATAGGGCTTGACCATGCAGCCTGAGACTCCTCAATGACCCCTACTTTCCACATTTGTCTTATCTCCTCTCTAATAGCTTCTTGCCAGGATTCAGGGAATCTGTATTGGCACTTGTTTATTACTTTTCCAGGTAAAGTGTGAATTTCATATTGGATCACTTGGGTGTGACCGGGTTCAGAAGAAAACACATCTCTATTTTGATCTACCAACTCAAAAGTTTCCTGCCTCTGTTGTGGTGTCAGGTCTGTGCTCACTTGGACTTCTTCTAGGCTACCCCCAAACAGTGCATCTCTTGCATGCCAACGTTTTCAGAAGGTTTACATGGTAAATCTGTTGTGACTTCCTTTTACCTGGCTGATTCACTCTAGTTCACTTCTCCAATTATCTCCACTACTTCAAATGGCCCTTGCCAGGTGGCGAGGAGCTTGTTTTCCATTGTGGGTGTGAGGACTAGCATTTTATCTCCTACCTTGAACTCCCTGGGCTGTGTGGGCCAGTTGTATGTGGCTTGTTGTACCCTTTGGCCCTTTTCCATATGCTCTCTGACAATGGGGAACACTGCTGCTATCCTATCTTTCATCATTTCCACATGTTCAGTTAGGGTCCTATTTGGACATGGCTGTTTTCCCAAGAATATTTTTCAATGTCTAAAAGCCCTCTTGGGTTGTGTGGGTAGAGCAATTAAAAAGGAGAAAATCCTGTAGAAGCCTGGGGTACCTCTCTCATTGAAAACAGAAGGTAGGGTATAAGCTGGTCCCAGTTTCGTACATCTTTATCAATGACTTTGCGAAGCATATCCTTGAGTGTTCTATTAAAGCACTCCACAAGTCCATCTGTTTGAGGATGATAAAGTGAGGTTCTAATCTGTTTGATTTTTAACAGGATACTCAGCTCCTGGACAACCCTTGACATAAAGGGGGTCCCCTGATCTGTTAGGATCTCCTTTTGGATTCCTATCCTACTACTGAGGAGGAAAGGCTCTTTGGCCACCTGTTTGGCTGTGGCTTTTCTCAAGGGAATGGCCTCAGGATATCGGGTAGCATAGTCCAGCATCACTAAAATGTATTGATGTCCCCTAACACTCTTTGGAAGGGGCCCAACAATGTCCATTCCAATTCTCTCAAACGGGGTCTCAATGATTGGCAGGGGAATTAGCAGGTTCTGCGCTGTGGGTTTTGGTGCCACTTGTTGGCATTCTGGAGAGCTGTGGCAGTAGTTTTCAACCTCTTTATAAATGCCAGGCCAAAAAAAAAAAAAAACGCTGTAAAATCCTCTCCTCAGTTTTGGCCACCTCTAAGTGAGCTTCGAGTATGTGATTATGAGCCACGTGCAAAAGTATTGATTTATGAGGCCTATGTAATAGAAGCTGTTCATGGATGTCTTCTCTACTTTTGTTTACCTGATAAAGTAGGCAATTTTTGAATGCAAAGTAAGAATATATAAGGTGTCCCTTCTTCTTATTCACCCCCTCCACCACTCTAACATTTGTCAGTGCATTAGTCAATGTGGGGTCATTTAGCTGTGCCGTACATATTGTCCTGTTAATGGCATGGCCTGTGCTTTGATTCCTGTTTCACCTGCGCTGTCCTATGATGATTCCCTCTCTGAAGCTGTCTCAAGTCTCCTCTGGAACATCTGTTGGATTTGCATGAGTCTGAACTGGGAAAGAATATTTGGTCATGTATTTTACATCTTGATCCCCTTAGGCAGTATCTTTCTTAAATTTGGATTTACCTCTAGGCCTATGGGTTTCTCTCATCTCCACACTACTTGTTTTGCTTCATATGGTAGGGCTCATCCACCACCACCTTCTCCACAACTGCTGCTGCTGTGTTCTTGTCTGGTTCTAGCCATTTCTTTGTCAGGCATGTCAGTTCATGCATCTGTGCCCGGGGAGGTTGGTCTTTCTGAAAACACCATGCATATACTCACTGGGCCATTCTAAATGTTGTGAGACCATTTCTGCTAAGAATTTCCTTTTTCAATATTATAAATTTAATTATAATTATAAATTGATTATAATAAAAATTATAATAATTTGCAGTTGTAGGGTCTAAATCTAAAAATAGCTTTTTTGATACACCTGATAAAAATTGTGCCAACATTCTAGCCCACTGTTCCTTTGGCCACTTTACTCTATGTGCTTTTGACTCAAAGGCATACAAGTAGGCTTCCACGTCATTTTTGGAATTAAGTCACTAGCTCTTACTTTGTTGCTCTCTTGGCTAATTTTTAATTGTAGCTCCCTTGCTTTCATCTCATTTGCATGTCTTTGTTCTTCTACAAGTGCCGCATTAGTTTGTTAGATTCTAGAATTGCTTTCAACAACTCCTCCATTGTAATGTTGTTCTCTTTTGTACTTTTGCAAATTTCAATGTCAGGTCTTTACAGTCTTCTCCTTTGGAGATTAGCACTCACAGTGTTGGAACTGCATTCTCCACCATATATGGCATCATGAGAGGTAGGGTATCATCAAAAGTGTGGGTTGCATCACAAACGGAGTCCAGGCAGAGCTCAAGCAACTGGTTTTGTTTTAATCATCAACTCAAACTCAAACTTACAACAGAAAAACACACTTTCAGCTTCTCTCCAGTCTTTCTAACAGAACCAACACTTTTTGTCTCCTAGCTCATCAACATCTCTTCTTTATTCACAACAGCTGTGTTTCCCCTCCCGCTGAGGAACATGGGAACTGTAGGTTCCGGGCAGCCATCTTGGTTTGTAGTCTTCGTGCTGCAGCCACCCAGATGGAACATACCTCCACACACCCTCTCACGATGCCAGACTACACAATGATCTTTATAGATTTTAGTTGCATTTTTTGTTAATGCATGACTTTCTGTAAAGCTGCTTTGAAACGATGTGTGTTGTGAAAAGTGCTACACAGATAAAAATTACTTGACTTGACTAGAGGTGTGTGAGAGTTTCCATGGACCTTAGAACACATCAATGTGTTGGAACTCAGGGCGGTTCACCTCTCTCTGAGGGCATTCCTCCCACTAATACAGACAAGCATGATCTGGTGAGATTAGACAACATGTCCATGGTGTATCACATCAATCACCAAGGCGGCACCAGATCAGTGTGTTGCCATCAGGTTGCAAGCAAGCTTCCCTTTTGGGCCCTTCTGAGACTCTCTTCTCTCATGGCAGTTTACATATCAGGGGTGGTAAACCAGGCAGCCGACCTCATGTCTCAGACCAGACCTCTTCCAGGAGATTGGTGCCTTCCCCCAGATTTGGTGCATCTCATATGGGATCAATTCGGCACATCCAAGACCAATTGATTTGCGACAGCAGAGACAACCTATTGCAGCATGTGGTTCTCTCTAAATAGTCACGGAGGTCCCTTGGGGATAGATGCATTGTCACAAGAGTGGCCGGGAGGGTTGTTGTACACTTTCTCTCCCCTCCCATTAATTCCAATTGTACTCAAAGAGGGTGGCAATGAGATATCACAAGGCTTTACTGGTGGCTCCCAGCTGGCCAAAGAGACATTGGTTTCCTTCCCTCCTACTCCTGGTTCAGTGCTGTCCTTGGCCAAGTGGGAAGTCAAATTTGGCACCCAAGGCCGGATACACTGAAACTTTGGGTATGGCCTCTACTCAATCCCTCTCTCAAGATTTAGATGATTCGGTCTTGAGGACAATATGTAGTTCTAAATCCTCTTTTACCTGCAGTAACTTCTCTAAAAAAATGGCAAAATTTGCAACATGGTGCCAAAACCAACAGATGGACCCAGCCAGCTGTGGCATTAGTTTTTTCCTTCACTTACTCCAATCACTATTGAATTCAGGAAGAGGGACTAATACCATAAAGGTTGCAGCCATCTCACACTTCCATACTTTAGTGGACAGTATGACAATTGACAAACACAAATTGGTGTGTCAGTTTCTTAAGGGAGCATACCGATTGCGGCCAAAGAGAATTGTGAGATCACCCTCATGGGACCTCGCTGTAGTTTTGCAGTCACTGTCTAAAGCCCTGTTTGAATCTTTAGACAAGCTGAGATGGAAGGAAGAATATGCAGGGATTTCCCTCTGGCCAAATCTAACTTTTTTACCCAAGGTCCTTAAGCATAGCACAGTGAATCAGGTAACTGAGCTTGAGGCATTTCATCCAGACCCCCTCTATTTGGAGACAGGTCTAGATATTTCACCCTCATTTCATGTTAGGGTGTTGCGTGCCTATATTGAGCACACTCAGCATTTGCATCAATCACATACACACACAACTGCTTGTTTGTTTCAACAGAAAGTGTATTGGTCAGCAAATATATTTAAAATGGTTGTCTCATTGGATAGTGGACACAATTGCACATGCATATTCCAGCCAGAACCTATTAATCCCAGGTGATCTGGTGGCTCATTCCACCAGGGGTATGGCTACGTCCTGGGCGGCACTTAAGAGGGTGGCACACTCAAACATCTGTGCAACAGCTTCTTGGAGTACTTTCACAAAGTTTTATAGAATCAATGTGGCAAAAGCAAGCTCTTTGGGGTCCACAGTTGTATCCACTGCTAAATTGAGGATGAGGGAAATGGTCCCATTCCCTGGTGACACTGTTAATCCTAGTCATCCAGGATAGACCATGGTGACGGTCTGAGTGAGGATGAAATAGATCATAAGTTATTTCCATTACTATGGATCCATGAGACCAAACGATGACCGTCACCATCTCTTGTCACTCGGGATGAGTTGAGGCGTTCAAGGCAAGAGCCAACCCCTTAAGGTCAGTCATCTGACTTTGTTGAAATTAAGTCTCGAGGATAGGGAGTAGAATGGTGTTATTCAGGATAGACCATGATGACTAGCATCGTTCGGTCTCATAGATCTATAGTTGTGGACATAACTTACATTCTGCAAGACTGGGCAGTGACCACATGAGCAGAGCTCTCTGTTATATGCCTATTGATGTATCATTATTACTGATAGAGTAACAGATCTGTTGTAATTGCTTCTGTATTTGGCCAATGCAATTGTGTGAAATTCTATTCAGTTTTACACAGATCATGTGAAAAATGGCAGATTACCTCATTATTCCTCACATAATGCTATTTTATGCCATCAAAAGACATATACTGGCGCATGACTTGTAAGGTGAGAAATGTAATGTTTATATTTTGCATACATTTACAAGCTTATTTGTGAAGTACTTGCGAAGCAAAGGACCATGATACGAATCTAGAAGAATGCAAGAGTGGACACTTATGTCAAGAGTGTAGCTTCAGCAATTGTGTTTTTCATCTCATGTTTGATTTTTATAACATTATTGGCTAGGTTTAGGATTAAAGTTTAGGATAGGGAGGTATGTTTTGTTGATTTAAAACTTAATAGAGCATTAGACTAAAAAACGTGTTATGGACCTGTCACGAACCCCGCTCCTCTGCCCCATCCCCGCTTCGTCGCACACACGCTCACTCCGCGAGCTTACACGCTCGCGCCCCTCGATCGAGCTCACTCGCTCACTCCCACACACCCCTCTCTGGCTCTAATGCTCGCGCCCAATCACGGGATCATTAGTTTCACCTGTACTCATCCCAATCACCTGTTATTCGTTTCACCTGCACCGCTCGTTTGTTCCCCTATATATATCACAACCCTTTCGTCTCACTCGGGTTGGTTATTGTATTTAGATTCCTGTGTCTTTGCCCCCCGCTAGTCTCGTCTAGTTTTGACCCCCCTGTGATTCGTTACCCCTTAGCTTGCTAGCTCTCTTGTTCCCCTAGCCCCCCCTGTTTATTCTACTTGTTAGATTACTGTGTTTACTCTGATTACCCCGGCTTTGACCCCTTGCTTTCCTTGACCACTCTATTGTAGATTTGCCCTTTTGTAATATCCTGATTTTCCCGGCTCTCGACCCTACGCTTACCTCGACCATTCTCCCTCTGGATTTTCCCTACTGTACCTTCGCCTGCTCTTTAAATAAAAGCAGTGTTTGTTCACATTGTGACTGTCTCGACTTGTGTGTGTGTGTGTTCAGGTTACAGGACCACAATAAATAATTTAGCAAAAATGTCACCACGGTTACGTAATCATGAGATCAGGCTTAACCAATGCATACAGGCTTGTTGAAAAGCAATGAGAATAACTTGTGCATCAGCTGTTGGGAGATCAAACCATATCTAAAATTCACATGCTAACATATTTGCAGATCACTTGGGACTTGACTCTAATCTGAGTTTTGTTTATTTTATTTGTTATTGACAAAATAGTGTGAACATGCATGATGTTTTAAACTCCTGAGATCAGAGCTGTGTGCATTATCCTTTTACATTTTTATTTGTAATTAGTAGCACCTAATAAAAAATGCAAAAATAATTAATTAATTAATTAATTAATTATAGAGCAAATAGTTTTCCAAAAAAGTATTAATATTATTACATTTTAAATAATTCCAAGATATAGAAATGTATATATATTAAGTGAATACACTTAAAAGCAAAGAAAGTTAAAGGATGCTCCTTTGCTCCCTGTTTAGTGAATGACTTAACCCCCAATGTGCTGTATGTCTGCACTGGTCTTAGAACAGTTTGGAATGCATCTTATTTTCATCTTAACTCCATATGAAGCCTCTGAAAGTAATTGTTTTGAGCTTTTGGATGAAACCATTGATTCTCAATGTGAAAATACACAGAACATATAGGAATGGATTTACTAATGTTAATGAATAGGACCATATTGTACAGTGAAAACAAAATAAAAACAGAATTTCAATCAGAATGAAGCAGAATGACCCAAGGATGTGTGAATGTTGAAAGTTATTCGAAATAACTAACAAAGCCAAAATGCAAAGTCCACTCATGTGGACACAGGCTTGCATGAGGCTAATATGTTGCAAATTATGTTCTAACGGATCATGTTGAAGGTAATTCTGGTTGGAAGGAAATATATTCCAAACTACAGATAGCTTGTTTTGGTAGACTGGCTCTTGTTTAACCCTTAAAGACAGGAAAGATCAACAGGTTTTGATTTTGTGGAAATGTGATCATGACAGAAGGTTTTTGTAGGGGAGATCAAATAATCTCTAACACTGTGTTTTACTGGCAGCACAGAAATACACTATAGAGCTTCCAGATGCATTCAGCTTGACATGAAGAGTGGAGTTATTTTCACCATCTCCTTTAATTTCATACTGTTGTTTGTACTCACTTTCATGGGATGGATTTGTGTATAGCAAGTGTCCTATGAGATTTAGGGCAGTATCACCCTTCAGCTGCTCATACCACAATATCACATAATAGTTTGGAATTTTGTGAGAGCAGATGAGTGTAACAGACTCTTCAAATTGAACCGTCACGTCTTTTGGAGTCTGATGAACTTTGTCATGTAGTGATTCCCCTGTTTGATAGATGAGGAAAGTGCATTAGTTAGTGAGAAATATTAAATAGCCAAATATGCAAAAATGCATAAATGAGTGATTCTATACCTGAGACCCAGAATGACAGTGCTGTTAAATAAATCAAGCACACTACAAATGGCATGGTGAATCTTCAGTGTTGAAGGAATAACATCAATGAACAGCATTGACTGGTGCAGCTCTCAAGGGGGTGTTTCACAATTCACCTAAAACAAATAAACTCTCAGTGCTCCCTGATGCCAAAACCTGTCTCCACACTCTTTAAAAAATGTAGCCTAATTTCAATAAGGTTGGAAGGAGACCTCTACTGGTTGAGTAATTGCACCAACTGAGTAACATTGGTCACAGCATTACTTTAAAGATTGCAAATGGCACGTGTAATAAATATTATTAATCATTAGATTAGACAATTTTCACTCAAAGGTGTAAATTAATCAATCAAAGTGGCCTCTTTTTTTCTGTTGTTCTCAATTAAACTATATACATTATCATGATAAGTACTAACAGGAATGTTATAAGAATTGGGACTTTATTTACTGCTTTAAGACTTGCGAAATTACAAGACATTTTGTCTAACTTTTTCAAATATAATATATATATATATATATATATATATTAGGGCTGTGAATCAAATAAGTTTTTTGTGATTACTCAACATTAAAACATCTAAAAAGTCTACAAAAAGCAAAAAGTCCACACCAACACCTACCCCTACCTTACAAAAATGAAATATGGTTTTACTACATAGTATCACCATGGTATTTTTGTAGTAAAATCATCATAACCACAAAATTAAACATGGTTACTATGAACTACTATTAACAACATGTCACTGTAGTAACACCATAGTTAGTATATCAGAACTATATGGTTCCTACTATATTACTAAATTAAAACCATGGATCATTTTATCCGGATCAAATCCTTCTCTCAACTCCCTGACCTTCACTGTGACCAAATCACTGTGAGGAATCTTTTTGATGTATTACTATAAGTAGTAGTTTAGGAAATATTAAGAGTAGAGACATGAGAAAAAGTACGTTGACAGGTCGAACCCAGATCTCATGCATGACAACACATACACATACTGTCGGTACACCCACAGCTACTACAGCTGCACACAGGGGTTCAGTTTGTTGTAAAATCCTGTATTTCCACCAGACTACTGGAGTACAAATAGTCACTTAGTTATTCAAAATCTAAATCCACAAAATGTCTAACCCATTAACCAGTTTAATGTCTGTGCCCCATCGCAAAAAATTCTAATATGCCTGCCTTCATTTGATCAGCAGTTGACCCCAAATAAATCTGTTGTGGCTGTCTTGTGTTTGGTCTGAGCAGTGGTGGGCAGAGTTAGTATAAATAGACTATGCCAACAAGATTGGCTATTTGCAGGGATGTAAAGTAACGAATTGGGAATACTCACGTTACTGTAATTAACTACTTTTTCCCAAGAATTGTACTTTTTAAGTAGTTTAAAAATGTTATACTTTTACTTGAGTACATTTTAAGTGCTGTAACTGTACTTATACTGTGCTATTTTTCCACTGTCTGTGTTTGCTACTTCCCTGTCCTGATTTTATTTTTATCTATCAACATGATTGGCTAAGGAGAGTCTTGTGACTCCCATCAAATCAAATCACGCGAAAATCTGGCACCAACTGTGGAAATTGCCTCAACATAGTTCAACACCTGAACATCACAGCAGCACCTTCAAGGGCTTTCGCAGTGAAAAAGGCCAATTGAATGATGGTGTCATGTGAGTTTAACTTGCTCAAGCCAGATATCAGCAATAATCCTGCCTCTAATTTGAAGATACATATTGAGGTAAATTTAATATTTCTGTTTACAAGATTCTGTGTGTCTATAACGTAGCCTTAGAAATATATCTATCACTGAGATTATTGGGCTGCTGTGAGAGAATAATGTAATGTTATCAATAGGACCGGACAATAAAATTATCTAGATATTAATCTGAAAAAAGAGAGATGTCCTTGATCAAACTTTTGAGTAGTTTTCAATATTTAGACTATGTTCTAAATCTAGAACAGGGGTGTTCATTACTTAAATCATGATAGCAAGAACACCACTGGTTGGTTGATCTAGATGAAATATAAAAGATTGACTTTTTATTTCCTGACATCTGTAGCTGCGCACTCTTTGATTGACAGGCGGCTAATATTTGAGCACCAAAATGATCAAATACACTTTTTAAATCCGCCAATGCCCGCCTTGGAGAGGATTTAATGTAAATGCAGTTGTTTATGTCTAAAGTGAATTTAAACAGTGGGACAAATAGCGTATTTTCATCAAAATGTTGTATTTGAAGTGTACATGTACATGTAACATGAAAAGAGGACTGTCTAGAAGGCTATGTCATATAAAGGCTATTAATCAATCAACAATAACAAGGAAATGAGGAAACCACTCTCTACATTTGGCTATGAGTTGAGTAGCTGTAGAAGTATTAATGTAATAGAATAAAACAGTAATATTTTATTATATATTATATATAATATATATTTTTAAATATTGTTAGTTTTTTAATAATTCTGACCCCTGATTTAGAGTGTGTTAATTGGTATAGTGAATTACCAGAAAAGTAGAGATGATAAAATAATTCATTATTATGCTTTGCCTATATAAATATATGCTTTGCCTATACAAACTTCGGAAAATTGTGCATCATGCATTTGAATGAGAATTATGTTTGAATGTCCTGCGTCACTCTATACAACCGCTCATTTACAATTGTAAAATAGGGATATGAAAGTGCGACACTCAGCCGGAGTTGTTGACCATCAATCACTCTCACCTCGTCGAAGGAGTGCTTAAGGGTTCATCTCGCGACTGCTCCCCCCTCACGTCATCTTGACATGGAGCTAATGGAGACGGCCCCGGCTCCGCCTCCCCTGCCAGAACGTTGCACATTTTACATCTCGACACTTTGGTGCAGAAACCATCTGCGCATATTCCCTTTAATAATTTTCTGAATTCAGGCCAATTAGACCCCACAATCAGCAGATGGGTGAGGTGGGAACTAACCATGGCCTCCACTCTATGTTTTGTTCCCTGGAATTAAATCACCAGGGTCACCATAGAGTATTTGTGAATATCCACATACACACACTTCACCCTCACCTTTTAGCTGTGCCGGCCCTGACGCTGGGCAGTGACACTGGACCCATTTCGCAACTCCTTTTAGCAGATGAAGGATTATCTTCTGAAGTACCACCTGGTCGAGCACTTCCACGATGTTGCAGTTCCCCACCAGCAGCATTTCTGGCATGCGTCTCGGAGCCGTTGGGAGAACACAAATGGGCGGTCGTTCTTACTCAGCTTCAAGGACCGGAAGAGCTGGCAGTACTGCTCCAGACTATGACTCACCAGCAGCAGGATGGCTTTCTACTGGTCGTCAAAGGCCAGGAGGTTAGCCACTGGCAATTGTTTGGCAGCAAGCTGGGCTTCCCTGCACAACATCGAAAGGAGCGTGGCCGCCAACTGGTCACGCAGCCAGCCCCAGATCTCGGCGGTCTGTTCAAACAGATCGAGGAAGGCCTCTGCGTCATCTTCCGCCCCCATTTTCAAGAACTTGGGTGGGTGCTGGGGGCTGTAGTTTTCCGGGGTCAAGGTCGGGGCTCTCTCCTGGCCGAGAAAGCTCCGGATTGCATGCCGGTCCTCTGCTTGAGCTCGCATGATTTCAAAGAACTGACGATCCTGGTCTTGGCGCAGCTCAAGCAGGGATTGTTGGTGGCTCTGTTGTAGACCGGCGAGGGACTGGACATGGGGCGTACTTCAATTTCCCGGGTTTCGGGACCATTGTAATGAGTTCAAGCTCAGATATGGAAGGGAGGAGACAGAGAGCAGTGATGCAGTCAAGTAAGGCTCTTTATGAACTGCCTTCAAAACTCTGCATGCACTCTTCTCTGTGATTTTCTCAGTTCAATCAGATCAGTGTAACCCAAACTTTGTCAGCATAAACTTCTCTGAGTCTTCAGCTTCACAATACAATAAAACACTCAATAAGACACGCCAGTCACTGGTAACTCATGTCGTTCTCTCTCTCTTTCTATGGCGGTGGTGTGGCTGTTTATATTCTGTTCTCCCCATGCTCATTGGAATTAGAGACAGGTGTTAGACATAATTTAGCTTAGGTATAAGCGCCCTTACCGCTTTCTCTCTCAGGACCACACAGTACATCAAAGAATCTGCAAGAAATTGGTTGGTCATCATTTATTTTAGTTATTCACATTTGACATGTTAAAATGTTATTTTTTTTTCTGCAGATAGTGCGGTTGCACCAGGCCCCATGCTTCGGATGGCCCTGTGATGATGGACCCCCACCCCCAGGCGATCGCTACCAAGGGGGACTTCCAAAGATGGCGAAGACACCGTGACAGCACATCCCTCCTCCATTCGGGTTTCAGCACCACTGTAACAGGTAAAGGATGGGCAAGGTGGAGTTGGGAAATGTCTGAACAATCAACATAAACTTTTAATGCATAAATTAACTAAATTAACAGAAACAGAAATAAATGCAACGGGCATTTCTCTCTCACACACACTGTTGTCTCTGGCTGCCCCTTAACTCACTCTCCCGCTGATCAGCTGATTCAATGCCGGCCATGCTCCATCACGGCCCGGCCACACCCTCCTCCTCGACACAGTTTCTACACCTTGTTGTTTATAAAGAGATCATTCATGAGAGTGCAGCAGCAGAACAGTGTGAGTGTGCGCTGGGCAGATTTCTTCTGTGCCAGTGACTAACCGTGCTTTTCCACTGGTGCGTTTTGAGTGAAGGTGAGCAAACATTTTAAATTAATTCTTATGGAAGTCATGCGCCATGCTCGCGAGGTACATAGTGGAGCTGAGGGTGGTTGAGAGCATCAAAAAGTTTAGATTTCTCTGCTTTATTCAAATAAGGAACAAAAAACAGCAGGCGGCAGCCAATCACTGTGAGCTGAAGCAGTGATATCTGTGATAAGCACTTAAAATATGCCTTTAAAGCTGGGGTTTCTGCTAGATTCAGCTTTAATCACATCATCAAGTATATTTCTGACTTCAGACAGACTTCAAATGATGACTGCACGCATTTATTGGGGCATTACTTTGGCTGGGTAAGCAAAATTTTAATAAATCAACAATGTTTGTGCAATGTGGGTATTTGAAAACTAAGCTGGCATCTTTCAAACTGTAATTGTGCATTTATAAGATATTTTCTGCGCCAGTGGAAACGTAAATGCCCCTGATTGGCCATTGCATTCATGCTCTCAAAAGACATATAAACATTGTTTATGAAAAATAAACATTGTTATTTTGTTATATATAATGCATATGTAACACAATTATTTAATTAAGATCATTTACTTTACTTTCTTATTTACACTTTTCTTTTTTTCTTTTTCTTCAGTATAATGCACATTCAAATTTTGCAATGTCCCCTAGACCTATTTTTTCTTGAGGCGTGAAACTGCCAGCAATCTGAATTGTTTTACCATATTTTCATAAGTTGTCATGTGAAATCTGCGGGTCAAGAAAATATGCGAGGCATATTGAAAAGCACGGGTTGTTTGACCGATTGACAGGACAGAATAAATGCATTGGTTTTCTTCTAATTACGTCATTATGTGCTATATCAACCATCTTCCTACGAGCACCACCATTCTTACTTCTGGCTATGGATATGTGTAATTGCAAACTGTCATCGGCCATCACTTTCGTATTACTCAGCATAATTTTTTCAAATTGTTCTACAAATTTTTTTTCGTTGTAGTCATTACTAGGTGATAATACACAGTTTACATCAGATTTCAGACTGGGGCTCTCAATGTAATATTAATCAAACTGGCTTCACCGCCAATCTGTCTGGAAAATGACACCATCTCCAACAACTCTCTGTGCACAGATGTACTGTATGCAGCAAAATCTGTAGAGTATAACTCCCTTAGATTTAGAGCTCTGTGTATCTCTATACCATTGAAATGTGGTCTTGGTACAATTGTGTATTCATCTACAACACCACCGTTTCTAACCAATGCCTCAACATCGTTCTGACTTAAACTCACATGGGGTGCGCTCGAGTCTGTAGAAATATTGTTTGCACCACAGTTTGACCTTTCACAGTCTTTGTCGTTATTAGAATAATTAACACATCTTCTCTGCGTTTGAATAATAGCCTCTAATCTAGCATTTAAATCCAAATAGGTATGACCTAAATCATCCATCTGATCCAATTATGGCTTGTAGCTGTTCAATATTTGACAAATGATTGTATCTAGTTCTTGCAGAAGGGTTTTGTTCAAAGTCTGGTTTACAATCTTGCAATTCATCGTCTGAACGTAGTCTTTTACTAGCAATATTTGAAAATCTTTTTCAATTTAGGTTTATTCTCCACTGATTATACACTACACAAATCTACTTTATGAAAAAAAACAATCATAGATCAACTAAATAAATAAGTCAAAACAACACCCCTTTTAACACAAATCAGTCATAAACACAATTAGTTATTTTCTACCATCTATGACAGCGTTATTGATGTTGGATAAAAGCGTTACCATGAGTTGACGTTCTCTGTAGGCGTCCTGGAGCACACGGTCGTATGTATTTAACACTTCTCGATTGGCACCAACCCGATCGAGAATAATTCGTATAAGCCTTCCTTACTCTACTGAGTTTGTCATCACCATGTGGAAACAGTCTCAAAGGCGTTTGACATTATTTTAAATGATGTCCAACTTCTCGTCCGCCCTTCGATTCTGTTCACGCAGCTCTATCAACAAGTCATGGGAAAAGTTCTGTTGATTTGACAGAGTTTCATCAGCATTCAGCGCCGTCTCTTCCACACACACCTGATTATTCATTTTGCCATCCGTACAATCCAAGACTGTACTAATCTCCGAAATCACATCGTTTAGCAACAGCTCCTCATTATCCATAGCAGCGTCTGAAACCACAGGCACAGTGGGTGATGATGAGATTGCATTGTTGCTATTGTCTGGAATAAGTTCCCTGCTGAAACTACCAGCGTTCCAGCTTCTCATGAAAAATGCATCGTCGAAGATCGCTGTGGGGTCCTCATCACTCAGCAAACTGGTAGTGTACAGATCTATATAAAGAATGAGAGTAGAATATGTGTATTAGCGAGGGATTACCTTTTTTTATTTTTTAACAAATGTTATCATGAAATCGTACTCACCAACTGACTCGTTTAAAACTGAATGTAGTTGTCGTGATGGTGTTTGATCGGTTTTCCGTTCTCCTGATAAATTCCCCCATTTTTTTCTCACCAAAATAGCCTCTTGTACCGTATCCAGCTGGGGATACAACATGTAATCGGGGACTTCGTGAATTCCTCGGAATGCTATCCTTGTTGCATCTCCGTGAACGGAGCGACAGTGAGGCCTTTGGTTCAGCAGTGGTGAACCCTGGTTGTGAGACAAGCAATGACACATCAACATTTGAAATATCTACAAACACAGAAAATACAGTACATATTTTGTTTTGTTTTATCAATACTGCATGATCGAGATAGACTGCAAATAATGTATACATACCTTGCAGCACACGTCTGTTGACAGATTTGCTCTGACCCGTTGTTTTATTAATTAACGGTTCAGTCACTGAAAATAAAAAGAATATAGTCACATAATATCTAAACACTTCTAATATAAAAATACATGAAAAATCTTTACATAAACTTACGCAGTTGATCAATGCGATCCAGGTTTTCATATTCGTTGATATGTCCTGAATTACGTATATACAAAATGTTTAAAATCCTGTTAAACGTCAAGTTATAAAATGTAAAAAGCTGACCACAAGACACTGGACATTCTGTTTTAAATAGGTTTGTATCTGTTCTGGAGATGCACACATAATGATTTAACATCCTGTCCCCATCTAACAGCTATTAGACCCCATAAGAGCACGACGCCCCACCGGGTCATAAAAATTACGTATCGTGACACTCAAAATGACTTAACAGTTTAGACACATTTTCTGTTTAAATGATTACTTTAAAAACATACATGCATCCTAAGAAATTATGTTGTGAAATTAACCGAGGGCTTACTGAGGGACAACAATCTTAGTCCAATATCATTTTGGACGAGCTTGAGAAAGGACTGAACAGGAACAATGTAACATTATTTTATAATGCTTACTATTTTGTTTAAAATTTAAGACATTTTGTTAGCGGTACAGCTAAAATGAAATATTGTGTTTAGTAAAAATAATCCTGTTTGTTAAACTAATGCCAAAGATTAAGTTTGATAAACTTAAAAGATTAAGTTAGACTTTGTTGTGTTTGACAATCTGAACATTTGTTTTAAAATACGTATTAGCCTCTGTTAAAAGTAAAATAACACTTTGTCTTTGTTAACCATTTATTCATTATTTTAAAGTGAATATCTGTCTTTGAGTTTAAAGTTCAAAGTTCAAAGTTCAAAGTAAAATATTGTGTTTAATAATAATAATAAACCTATTTGTTAAACTAATGCCAAACATTAAGTTTGTTAAACCATTTTTTCATCATTTTAAAGTGAACGTCTGTCTTTGAGTTTGCTTCAACCAATATCCACTGTTTAGAAACACATTTTAGCCTCTGGTATAAGTAATGCCTTATACCAAGTTTTTTCAAGAAGCATTGCAACCCATTAAAGACACATCATTTAAACACATTTTAAACATAATAACCACTTTTTATGTCCTACAATAATAATAATAAATAAAATGACCCCACACACATTACTTTATCATGTTTTTGAAAAACAGCTCAATGATTACATCAATTAATTATTTAATCAATCACTATTTTTTGTGTTATACATACATTATTTTATCATCTCAGTTTTCCATAAAACATTGTACATCATTAAAGATTAATAATTGTTCTACTCTTTTAAATACACAGATGGTCTCGGCTACAGCATGGGGATATCAGAACAGCCACTTCATACTACTTCCTGTACAGAACAGCTGACCAAACAACTCATACCACATCCTGTACAACTGCCGGAGGGAGGGGTAGGGAGGGGAGAGGGACAGGAAGCAAAGGTCAAATATACGCATGTTAGGTCTTAAATCATAGACCATCTATCATTTTTGTCACAACGTATATAATATTTACTACTCATAACTGTTGAATATTATAAATGATTGCTGCAATAAATTCAGAATCCTTCAAATTTACTGCCTGGTTCTTGGACCAACAGGTCTTGGTCTGGGTCTTGGTCTTGGGGATAGGTATTGGTCTGGATCTGGGTCTCAATGGGTCTAGTCTTGGTCTAGGTCTTGGTCTTGGGGATAGGTATTGATCTTGGTCTCGAGGGGTCTAGACTTGGTCTGGGTCTTAGTGGGTGGAGTCTTGGTCTGAGTGTTGGAGGGTCTGGTCTTGACTACACCTCTGCAACAGAGTGCACATTTTTAAAGTAGTTTAATTTGACACAGCATCCTAAAAACTCAGCACTAATCACTAAAGATGCAAAGCATCTGTCTGATGCATGAGTACATGGACCAACAATTAAAAATAGCACTTGCTAACAAGCATTGTTTAAATGCTTCACTTGTCTGCTGCCACAATACATGTACAGTATAATGTTAATTATATAAATTATAATAATTATATATTATACTCATAATTATTATTATTATTGTATACTAAATTATCTTTTTGAAGGATCCTTTCTCAGTTAATATGGGTATATTTATTAACTGGCACTAATAATCATGTCATTAATTCTATAACAAATTGTAATTGATTGACAGCAGTCACGAGACTAACTTTTTCACTGTGCTTTCTAGTCTGTACATTGTAAATATTTGCTCAAGACATTGTTCACATTATTTTGAAATGATCATAATACTGCCCTTATTAGGCTAACCGTGAAATACCCCAGTTGTTGAACACACTTAAATATCGAAGTGTGTTAAGATATTTTTTTATCATAATAACACTTATAATTTTTAGCATTGTATTAGGATGTATTTTGATCAAAATTATTTTAATTTCAAAATAATGTGAACTATGTGTTGTCCATTGAATTACCTTGTACTCTACATACAAGGAAGAACAGGGCAAACATTTGGCTCATGACTGCAAAAGTATAATAGTTTAGTGGTTTGTAGCAGGTGAATGGAATAACCTGTTTTAGTGCACACTACAGATATTAAAACATGATAAAGGTATGTTTTTGCACTGAATTGTGGGGTTCTGACATGCTGTGTCTCTTTGCTGCACAGAAATAGACTGCACTGTCAATGGATGTCAGATTTTTGATTGTAAGTGTGGCACTGCTTCTCCCATCTCCTTCCAAGTCAATTTTTGGTTTAAATACATCTTCAGGATTTGGAAATTTAAGATTGAGATAGCCAAGCAAAATGAATCTCCTGTCATCTGATTGTTTATACCATAGGATGACTTCAAAGCTTTGGATTGAATGAGAACAGCTGAGAACAGCAGAGCCAGTGTTTGTGACCAGGTCTGGAGGAGACTGGTCAACTTTCTGACTTTGTGCTAGACCTAATCAAAACAGAAAGAAATTATGAATAACATGGAGTAATTATCAGTACAATAAATTTTTTTGAGAATCGTACCTGGCAACATGACAAAGATCATGGCAAATAGTATTATCATGATGACTCTTAGCACACAGTCAGCACATAGTGGGAAGCAAAAGAGATATTGTGCAAACAACAATGAGCCAGAATTGAAGTTGTCATTGCACATAAAGGAAGTGATGTCTTCAGTTACCCCACCCCTTAGGAAATAAAAGTCACTAATAATATATCTTACTATATTGTTTCTCCAAACAGCAATGAAATAGAATGGAAAGCAATTAAATACCTTCTTTAAGAGAATGCCTTTTAAGTCTTGTTTTATTATTCACCAGGCCAAAACTAGAAGTTCAGTTAAAAGTAGCGTTACTGTCACGAACCCCGCTCCTCTGCCCCATCTCCGCGTCCGCGAGCACGCACACATGCACTCCGCGAGCGTGCTCGCTTCCCGCTCCCTCGCTCCGCCCCCTTGAGCTCGTACGCTCTTTTTCCTCCCTCGGGCTTCCACGCCTGGTTTTGCTATTACGAGCTCTCGCTCGTAAACTCTCTCCCCCTTCTGACTCACATGCCCGCTCCCATGAGCCAGAACATTATCACCACCTGCACTCACGCGCTTCCAATCCCCACTCATTGTTTACACCTGCACTCGCCCCTATAAATACACTATCCTTCCGTTTGAATCCGGTTGGTTATTGTATTTAGATTCCCGTGTTTTGACCCCCGCTAGTCTCATCTAGTTTTGCCCCCGCTAGTCTCGTCTAGTTTTGACCCCCCTGTGATTCGTTTCCTCTTAGCTTGCCAGCTCCCCATTCCTCTCGTTCCCCTGTCTCTGTTCCCGCTAGTCTCGTCTTGTTCTTCGCCCTAGTTAGTATATACATCCTGTTTACCCCGGCTTTGACCCTCGCTCCCCTCTACCACTCTCCCGGATTTGCCCCCTTTACTCTCCTTGATTCCCCGGCTTTCGACTCTACGCTTTCCCTGACCATTCTCCCGCTGGATTTTCCTTATTGTACCTTCGCCTGCTTTTTATTTAATAAAGCAGTTCATTGACTTACACCGTGACTGTCTTGTCTTGTGTGTGTGTGTGTTACGGTCACAGTTACTCAGTAGGGCCTCTAAAACATTTACAACATAGCACTGCTTTGAAACAATGTGTAATGTGAGTTCAAATTAAGAGTTCACCCAAAAATTAAAATGCTCTCATGTCATCCTCATGCCATTTCAGATGTGTATGATTTTTTTTTCCTTCTGCATAACACAAACTAAAGTAAAAAAAAAAAAAAAAAAAATATATATATATTCAGCATTCAGCATCAAAGCAGTCCACACAACTCCAGTGGTCCAATCCATGTCTTCTGAAGCGATCTTTTTTCGCACTGTACATATGCCATTGCAATCTATAAGCATTATCATGATTTCAAGCTCGATTGCACTTCCTAATGCTTGACGCATATGCATAGAGCTGGATAGTACTAGGAAGTGTAACAGAGCTTGAAATTATGATCACCAAGGAGACTGCTGATGTCAGGATTTATAGTGAAAAATGTTGTATATTTTGGTCTGTTCTCATCATAAACTGATTAGATCACTTTGAAGACATAGATTAAAACACAGGAATCATATGGATTACTTGTATGCTGCATGTATGTGCTATTTGGAACTTGAAAAGGTTAGTTCATCAAAAAATGAAAATTATCTCATCATTTACTCACCCTTATGCCATCCCAGATGTGTATGACGTTCTTTCATCTGCTGAACACAAATGAAGATTTTTAGAAAAATGTTCAGCTCTTTTGGTCCATACAATGCAAGTGAATGTGTGCCAAAATTTCAAAGCTCCAAAAATCACATAAGTCAGAATTAAAGTAATCCATAAGACTCCAGTGGTTAAATCAATGTCTTCAGAAGTGATATAATAGATGTGGGTGAGAAACAGATAAATTTCACATTCTTCTTCTTGTGTTTTCGGTGATTCACGTCCTTAATGCATACTGCCCCCTACTGGGCAGGGAGAAGAATTTAAAGCAAAAATTTATTAAATATTGATCTGTTTCTCACCAACACATATCAAATCTATGCTGATTTATGTGATTTTTGGAGCTTTAAAATTTTGGAACCCATTCACTTGAATTGTATGGAACTACAGGGCTGAGATATTCTTCTAAAAATCTTAATTTGAGTTAGGCAGAAAGTCAAACACATCTGGGATGGCATGAGGGTGAGTAAATGATGAGAGAATTGTCATTTTGGGGTGAAGTATCCCTTTAAATTTTGGTTACCATTCACTTGTATTATGGACATACTGAGCTGAGATATTCTTCTAGAAAGATTCATTAGTGTTCTGTAGAAGAACATTTTTGGTTGAACTATTCTTATAATGTCACACTTAACCTCAAGAAGCCACATGATCCAAGGTATCATTCATGTCCATAGCAAACTGTTGGATGAGTTCAATTATGAACTTTAAAACTCAGGGGATTTGATTCGACTAATAAAAGTGATGAAACACTGCCATAAATACCACAGGACCAGGTGTGAAAGAAAATATCAAACTTTTCCTGTTTTGACTTTATCTGTTACTTACAGAATGGAGCCGTTTTTGTAATAAACAGCAGGGATCTAAAGCACTGTGTAATATGCAGCACAAAAATAAACTGCTTTGTCTTTGGATGAAAGATTTTTGATGGTTAAAGTTCCATTGCTACTGCCCTCCCCAAACATTTCTATTTTATCTGTAAAATCGTTTTCTATGTTTGGCGACTTTAAGAGAAAATATCCCATGAATGTGAGCTCTCGTCCCTGGTTTTGTCTGTACCAGTTGATTTGATTGTAATTGGGCACACTGTGTAAACACTGAATCTTTGCAGTTTCTTCTGGTCTCTGAATCACATCAGGTGGAGACTGATCAACTTTGTAACTAAGAGAAAAGCCTGCGAAGAGAAGAATAACATATTCACATCAAAACAGAAAAGAGAAAAGGCTTAGTAGTAATTTTAGAAGATATAAATCCGTATAGAACCTTACACGAGAGAGTGATCGATGTGACAGTAATTATGATGACAAGTGTCATGTTGACAGTGTTGGAGAGAAGCTCAATCTAAACTGCCATGTGAGAACATTAGCGTAGTAATGCACTTCATCTCAATATGCTGTTAACACATGCCTCCAAATGAGGAAATGAGGTACTGCATCTTTACTGTGATCCAATTTGCACATTCCTTTTCATATGACTGTAATCTTATTGTAACTGCCTAGAAGCATAAACTATTGACCAAAATATAATATATGATAATATATGATAATATAATCAGTATAAATGCAAGTGATGAAATATTTCAGCAAAATTCCAGGTATCATGGCCAACAATAAGTCATGTAATTAAAATGAGAATGGAATGAATAGGAATGGCATAAGAAAGTTTATTTTACCTAAAGAAAGCTTTCCTTTAGCAGTCCCATTTATACATATGGCAACTGCTCAGTTGGCAAAAAAAAAAAAAAAAGAAATAGGAGATTTAGCCTAGTGTAATTACAGCAACAACAATGGGAAACTTGCCATGCTAACCAGCCAAACCTCAATCCATTGGGAACCTGAGCTCATCTTCCACAAAACTGACAAACTGTTGCCACTATTAAAGGAATAGTTCACCCAAAATGTTAAATGATCTCATAATTTGCTCACCCTCATGTCGTCTCAAACTCTTATGACTTTCTTCTACAGATCACAATTATATTTTGAAGGATGTATGATTTCTCACCCAAGCGTTTTGCTTCAGAAAACATGGATTAAACCAGTTGAGTCGTTTGGACTACTTTTATGTTGCCTTTATGTCCCTTTCAGAGTTTTGGACCCCATTGACTTACATTGTATGGACAATAACACATCATACACACTTTAAAAGTCCAACAAGTATGAGATGGCATGGGGATGAGTAAATGTTGAGAGAATTATCATTGTATGGTGAATTATCCCTTAAATGGTTTGTTATCTCTGTTCTGACATTTTATAGACAGGACCTGCTAGTGCAGCCTCATACAGCTGTATCACGGTACACTGAAGATCAAAGACAAGTTTTTGTCAAAGAAGAGAGAACATATGTGGTATTGTGTATAATAAGCTGCACATAAATATTCCCCACTTTCCTGATCTGGTCGAGTCTGGAGAATCTTTAAAGTAACTTCCCTTTGCCCATCTCCAGATAAATTGAAATTTTCCTTATACAAATCCTCGATTTTCTCAGGAAACTTCATTTGAATATAACCAATGAGTTTCAGGCTAGAATCTCCATATGACCTCTGATACCATAATATTGTGTCATAGTTGGAGATTTGATGTCTGCAGGTCAGCTCTCTGAACTCATTTGGCTCACACAGCACATCTGAGGGGGATTGATGCACATCCTTACAAATCAGGAAACCTGAGTACAGAACCAATAATGAAATATTGCACTGTGTGTTATAGCCTTCATACAGTATACTTGCATGATGTTGAAGTGAATTCAGGTAAACTAAATCACTTTTTCAAATTGAGAATAATGTGAAAACATGGAATTTACCTGAATTCACCCTATTTAATACTAGTTTCACAAAAACAAGATTACCTGTAAAGCAGCTCAAGACAAAAATTATTGTTAAGACAAATCTAATCATGTTGGGTGATGCTGGTGCCAGAGGAGCTCTACTGAAGTCTTGGCTATGTAGCGGAACTAGACGCAGGAAGAAATGTCATGTTGAAATGGGTAGTACATCATCATCACATGAATTTGTTTTTACTTAAGCAGGAATAAAAGCAGACAGGTGTTCTATCTACTGTTCTATCTACCCCCCATTTCAGATGCCATATTACTGCTCTCGTGAATTAATGTATTGTGATACAACCCCACCTATTGACAAAAGGGCATAACAGTTTATTAAAGGTGTTATTCAGCCCAAAACTCACTTTCATGTTGATCCAAGACCTTTCTTCTGTGCAACACAAATGTATTAAGCTGCTCTTTTCATGCAACAAAACGTAAATGAAATAATATTTTGATTTTACCAAAATTGCTACAAATATGTCTTCGGTCATTAATTTTTATTTTGTCAAAACAGTAAAAACTAGTCAAGGTGTATATATGATTATAACAATACTTTTGCAGTTTGTTCATGGGCAAAACAAATTCAAATGTGTATGTTATTTCAACAGTTTTGGTTCCCTGACTGTCGCTCACTTCGACGTTGTGTCAAAGAAGCAACACTAGGGGTATCTCTTCAGAGCCTTTTACATCTCTGATCTATGAGAAAAGGCCAATGAGAAATTGGCAGACAGAATTTGCATGTTCCGCCCTAGGACATATGGGTATAAAGGGAGGGAAATGTGTCTGTTTCATTCAGAAATTTTCTTCGGAGCCGACCGGTTGTGTGAGCAGCCCCAATTGGTTTTCCTCTCCTCTCATCTCTGACCAGAGTATGCTGTTGGATCTACGGCGCATATCAGCGGCTTTCTCCATCTCTGCACGGCAGTGCAGCTTTGCCCCTGGGCACTTCGACAGCGCTAGTAAAAGAGACATTTTCATTAAAAGAGTATTTTCTCTAAAAGAGCAATACACAGCAGCGTTGAACATCCTTTTCAGGACGCATCTTTATGAAGATGCCATTCCGCCCCTGTGTAGTTCCTGGATGCGGTAGAGTGCTCTCCGCTCCTGACGTCCACAGGTGCTGTCTCGTGTGTCTGGGCAGCGATCACACCGAGGCAGCGTTTGTGGATGGCTCATGTTCTCACTGTGAGAACATGACCATGGCAACGTTGCGGTCGCGGCTTTCCTTCCTCAGAAGCCCCCTGCATCGCTCCTTCTTCCCATGGAATCTGAGGACGACCTAGCTGGCGATGGAGGCGATTTGGGGATGGCAGCGGATGCTGTTTTTCCGCTCACTGACTTCCGTCCAGGCTCGAGGCAACAGCGGCTCACCTCACGGCCAGCCTGCCTATCCTCTTGAGCCTCCTGAGACGGATGAGCTTGCCACTGCATCGGAGAGTGGTCCGGCGTCTGACGCAGATGACTCGACTGGGTTGCCGCCTTCGGGCCAGCACTTCCAGTCTGAGGCTGACGCCCAGATGTCCGACATGCTTGCCCAGGCCGCCATTAGCGTAGGGATGGACTGAAACCCTTCGTCCTCCCCACAGCCTTCGCTGATTGGTTCCTCGGGTCTATGCGATGCTCACAGCCGCGCCCCCCCCGGTTCCTTTCTTCCTGGAAGTGCATGATGAACACCCTTCTCCACCCGTCACCTTGCCTCTCGCTCATCCCCTCTCACTACCCTCGACGGCAGTGCAGCCCACGGGTACACGGCGGCCCCCCAGATGGACAGAGCGGTTGCGATCCACCCTGTGCTCCCCTCCAAGGCCTGTAGGATGACGCCTTCACTGACCTCCAAAGCCTAAAGTGCCACCGTACAGGCCGCTTCCACCCTGCATGCCATGGCCCTCCTGCAAGTCCACCAGGCCAAGGCTCTTAAAGATCTGCACTTGGGTGGTCCTGATCTCGACGTGCTGCAGGAACTGCGCTCAGCAACCGACCTCGCCCTTAGGGCCAACGAAGGTCACAGCGCAGTCACTCGGGTAGGCGATGGCCACTCTGGTCGAGATGCGCGAAGTGGACAAAACAGGCTTCCTCGACGCACCTTTCTTCCAGTTCAGCCTTTTCGGCGACACTGTAGAGGACTTCGCCCAGCAGTTCTCAGCGGTGAAAAAGCAGACGGAGGCCATATCTCACATCATGCCCTGCCGCACCTCCAGCGCGGGCCATGCCCCATCTGCCCACCGAGGGCATCCTCCTGCGGCGCCTAAGAAACACACAGCTCCACCTCAACCCAGGCCCAGCTCTCAGCCCCAGCTTAGAGCCCCCACAGGAGGCACACGCCCCCATCTCACGAACCCCTTTGAGGACCCAGAAGGCTCCCAAGCATTCCTGAGACGGACGACCCGAGGACCAAGATGTTTGATCCGGAGCTGGTAAGCAGACCACTCCATCCCCGGTGGAGGGCCGGGAGGAGAATTTTCAGTTAAGTTTACTTACTTTGCCGCACCTCCTTCGGGCTGCGGTACCCACATTCTTAATAAAAGAGAAATTCCCTTTGTCTCTGGGTCACCTGGCCCACAAATGCCGTTCTCACGGCACTCTGCTGCTACACCTCAACAGTCCTGGCACATTGGATGCAGACATCTCACCTCCAGCCCCAAGACTGTTGTCCCCCGGCTGGCAATGATTGACAGCAGTCATGAGACTAACTTTTTCACTGTGCTTTCTAGTCTGTACATCGTAAATATTTGCTCAACACATTGTTCACATTATTTTGAAATGATCATAATACTGCCCTTATTAGGCTGACTGTGAAATACCCCAGTTGTTGAACACACTTAAATATCGAAGTGTGTTAAGATATATTTTTATCATAATAATAACACTTGTAATTTTTATAATGTGAACAATGTGTTGTGCATTTAATTACCTTGTACTCTACATACAAGGAAGAACAGGGGAAACGTTAGGCTTATGACTGCAAAAGTATAATAGTTTAGTGGTTTGTAGCAGGTGAATGGTATAACCTGTTTTAGTGCACACTACAGATATTGAAACATGATAAAGGTATGTTTTTGCGCTGAATTGTGGGGATCTGACATGCTGTGTCTCTTTGCTGCACAGAAATAGACTGCACTGTCAATGGATGTCAGATTTTTGATTGTAAGCATGGCACTGCTTTTCCCATCTCCTTCCAAGCTGATTTTTTGTTTAAATACATCTTCAGGATATACAAAATTAAGATTGAAGTAGCCAAGCAAAATTAATCTTCTGTCATCTGATTGTTTATACCATAGGATGACTTCAAAGCCTTGGATTGAATGAGAACAGCTGAGAACAGCAGAGCCAGTGTTTGTGACCAGGTCTGGAGGAGACTGGTCAACTTTCTGACTTTGTGCTAGACCTAATCAAAACAGAAAGAAATGATGAATAACATGGAGTAATTATCAGTACAATACATTTTTTTTGTTTTTTTGTTTTTTGAGAATCGTACCTGGCAACATGACAAAGATCATGGCAAATAGTATTAACATGATGACACTTAGCACACAGTCAGCACATAGTGGGAAGCAAAGGCGATATTGAGCAAACAACAATGAGTTGTCATTGCACATAAAGGAAGTGATGTCTTCAGTTACCCCACCCCTTAGGAAATAAAAGTCACTAATCATATATCTTACTATATTGTTTCTCCAAACAGCAATGAAATAGAATGGAAAGCAATTAAATACCTTCTTTAAGAGAGCACTTCTTGTTTTATTATTCACCAGGCCAAAACTAGAAGTTCAGATAAAAGTAACGTTACTCAGTAGGGCCTCTAAAACATTTACAACATAGCACTGCTTTGAAACAATGTGTAATGTGAGTTCAAATTAAGAGTTCACCCAAAAATGAAAATGCTCTCATCTCATCCTCATGCCATCTCAGATGTGTATGATGTTTTTTTCTTCTATATAAAACTATATAGGGCCTATATATATTCAGCATTCAGCATCAAAGCAATCTACACAACTCCAGTGGTCTGATCCATGTCTTCTGAAGCGATCTATATTATTTTGGGTGAGAATGGACCAAAATGTAGCTTTTTTCCCACTGTACATTTGCCATTGCAATCTCTAAGCATTATCATGATTTCAAGCTTGATTGCACTTCCTAATTCTTGACGCATATGCATAGAGCTGGATAGTACTAGGAAGTGTAACAGAGCTTGAAATCATGATCGCCAAGGAGACTGCTGATGTCAGGATTTATAGTGAAAAATTGGGTATATTTTGGTCTGTTCTCATCATAAACTGATTAGATCACTTTGAAGACATAGATTAAAACACTGGAATCATATGGATTAATTGTATGCTGCATGTATGTGCTATTTGGAACTTGAAAGGGTTAGTTCATCCAAAAATGAAAATTCTCTCATCATTTACTCACCCTTATGCCATCCCAGATGTGTAGAATTTTCTTTCATCTGCTGAACACAAATTAAGATTTTTAGAAGAATATTTTGGTCCATAAAATGCAAGTGAATGGGTGCCAAAATGTCAAAGCTCCAAAAATCACGTAAGTTATCATTAAAGTAATACATAAGACTCCAGTGTGGGTTTCTCACCCACACATATCATATCACTTCAGAAATATGGATTAAAACTCTGGAGTCATATGGATTATTTCTATGCTGATTTATGTGATTTTTGGAGCTTTAAAATTTTGGAACCCATTCACTTGCATTGTATGGAACTACAGGGTTGAGATATTCTCCTAAAAATCATAATTTGAGTTATGCATAAGAATGAAAGTCAAACACATCTGGGATGGCATGAGGGTGAGTAAATTATGAGAGAATTGTCATTTTGGGGTAAAGTATCCCTTTAAATTTTGGTTACCATTCACTTGTATTATGGACATACTGAGCTGAGATATTCTTCTAGAAAGTTTCATTAGTGTTCTGTAGAAGAACATTTTTGGTTGAACTATTCTTATAATGTCACACTTAACCTCAAGAAGCCACATGATCCAAGGTATCATTCATGTCCATAGCAAACTGTTGGATGAGTTCAATTATGAACTTTAAAACTCAGGGGATTTGATTTGACTAATAAAAGTGACAAAACCCTGACATAAATACCACAGGACCAGGTGTGAAAGAAAATAGCAAACTTTTCCTGTTTTGACTTTATCTGTTTCTAACAGAATGAAGAAGTTTTGTAATAAACAGCAGGGATCTAAAGCACTGTGTAATATGCAGCACAAAAATAAACTGCTTTGTCTTTGGATGAAAGATTTTTGATAGTTAAAGTTCCATTGCTACTTCCCTCCCCAGACATTTCTATTTTATCTGTAAAATCGTTTTCTATGTTTGGCGACTTTAAGAGAAAATATCCCATGAATGTGAGCTCTCGTCCCTGGTTTTGTCTGTACCAGTTGATTTGATTGTAATTGGGCACACTGTGTAAACACTGAATCTTTGCAGTTTCTTCTGGTCTCTGAATCACATCAGGTGGAGACTGATCAACTTTGTAACTAAGAGAAAAGACTGCGAAGAGAAGAATAACATATTCACATGAAAACCAACAATAAGTAATGTAATTAAAATGAGTATGGAATGAATGGGAATGGACATAAGTCTATTTTACCTAAATAAAGCTTTCCTTAAGCAGTCCCATTTATACATATGGCTGCTGCTCGGTTGGTGCAAAAAAAAAAAAAAAAACAATCAATAGGAGATTTAGCCTAGTGTAATTACAGCAACAACAATGGGAAACTGGCCATGCTAACCAGCCAAACCTCAATCCATTGGGAACCTGAGCTCATCTTCCACAAAACTGACAAACTGTTGCCACTATTAAAGGAATAGTTCACCTAAAATGTTAAATGATCTCAGAATTTGCTCACCCTCATGTCATCTCAAACTCTTATGACATTCTTCTACAGATCACAATGATATTTTGAAAGATGTATGATTTCTCACCCAAGCGTTTTGCTTCAGAAAACATGGATTAAACCAGTTGAGTCGTATGGACTACTTTTATGTTGCCTTTATGTCCCTTTCAGAGTTTTGGACCCCATTGACTTACATTGTATGGACAAAAACACATCATACACACTTTAAAAGTCAAACAAGTATGACATGGCATGGAGATGAGTAAATGTTGAGAGAATTATCATTGTATGGTGAATTATCCCTTAAATGGTTTGTTATCTCTGTTCTGACATTTTATAGACAGGACCTGCTAGTGCAGCCTCATACAGCTGTATCACGGTACACTGAAGATCAAAGACAAGTTTTTGTCAAAGAAGAGAGAACATATGTGGCATTGTGTATAATAAGCTGCACATAAATATTCCCCACTTTCCTGATCTGGTCGAGTCTGGAGAATCTTTAAAGTAACTTCCCTTTGCCCATCTCCAGATAAATTGAAATGTTCCTTATACAAATCCTCGATTTTCTGTAGAGACTTCATGTAAGCATAACCAATGAGTTTCAGGCTAGAATCTCCATATGACCTCTGATACCATAATATTGTGTCATAGTTGGAGATTTGATGTCTGCAAGTCAGCTCTCTGGACTCATTTGGCTCACACAGCACATCTGAGGGGGATTGATGCACATCCTTACAAATCAGGCAACCTGAGTACAGAACCAATAATGAAATATTGCACTGTGTGTTATAGCCTTCATACAGTATACTTGCATGATGTTGCAGTGAATTCAGGTAAACTGAATCACTTTTTTCAAATTGAGAATAATGTGAAAACATGGAATTTACCTGAATTCACCCTATTTAATACTAGTTTCACAAAAACAAGATTACCTGTAAAGCAGCTCAAGACAAAAATTATTGTTAAGACAAATCTAATCATGTTGGATGATGCTGGTGCCAGAGGAGTTCTACTGAAGTCTTGGCTATGTAGCGGAACTAGACGCAGGAAGAAATGTCATGTTGAAATGGGTAGTACATCATTATCACATGAAAAAACAAGTTACATAAGCAGGAATAAAAGCAGACAGGTGTTCTATCTACTGTTCTATTTACCCCCCCTTTTCAGATGCCATATTACCACTCTCTTGAGTGAATGTATTGTGATACAACCCCACCTATTGACAAAAGGGCATAACAGTTTATTAAAGGTGTTATTCAGCCCAAAACTCACTTTCATGTTGACCCAAGACCTTTCTTCTGTGCAAGACTAAGTATTAAGCTGCTCTTTTCATGCAACAAAAATAAATGAAATAATATTTAGAATTTTCCAAAATTGCTTCAAATATGTCTCCGGTCATTCATTTTTATTTTTGTCAAAACAGTAAAAACTAGCTTCGACAGCACTAGTAAAAGAGACATTTTCATTAAAAGAGTATTTTCTCTAAAAGCGCAATACACAGCAGCACTGAACGTCCTTTTGAGGACGCGTCTTTATAAAGATGCCATTCCGCCCCTGTGTAGTTCCTGGATGCGGTAGAGTGCTCTCCGCTCCTGATGGCCACAGGCGCTGTCTCGTGTGTCTGGACAGCGATCACACCGAGGCAGCTTTTGTGGATGGCTCATGTTCTCACTGTGAGAACATGACCATGGCAACGTTGCGGTCGTGGCTTTCCTTCCTCAGAAGGAACGCCACTCCAGCCACCCCCTGCATCGCTCTTTCTTCCCACGTAATTGAGGACGACCCAGCTGGTCTTGGAGGCGATTTGGGGATGGCAGCGGACGCGGTTTCACCTGGTACGTCCCCGCGAACCACCGCCCCCTGACACGCTCGTTGACTTCCGTCCAGGCTCGTGGCATCAGCGGCTCACCTCACGGCCAGCCTGCCTATACTCTTGAGCCCCCCGAGCGGGATGAGCTTGCCACTGCATCGGAGAGTGGTCCGGCGTCTGACGCGGATGACTTGACTGGGTTGCCACCTTGCCGCCCACAGGGATAAGGCACCTCAGCAGTTTAGGGCTTCAGGTCAACTGGGAAAAGAGCAAGCTCACCCCGGTTCAGAGCATCTCTTTTCTCGGCATGGAGTTAGACTCAGTCTCAATGTTAGCGCGCCTCACCAACGAGTGCATGCAGTCAGTGCTGAAATGCCTCACCGCAGTCAGGCCGGGCATGGCGGTCCCCTAAAAACATTTCCAGAGGCTTCTGGGGACATATGGCATCCTCCCGGCAGCCGCGCCCCTGGGGTTGATGCATATGAGCCCGCTTCAGCACTGGCTCCAGACTCGAGTCCCAAGACGAGCATGACGCCGCGGCACACACCGTGTGTTCATCACCCCCGCCTGCCGCAAAACTTTCAAACCCTGGACAGACCTCTGCTATTTACGGACAGGAGTCCCCTTGCAGCAGTGTCCTGATGCGTCCTGGTCACCACAGATGCCTCCAAATTGTGTTGGGGCGCCGTGTGCAATGGGCACGCAGCCGCATGCCACACACATCCCCGGCAACCCCCAGTCGGTCAAGCTGATTTGGGAACAGGTCGGCAAGGCCCAGGTAGACCTGTTCGCCTCCCGAGAAACTACCCACTGCCCGCTCTAGGATGCCCGAACGCTACCAAGGGGGACATCCAAAGATGGCGAGGGCTCCGTGACAGCACATCCCTCCTGCATTCCGGGTTTCAGCACCACTGTAACAGGTAAAGGATGGGCAAGGTGGAGGCGGGAAACGGCTGAACAATCAACATAAACTTTTAATGCATAAATTATCTTAAACAATGAACAGAAACAGAAACATATGCAACGGGCATTTCTCGCTCTCGCACCGTTGTCTCTGGCTGCCCCTTAACTCACTCTCCCGCTGATCAGCTGATTCAATACAGGCCATGCTCCATCACGGCCCGGCCACACCCTCCTCCTCAACACAGTTTATACATCTTGTTGTTTATAATGAGATATTTCACGAGAGTGCAGCAGCAGAACAGTCTGTGAGTGTGCGCTGGGCAGATTTCTTCTGTGCCAGTGACTAAACTGTGCTTTTCCACTGGTGCGTTTTGAGTGAAGGTGAGCAAGCATTTTCAATTAATTCTTATGGAAGTCAAGCGCCATGCTCGCGAGGTGCATTGTGGGATTGACAGTGGTGCAGAGTAAGATCTGAGAGTGGTTGAGAGCATCAAAAAGTTTAGATTTCTCTACTTTATTCAAATGAGGAACGAAAAACAGCAGGCGGCAGTCAATCACTGTGAGCTGAAGCAGTGACATCTACGATAAGCACTTAAAATATGCCTTTACTGCTTCAGATTCCATTTTTGCTAGATTCAGAGCTTTAATCACATCATCAAGTATATTTCTGACTTCAGACAGACTTTAAATGATGACTGCATGCATTTATTGTGGCAATACTTTGGCTGGGTTAGCAAAATTGTAATAAATCAACAATTTTTCTGGAATGTGATTCTTTTAAAACTAAGCTGGCATCTTTCCAACTGTAATTGTGCATTTTTATTTCCAACTGTAATCGTGCATTTTTATTTGCCGCGCCAGTGGAAATGTAAATGCCTCTGATTTGCCATTGCATTCATGCTCTCAAAAGACATATAAACATTGTTTATGAAAAATAATCATTGTTATTTTGTTATATATATAATGCATATGAAACACAATTATTTAATTAAGTTAATTTACTTTACTTTCTTATTTACACTTTTAATTTGTTTTCTTTTTTGGGGGAAAATATGAAGCGAAAAGTGGTAAAATTTGATTGTTGAATTGTTGTTCCTTGTGCAATTAAGTGAAAACAATGAAAATTTGTTAAAACATAACTGTTGAATATTAAAAATGATTGCTGCAATAAATTCAGAATCCTTCAAATTTACTGCCTGGTTCTTGGACCAACAGGTCTTGGTCTGGGTCTTGGGGATAAGTATTGGTCTGGATCTGGGTCTCTGTTGTGAGTGTGTGGGAATGCAGGAGAAGGCAGACGGGAGGTTTGGATCTAGACACGGCTTTATTGTAACAACAAACAAATAAACTCAGGAACAAATGAAAAGTCCACGATGGGAAAAAATGAAACTCAAACACAAAATAACACACAGGAGAACACAGGTTGATTAAACATCCACGAAGGGAAAGATTTCCTCGAACGAACACGAGTGGAAAACAGGAACAACAAGGAACATCAGAGAGAGTATTAACAAACATTGGCACGAACACGAAATGTCAACGATCGACAAACGAGAGGAGGAACAACAGGTTTTAAATAGACAGACACGATGATTACAAAATAACAAACAGGTGTGGACAATACACAGTGCAGGCAGTTATGAGGGCAGGGAAACATGGGAAGTGTAGTTTCTTTGACAAGGACTAGTGAAAAACACGGGGCGGACAGGCAGACCAGGGAGGCCGAGAGGGCAGACAGGCAGTCCACGGAGGCGCAAGGGGTAGACAGGCAGACCAGTCTATGGGGGTGTGAGACGGGGACCGGGTCAGGTGGCCTGGGAGGCGTCAATCGGGCAGGGACAGGTTTAGGAGGCCTGGGAGGCGGCCACAGTATGGGGACAGGTTTGGGTGGCCCGGGAGCTGGCCACAAGGCAAGGGCCGGTTCAGGGGCCCTGGGAGGAGGATTGGCCACTGGGGGAGCTGGCGGGGCCTTGTGAGGCAGAGCCAAGGAGGACTTCGGAGGCAGAGCCGTAGAGACCCTGGGGGCAGAGCAGAGGTAGGCAGAGCCCTGGAAGACACTGTGGGCAGAACAGAGGCTGACTGAGCCGTGGCAGATTCTGAGGGCGGAGCAGAGGCAGGCTGATCCGTGGCAGACTCAGGTGGTAAAGCCATGGGTGGGTCAGGAGGTGGAAACGTAGTAGGCTCTGGAGACGGAGGCTCGGGAGGCGGAGACGAAGGTGGCTCGGGAGACGGAGCCGTGGTAGGCGGAGCCGTGCGAGGCACAGGAGGCAGAGCCAGGAGGCTGGAGGCAGAGCGTGGAAGAGCTCAGGGAGGCTTGAGGCGCGAGTGGAAGGCTCAGGGGGCGGAGCCGAGGGAGGCTCAGGAGGCAGAGCCCTGGAAGGCTCGGGAGGCTCGAGAGGCGCTGGCTCTTGGATGGTCATGGCTACTGGCGCTGGCTCTTGGGCGGTCCTGGCTATTGGCGCTGGCTCTTGGGTGGTCCTGGCTACTAGCAATGGCTCTGGGACGGTCATGGCTACTGGCACTGGCTCTGGGATGGTCGAAGCCACTGGTGCTGGCTCTGGGACGGTCGAGGCCACTGGCGCTGGCTCTGGGACGGTCGAGGCTACAGGCGCTGGCTCAGGGACAGTCGAGGCTACAGGCGCTGGCTCAGGGACGGTCGAGGCTACAAGCGCTGGCTCAGGGACGGTCGAGGCTACAGGCGCTGGCTCAGGGACGGTCGAGGCTACAGGCACTGGATCTCTGACGTTTGAGGCTTCTGGCACTGGCTCACTGACGTTTGAGGCTTCAGGCTCTGGCTGGTTAGCCGTGGTATGCGTGAGCTTGGGTCCGCTGGACACTGAGGGCAGAGCCACGGGGGGTTCTGGGGACGGAGCTGTGGGAGGCGGAGGCTGGAGAGCAGAGGCCTTTCCCCTTCTCCTCTTCCTCCGGGCGGATGAGACTGGCGACGCTGGAACGCTGTTCGTGGTTGACGTGGGCTCTGGCTCGCTGACCGTGGCAGGCGTGGGCTCTGGCTCGCAGGCAGTGGAAGGCGTGGGCTCTGGCTTGCAGGCCGGGGCAGGTGTGGGCTCTGGCTCGCAGGCCGGGGCAGGCGTGGGCTCTGGCTCGCAGACCGGGGCCAGCGTGGGCTCTGGTTCGCAGACCGGGGCCGGCGTGGGCTCTGGCTCGCAGACCGGTGCCGGCATTGGCCGGGAGGTGGAAGCCCGTCTTCTCTTCCTCCTCCGGGCGGACGAAGTTGACCGTGCTGGCTCATGGACAACGACAGGCATGGGGGTGAGCTCGCTGACAGATGGGGCTGGCGTGACAGGAAGCACCATGGACGACTGGAGAGTCACCTCTGAGGGAGGAGAGGTAGGGTCCTCAGCAGCGCCCACAGTGAACGGCGAGCCGCAGACCAGTAAAGTCGCCTCTATGTAGTCACGGAGCGTCCAGCCGCACGTCACCGGTGGCAACCGCTCCTTCAGCTAACTATTCAGGTTGTCCCTGAAGAAGACCACCAGAGAGGAGTCCGGGAAATCCGAGATACTCACCAGGTTAAGGAAGTCGCAGATGTGGTCTTCCACCAGACGGTTCTCTTGCTTCAGGCAGAGCAGACGGTAGTTGGCTTGTTGCACCGCTAGATCCATCTTGGGTCGATCGTTCTGTTGTGAGTGTGTGGGAATGCAGGAGATCTAGACGCGGCTTTATTGAAAGTAAATTTATTAGTTTGAGTTTATTGTTAATAAACTCAGGAACAAATGAAAAGTCCACGATGGGAAAAAACTAAAATCAAACATTGTATACTAAATTATCTTTTTGAAGGGGCCTTTCTCAGTTAAAATGGGTATATTTATTAACTGGCACATCATGTCATTAATTCTATTAAAAAATGTAATTGATTGTCAGCAGTCATGAGACTAACTTTTTCACTGTGCTTTCTAGTCTGTACATTGTAAATATTTGTTCAAGACATTGTTCACATTATTTTGAAATGATCATAATACTGCCCTTATTCCCTAGTTGTTGAACACACTTAAATATCGAAGTGTGTTAAGATATTTTTTTTATCATAATAATAACACTTATAATTTTTATAATGTGAACTATGTGTTGTCCATTGAATTACCTTGTCCTCTACATAACAGGAAGAACAGGGCAAACGTTAGGCTCATGACTGCAAAAGTATAATAGTTTAGTGGTTTGTAGCAGGTGAATGGAATAACCTGTTTTAGTGCACACTACAGATATTAAAACATGATAAAGGTACGTTTTTGTGCTGAATTGTGGGGTTCTGACATGCTGTGTCTCTTTGCTGCACAGAAATAGACTGCACTGTCAATGGATGTCAGATGGACTGAGTCTGGAGTAGAAACATCCAGAGCCACCGTGCACAGGCGTGTGCAGGAAATGGGCTACAGGTGCCGCATTCCCCAGGTCAAGCCACTTTTGAACCAGAAACAGCGGCAGAAGCGCCTGACCTGGGCTACAGAGAAGCAGCACTGGACTGTTGCTCAGTGGTCCAAAGTACTTTTTTCGGATGAAAGCAAATTTTGCATGTCATTCGGAAATCAAGGTGCCAGAGTCTGGAGGAAGACTGGGGAGAAGGAAATGCCAAAATGCCTGAAGTCCAGTGTCAAGTACCCACAGTCAGTGATGGCCCGCTGTTTCTGGTTCAAAAGTGGCTTGACCTGGGGAATGCGGCACCTGTAGCCCATTTCCTGCACACGCCTGTGCACGGTGGCTCTGGATGTTTCTACTCCAGACTCAGTCCACTGCTTCCGCAGGTCATCCAAGGTCTGGAATCGGGTCCTTCTCCACAATCTTCCTCAGGGTCCGGTCACCTCTTGTCGTTGTGCAGCGTTTTTTGCCACACTTTTTCCTTCCCACAGACTTCCCACTGAGGTGCCTTGATACAGCACTCTGGGAACAGCCTATTTGTTCAGAAATTTCTTTCTGTGTCTTACCCTCTTGCTTGAGGGTGTCAATGATGGCCTTCTGGACAGCAGTCTTACCCATGATTGCGGTTTTGAGTAATGAAACAGGCTGGAGTTTTTAAAAGCCTCAGGAATCTTTTGCAGGTGTTTAGAGTTAAATAGTTGATTCAGATGATTAGGTTAATAGCTCGTTTAGAGACCCTTTTCATGATATGCTACTTTTTTGAGATAGGAATTTTGGGTTTTCATGAGCTGTATGCCAAAATCATCAGTATTAAAACAATAAAAGACCTGAAATATTTCAGTTGGTGTGCAATGAATCTAAAATATATGAAAGTTTAATTTTTATCATTACATTATGGAAAATAATGAATCACAATATGCTAATTTTTTGAGAAGGACCTGTATATATATATTCAGCATTCAGCATCAAAGCAGTCCACACAACTCCAGTGGTCTAATCTTCTGAAGCGATCTTTTTTTCACACTGTACATTTGCCATTGCAATCTCTAAGCATTATCATAACTTCAAGCTTGATTGCACTTCCTAATGCTTGACGCATATGCATAGAGCTGGATGATACTAGGAAGTTTAACACAGCTTGAAATCATGATCGCCAAGGAGACTGCTGATGTCAGGATTTATAGTGAAAAATTGGGTATATTTTGGTCTGTTCTCATCATAAACTGATTAAATCACTTCAAAGACATATATTAAAACACTGGAATCATATGGATTACTTGTATGCTGCATGTATGTGCTATTTGGAACTTGAAAGGATTAGTTCATCCAAAAATTTAAATTCTCTCATAATTTACTCACCCTTATGCCATCCCAGATGTGTATGACTTTCTTTCATCTGCTGAACACAAATGAAGATTTTTAGAAGAATGTTCAGCTCTTTTGGTCCATACAATGCAAGTGAATGGGTGCCAAAATTTCAAAGCTCCAAAAATCACATAAGTTATCATTAAAGTAATCCATAAGACTCCAGTGGTTAAATCAATGTCATCAGAATTTATATAATAGATGTGGGTGAGAAACAGATCTCTTTCACATTCTTCTTCTTGTGTTTTTGGTGATTCACGTCCTTAATGCATACTGTCCCCTACTGGAAAGGGAGAAGAATTTAAAGCAAAAATGTATTAAATATTGATCTGTTTCTCACCCACACATATAATATCACTTCAGAAATATGGATTAAAACTCTGGAGTCGTATGGATTACTTCTATCCTTCTTATAATGTCACACTTAACATCAAGAAGCCACATGATCCGAGGTTTCATTCATGTCCATAGCAAACTTTTGGATGAGTTCAATTATGAACTTTAAAACTCATGGGATTTGATTCGACTAATAAAAGTGATGAAACCCTGCCATAAATACCACGTCCCTGGTTTTGTCTGTACCAGTTGGTTTGATTGTAATTGGGCACACTGTGTAAACACTGAATCTTTGCAGTTTCTTCTGGTCTCTGAATCACATCAGGTGGAGACTGATCAACTTTGTAACTAAGAGAAAAGCCTGCGAAGAGAAGAATAACATATTCACATCAAAACCAACAATAAGTAATGGAATTAAAATGAGAATGGAATGAATGGGAATGGCATAAGAAAGTCTATTTTACCTAAAGAAAGCTTTCCTTTAGCAGTCCCATTTATACATATGGCTGCTGCTCGGTTGGTGCAAAAAAATAATAAAAAATTTGAAGATTTAGCCTAGTGTAATTAAAGCAACAACAATGGGAAACTGGCCATGCTAACCAGCCAAACCTCAATCCATTGGGAACCTGAGCTCCTCTTCCACAAAACTGACAAACTGTTGCCACTATTAAAGGAATAGTTCACCCAAAATTTTAAATGATCTCATAATTTGCTCACCATCATGTCATCTCAAACTCTTATGACTTTCTTCTACAGATCACAATGATATTTTGAAGGATGTATGATTTCTCACCCAAGTGTTTTGCTTCAGAAAACATGGATTAAACCAGTTGAGTCGTATGGACTACTTTTATGTTGCCTTTATGTCCCTTTCAGAGTTTTGGACCCCATTGACATCATACACACTTTAAAATTCAAACGAGTATGAGATGGCATGGGGTTGAGTAAATGTTGAGAGAATTATCATTGTATGGTGAATTTTCCCTTAAATGGTTTGTTATCTCTGTTCTGACATTTTATAGACAGGACCTGCTAGTGCAGCCTCATACAGCTGTATCACGGTACACTGAAGATCAAAGACAAGTTTTTGTCAAAGAAGAGAGAACATATGTGGCATTGTGTATAATAAGCTGCACATAAATATTCCCCACTTTCCTGATCTGGTCGAGTCTGGAGAATCTTTAAAGTAACTTCCCTTTGCCCATCTCCAGATAAATTGAAATGTTCCTTATACAAATCCTCGATTTTCTGTAGAGACTTCATGTAAGCATAACCAATGAGTTTCAGGCTAGAATCTCCATATGACCTCTGATACCATAATATTGTGTTATAGTTGGAGATTTGATGTCTGCAGGTCAGCTCTCTGGACTCATTTGGCTCACACAGCACATCTGAGGGGGATTGATGCACATCCTTACAAATCAGGCAACCTGAGTACAGAACCAATAATGAAATATTGCACTGTGTGTTATAGCCTTCATACAGTATACTTGCATGATGTTGAAGTGAATTCAGGTAAACTGAGTCATTTTTTCAAATTGAGAATAATGTGAAAACATGGAATTTACCTGAATTCACCCTATTTAATACTAGTTTCACAAAAACAAGATTACCTGTAAAGCAGCTCAAGACAAAAATGATTGTTAAGACAAATCTAATCATGTTGGGTGATGCTGGTGCCAGAGGAGTTCTACTGAAGTCTTGGCTATGTAGCGGAACTAGACGCAGGAAGAAATGTCATGTTGAAATGGGTAGTACATCATCATCACATGAAAAAACAAGTTACTTAAGCAGGAATAAAAGCAGACAGGTGTTCTATCTACTGTTCTATTTACCCCCCCTTTTCAGATGCCATATTACCACTCTCTTGAGTGAATGTATTGTGATACAACCCCATCTATTGACAAAAGGGCATAACAGTTTATTAAAGATGTTATTCAGCCCAAAACTCACTTTCATGTTGATCTAAGACCTTTCTTCTGTGCAACACAAATGTATTAAGCTGCTCTTTTCATACAACAAAAATAAATGAAATAATATTTTGATTTGACAAAAATTGCTGCAAATATCTCTCCTGTCATTCATTTTTATTTTGTCAAAACAGTAAAAAACAGTCAAGGTGTTATATAATACTTTCACAGTTTGTTCATGGGCAAAACAAATTAAAAGTTTGTGTTATTTCAATAGTTTTGTTTCCCCATCTGTCGCTCACTTCGATGTTGTGTAGAAGAAGCGACACTAGGGGTCTCTCTTGAGAGCCTTTTGCATCTCTGATCTATGAGAAAAGGCCAATGAGAAATTGGCATACAGAATTTGCATGTCCCGCCCCGGACATACGGGCATAAAGCGAGGGAAATGCGTCTGTTTCATTCAGGAATTTTCTTCGGAGCCGTCAGGTTGTCTGAAGAGCGAGCTGCGAGTCCCAATTGGTTTTTCTCTCCTCACATCTTTGACCAGCGTATGCTTTTGGATCTACGGCACATATCAGCGGCTTTCTCCTTTTCTGCACGGCAGTGCAGCTTTGCCCCTGGGCGTTTCGACAGCACTAGTAAAAGAGACATTTTCATTAAAAGAGTATTTTTTCTAAAAGAGCAATACACAGCAGCGTTAAACGTCCTTTTAAGGACGCGTTTTTATAAAGATGCTCTTCCACCCCTGTGTAGTTCCTGGATGCGGTAGAGTGCTCTCCGCGATCACATCGAGGCAGCGTTTGTGGATGGCTCATGTTCTCACTGTGAGAACATGACCATGGCAACATTGCGGTCACGGCTTTCCTTCCTCAGAAGGAACGCCACTCCAGCCGTCCCCTGCATCGCTCCATCTTCCCACGGGATTGAGGATGACCCAGCTGGCGATGGAGGCGATTTGGGTATGGCAGTGGACGCGGTTTCTCCAGGTACGTCCCCGCGAACCACCCGCCCCGACATGCTCATTGACTTTCTCCAGGCTCGAGGCAACAGCAGCTCGCCTCACGGCCAGCCTGTTTATCCTCTTGAGCCCCCCCGAGCCGGATGAGCTCGCCACTGCATCAGAGAGTAGTCCGGCGTCTGACACGGATGACTCGACTGGGCTGCTGCCTTCGGGCCAGCACGCCCAGTCTGAGGCTGATGCCCAAATATCCAACATGCTTGACCGTTAGCATGGGGACGGACTGGAACCGTCCGTCCTCCCAACAGCCTTCGCGGCTGGACGATTGGTTCCTCTGGTCTGGGCACCGCTCACAGCCGCCCAGTTCCTTTCTTCCCGGAAGTGCATGATGAGCTAACGAGTTCGTGGAGAACACCCTTCTCCACCCGTCACCTTGCCTCTAACTCATCCACTCTCACTACCCTCGACGGCGGAGAGGCCAACGAGTACACGGCGGTCCCCTAGGTGTACAGAGCGGTTGCAATCCACCTGTGCCCCGAGAATGCCGCCACCTGGAGGGGTCGCCCTGTGCTCCCCTCCAAGGCCTGTGGGATGACGTCTTCACTGACCTCCAAAGCCTACAGTGCCACTGGAAAGGCCGCTTCCACCCTGCATGCCATGGCATTCCTGCAAGTCCACCAGGCCACAGCTCTTAAAGATCTGCACTAGGGTAGTCCTGATCACGTGCTGCAGGAGCTGCGCTCAGCGACCGACCTCGCCCTCAGGGCCACAAAGGTCACAGTGCGGTTACTCGGGCAGGCGATGGCCACTCTCGTGGTTCAGGAATGACATCTGTAGCTGAACATGGTCGAGATGCGCGAAGTGGACAAAACACGCTTCCTCGACGCACCTGTCTCCCAGTTTGGCCTTTTCGGTGACACTGTAGAGGACTACGCCCAGTAGTTCTCAATGGTGAAAAAGAAGATGGAGGCCATATCTTACTTCATGCCCCGACCCACCTCCAGCATGGGCCGTGCCTCGTCTGTCTGCCGAGGGCATCCTCCTGTGGCACCTAAGAAACACACAGCTCCACCTCAACCCGGGCCCAGCTCTCAGCCCCAGCGTCGAGCACCCTGCAGGAGGCACACACCCCCTGTCTCACGAACCCCTTTGAGGACCCGGAAGGCTCCCAAGTGTTCCTGAGATGGATGACCCAGGGACCAAGATGTTTGCTCCAAGGGCCGTGAGGAGAATTTTCAGTTAAGTTTTCTTACTTTGCTGCACCCCCCTTCGAGCTACGGTACCCAAAGAGCAATTCCCTTTGTCTCTGGGTCACCTGGCCCGCAAATGCCATTCTCACGGCACTGCCGCCACACCTCAGCAGTCCCGGCACATTGTACGCAGATCTCTCGCCTCCAGCCCCATGACTGTTGTCGCCCGGCTGGCCGGTTCTGACAAGTCTAGAGGACACCTCCGCAGGACATCCTCCTCAGTCACTAACCCACTCCCCGCCGGGTGTGCGGAGGTAGGTAAGTGCTTCGAGTCTTCTCTCAGTACCAGAGCCTCGGGACGCATTTTTGCTTCCCGACGCCGCATTACTTACTCTGCTCCGCTGCGAAGCCCCGCCGGGTTCGTAAAAAATAATCGTCCCCTTAGTGCCCCTAGCACTGAGCTATTCAATTTGCCACCGCAGTACTGCTTTACCGCAGTACACGCCGAAGATGACAAATCCTTGCGCGCGGAATCGCGACTCTCTTACTCAAGAATGCGATAGAGCCTGTCTCTCCATCTGAGATGAAGAAGGGTTCCTACAGCCCTTACTTCATCGTACCCTAGAAAGACGGCAGCTTACGACCGATCTTGGACTTGCTCCAGTTGAAAATGCTCATGCAAAGACACATTCTAACTTGCGTCCGGCATCTAGGTTGGTTCGCAGCAGTAGACCTGAAGGACGCGTACTTCCATGTCTCAATATTGCCTCGACATCGACCCTTTCTGCGGTTCCCGTTCGACAGCCAGGCGAGTTACTCCCGAGAGTTACTATGCGCCCACAGGGCCATTTAGGGCTTCAGGTCAACTGGGAAAAGAGCAAGGTCACCCCGGTTCAGAGCATCTCTTTTCTCGGCATGGAGTTAGACTCAGTCTCAATGTTAGCGTGCTTCACCAATGAGTGTGCGCAGTTAGTGCTGAAATGCCTCACCGCATTCAGGCCAGGCACGGCGGTCCCCTTAAAACATTTTCAGAGGCTCCTGGGGCATATGGCATCCTCCGCGGTGCTGGGGTTGATGCATATGAGACTGCTTCAGCACTGGCTCCAGACTCAAGTCCCGAGACGAGCATGGCACCGCGGCACATACCGTGTGTTCATCACCCCCGCCTGCCGCCAAACTTTCAAACCCTGGGCAGAGCACTGCTTTCTACAGACAGGAGTCCTCTTGCAGCTGGTGTCCTGATGCATCCTGGTCACCATAGATGCCTCCAAATTGGGTTGGTGCAGCATGTGCAACGGGCAACCTCAACGTAGTAGCAGACGCGCTATCACGACAACGCTTGCCCAGTGGAGAGTGGAGGCTTCACCCCCAGTCAGTCCAGTACGCTCTGGTATGCCCGAACGGAGGCTCCCCTCAGGGCAGACACGCTGCACACAACTGGCCGTAAGCATTTCCCCCAGTGAGCCTACTTGAACAGGTGCTGTGCAAGGTCAGGGAGGACGGGGAACAAGTCATTCTAGTGGCTCCCTATTGGCCAACTTGGACTTGGTTCTCGGATCTCGTACTCCTCGCGACAGCCCCTCTCTGGCAAATCCCCCTGAGGAAGGACCTTCTTTCTCAGGAACGGGGCACACTCTGGCATCCGCACCCAGACCTCTGGAACCTCCATGTCTGGCCCCTGGATGGGATGCAGAAGATCTAGCTGATCTACCACCTGCTGTTGTAGACACGATCAACCAAGCCAGATCCCCTTCTACCAGGCAACGTTACGCCCTGAAGTGGCGCTTGTTCGCAAATTCGTGTTCTTCCCAGGCTGAAGACTCACATAGGTGCGCAGTTAGATCAGTGATTTGATTTCTGCAGGAGAGGTTAGAGGGGAGGCTGTCCCCCTCCATATTGAAGGTGTATGTAGCTGCTATCACGGCCCACCACGACACAGTAGACGGCAAGTCTTTGGGTAAGTATGACTTAATTATCAGGTTCCTAAGAGGCACCCGGAGGTTAAATCCCTCCCGGCCGAGACTGTTCCCCTCCTGGGATCTATCAATGGTCATCTCGGGCCTCCATTTATACCCGTATGTCCGGGGGCGGGACATGCAAATTCTGTCTGCCAATTTCTCATTGGCCTTTTCTCATAGATCAGAGATGCAAAAGGCTCTCAAGAGAGACCCCTAGTGTCGCTTCTTCGACACAACGTCTCGTTCCTCGATCAGGGAACGGAGGTTACATCCATACCCTAGACGTTTAGTGGTAATAAAGCCTTTACAGAAGTTTGTGCAGGAAAGATGAATGATCTCACACACTGTCCTATGCTGGCAGCAAAGTAATACACAGAGCTCTCAGATGTGTTTAGCTTAAAGTGAAGTGTAGATGCATTTTTACTATCTCCTTTAATGTCAAAATAATCTTTGTAGTGACTTTCAAAAAATTAATTTTTTTAAAACACATATCCAATGAGTATTAAAGAGCATCATGCTTCAGCTATTAATACCATAATATCATGTCAAAGCCTGAACTTGTATGAGAGCAGGTGAGTATAACAAGCTCTTCTGATTGAACCACCACATCTTTTGGAGTCTGATGAACTGTGTCACCTGATGAGTCCCCTGTGAAAAAAGATAAATAAAATTGCATTAAAAGTTGGTAAGAGGAAATCTCAAGGAATACAAAAATTTTCTGTACCTGAGACCCAGAATGGCAGTGCTGTAAAAAAAGTATATACTAAATAAGTATATACTATACATTTCATGTTGCTGTTTTAAAGATGGTGGACATGGATGAACATTAGTGACTGGTGTATCTTTCAAAAGGATATGTACACTCTCAGAACCAAAACAAAAGTACTACTGTCTAAGGTACAAAGCCGTCACTGTGGTGGTACCCTTGTTTTGGGTACATTGGAATGTTTTTGTTCCCCGAGGAGCAAACAAAATTTAAATGTAACTTTAATGATACACAATAGATCCCTGGGGTTATATTATTATTATTATTATTATTATTATTATTATCATGATTATTATTCAAATTTTTTAATTATGTATTTTTTCTAAGAGTGTAGTAAAAGCCACAAAAACAACCAAATACATATATATATATATATATATATATATATATATATATATATGACGGAGGGTTCCAGTCCAGCCCCACGCTGACGGCAGCCCGGGCAAGCATGTCGGCCATCTGGGCATCAGCCTCAGACTGGGCATGCCGACCCGAGGGTGTTAGCCCTATTGAGTCTTCCGCGTCAGACGGCGGAACACTCTCCGATGCAGTGGTGAGCTCATCAGCCAGCTCGTGGGGCTCAAGGAGATAAGCAGACTGGCCGTGAGGCGAGCCGCTGTCACCACAGAACCCGGGCGGAAGTCAACAACAGAAGTCGCCTCCATCGCCAGCTGGGTTGTCCTCAATCCCATGGGAAGAACGAGCGATGGGGGGGGCGGCTGGAGTGGTGTTCCTTTTTAGTAAGGAAAGCCGCGACCGCAACGTTGCCATGGTAAGGTTCTCGCAGTGAGAACAAGAACCATCCACAAACGCTGCCTCTGTGTGATCGCGGCCCAGAAACACGAGGCAGCGCCTGTGATCATCAGGAGTGGAGAGAACTCAACCTCATCCAGGAACTACACATGGGCGGAAGGGCATATTTATAAAGACGTGTCCTGAAAAGGACGTTCAACACCACTGTGTATAGCTCTTTTATAGAAAAAACTCTTTTAATATTCTCTTTCAACAGCGCTTGTAAAAGCGCCCAGGGACAGAGCTGCACTGCTGTGCGTAGAAGGAGAAAGTTGCTGATATGCGCCATAGATCCAACAGCATACACTCTTGCAGAGATGAAGTGAATAGTCTCATGAATTCAGCTCGCTGATCACACAACCGCTCTTCTCCGAAGGAAAATTCTGAATGAACAGACGCATTTCCCTCCCTTTATATCCGTATGTCTGGGGGTGGGACATGCAAATTCTGTCTGCCAATTTTTCATTGGCCTTTTCTCAAGTTCAGAGATGCACGAGGCTCTCAAGAGAGACACCTAGTGTCGCTTCTTCAACACAACGTCGCAGTGAGCGACAAACGGGGAACTGGCAATTAAAAATAACATTTTTACGTTTAAAAATTCAGTAAATGCAACATAATTTTAATTTAATAGAATACTTGTCAACATATTAAATAATAAAATCTACTATGGGTGTAGTAGGTAGTTACAATGCAAGACTGGTGTGCTCATAATATTTTGATTTTGTGGTAACAGATGGTTTTTGCTGGGGAGATTGTGGTGTGTTTAACACCGTGCTTTGCTAGCAGCAAAAGAAAATATTGCAATACTCCCAACAAGTCTTCTGTCTACCGTAAAATCAAGATTAGATATTTTTGCACCATCTCCTGAAAAGTTGAATTGCTTTGTGAATTGATCTTCAATGAAATACAAATTTCTAATGAGATTTAGGGCAGTATCACCCTTCAACTGCTGATGACATAATATATTGTTACAGTAATGAATGGTGTGAGAACAAGTGAGTTGAACTTTTTCGTCAGCTTTTGTTATGAGGTCAGCAGGAGTCTGATTGACTTTGTTACTCAGTTACTTCCTGTTTAAAAAAGATGGATTTAAAGTTAGTGAAGACAACATAATATGAAGAGCCAAATAAAGACTAAAGATATTTACCTGAGACCCAGAATGGCAGAAATGTTAAATAAATCAAGCACGCTACACGTCATGTTGATGCATCAGTGCTAAAGAATTTACATGGAAGAACAGCAGTGACTGTTGCAGTTCTACAATGTAGAATAAACATAAACAATTAACCCTCTGTGCTGTTTGATGAATAAAGCCTCTCTTATCTTTGATAAAAACTTCTCACTATTTAAATTGGTTGGAAGGAGACTCTCACTGGTTGTGATAACAATTGTATCTCAGTTTGTGTGTTTTCTTCTTCTTCTTCTTCTTCCTCTTCTTCTGCTTCTTCTTCTACTTTTCTTTTCATTGAGCAGTACTGCAGATCTGTCAAGGTGTGTTCACTAACTCCAGTATAAATACATTACAGATACAAAACAATACAAACACAATTAATATTGTTTCTAGCCAGTAACATACTATAAATGTTGTAATATTTCAGCTGCCTATAACCAAGAATAAACAGAATAAATAGAAACATTTTAATTTAAGAAAAACTCTTAAAAATGGGCAACAAATAAATAAATGAAGTAATATTAAATGATTATATTTTATTAAATAATTAGAAGTCTAAGGATTGCAATATTATTTAATGTAGAATTAACACTTTCTAAAAATTGTTATGTTTTGGATATAACAGTGGACAGGTTTAACTTAATTTCAATTGCTTTTGTTCAGCACGCACACATAGCATCCGTCAAACAGCAAAACAAGAAACCAGTAAGCATTTTATTAGGGCATGGCATCACAGAAATCATGCTTGTAAGCTAATTGATTAAATATCACTTTAATATAACAAAAAAACTCAAGCAATATTACATGAGCAAGAGTGCTGTTGTATTGAATATCAGCATGGCCATAGCCATGAGGCTGCAGCAGGTCATTACAGCTGTTCTGATATTCAGCCTGACTGTGAGTATGATATTGTTCAATAAACGAGATGTTAATGTCCAGTAACGTAATATCATATATTCCCTAAATGGGAAAAAAAGTTTACAAATAAATTAAGATTTGTGTTTCAACATGCAACGCACAGGCTGAAAATTTGACATAGAAAAGTAGAGAGAAACAAACCTTGTACATACAGTATGTATAAAAAATCATCACTTTTGGAAAATGCCATGGTTTAATCAAATTAGAGGACTGCAACTATCTGTTGTATAATTAGACATCTTAATTACATATTACATACATTTTAATCCACTGGCTTGCTATGGGTGCAATAGACAGTAACAATTGGAAAAAGTCAGGTGTGCTGATAATATTTTGTGGTAATGGGGGCTATGGAAGGTTTTTTTGCTAGAGATATTAAAGTTTTGAAACACTGTGCTTTGCTAGCAGTACAGTAATATATTGCAGGTTTTATCTTTACTCTAAAATCAAGAGTAGAGTCTTTTGCACCATCTCTTGTTACATTGAACAGCTCTGTGAATTGATTTCCAATTGATGGACTTTTGATATTTACATATCCAATGAGATTTAAAGCAGTGTCACCCCTCAACTGCTGGCACCATAATAGTGTGTAATAAATTGGAATGATGTGAGAACGAGTGAGTTAAACCATTTTCTCAGCTGTTGTTATGAGTTCAGTAGGAGTCTGATTTACTTTATCACTTTGTAACTCTCCTGTTTAAATAAAGAAGAGAAAAAAAGACTAGATTAGTAAAGAAAAAGTAGTGAGAAAAACAAGAACAGATGAACAAATACGGTAAAAACTTTCACAAAAGTTGAGATATTTACCTGAGATTCAGCGTTCAGATTCAGTTTGTTAAGTAAATCAACAACACCATAAATGTCATGTTGATGCTTAGGTGCTGGAAGATATTATATAAATGAATAGCAGAGAGCTCTTAAGAGAGTACATGGAATAAATAAACTAAAATAAATTACATACCAGTGCACTGCATGTGTAGATCCTGTTCAATTCCACTTGACCCAGCATTTTCAAGGTTCAAAAGAGACCCCTATTGGTAAAAACATTAATTGCAGAAAATCAACATTTATGCCCATACATTTTGGGCCTCAGACTGGCTGGTGCCCTGGGGCATCATAGGACCATAATACATAATTGGGCTGAAATCATGCTTGGATTTTCCCAAGTAGGCCTAATCACATATGTGAATCTGAAATGTACAAAACTGAAGGTATTTGTGGTGTATTTTATGAATTTGTACTTTTAAAGAGTACTTTTTTTAGAATTTTTTAGAAGTGTAATTAGCTGTAAAAATATAGAGTTTAGATTAACGTGTTAGGATTTTCAGATTAATAAGAAATTCAGAAATACAAATAGCCTACAAATCTCTCACATGCAGATCTTAAAAATGTTGATCATGAACAAACTATGACTAAGGACAAATCAAAGCTGGGTTATTTACTTGCGCCTCCCAGTGATTAGTGTGTATCATTAAAATAATAATAATAATAATAACATTGGCTAAAATTAATAACAAATTTTGTCCATTGAAATTCATGTTAAATATTGCATTACCTAAAGTTAAAAAAAATGTGTGCCCATGATTTAAGATATTTTACAAATTTATGTCAGAAGGCATGACATGGTTTGTAATTTTCTTGCAAGCCCTGCTAAGTCTAGGCATAAGTGGGCTGATGAAATTGAAGTACAAGCCCATTTATTATAAGTTAGTAGAGTTATGGGTTGTATGCAATACATTAGAAGACAAGAGAAATATAGACCATTTGTGGCATTATGTGAGGCATGCTGATATGATTAGTATCATCATACAAGTGAACATCATTTTAAACATTCGTCAAATGCCCCATTTATGTCTAAGGACAAATGCTGAACTATAATAATACTGATTATGATACAAACAAATGTGCCTACACTTTATACACTTGCACATAGAAATGCATTTGGTGAGAGCAGGTAAGCAGGTGTTAGATGGTAATCTGCATGGATACGACTGCATGTTTTTGTTGAGGTTATAGCTTGGGCTACACTGATGTGCATCCTGTTTTGCACAGTAGTAAACTGCACTGTCAGAGCTCTGTAGATTCAAAAGAGTCAGGTCCAGCGATCCTCCATTCCTCTGTGCAGATGCTCTATGCTTAAAGTTATTCTCCCAGTTGTCTGAAGCAATATAAAAATATACTATAAGCTCCAAGGGCTCAGCAGGTCTTTGTCTGAACCAATACATGCTATTGTATGATGTTTCGATCTGGGAACACTTTAAGGTCACATTGAGACCTTCGGTTACATAGAGATGAGGTGATTGCTTCAATCCTAGATCTGCAAAATAAGACAAAAAGGATTAATGACTTTTAAAAGGGGGCATGACATTTGTATACATTTTTTACAACTATGTAAATGTACATTAAATACAAATGGAATAGGTCCAAAAGGTTAAAAATAACTAATCTGCTTAAATGTATGAGTAATATAAAAATATGCTAATTATGTTTGTTTACCTAATGGGAGAAGTGAGAAGAATAATAGCACACCAAACATGTTTTGTTTCTCTAGTGTCAAAGAAACTCAACAGCTAAAGTTGTTGGGGAGGACCTCTAGTGGATTGAATACAACATGGTGGAATAGATTTAGTCCCTCCTTCAAACAACCTTCAAACAAGTAGAGGGTTTCAGCTAAAAAACAGCAGCTGGCAGCAGGAAGTGCCTGCCAATGTCTGTAGAATGTCTGTGGCAGCCACCACCCTTGTAAAAAATCTAAACTTGCCACAAACTCATTATTTTCACATGCAAATTATCATTTAATCTGCCGCAAATGTCCAGAATTTTGCAGGTCTTCGCCAGTAGTGGTGAACCTCCGGCAAACCTTTGGCAACAATGGACAATTTGCCTCAAGTTTGCCGCAAACTCATTTGCATGTGAAAATGATCTGTGGCATGTTTGCAGCAAATTGTCCATTGTTGACAAAGGGTCACCTGGTGTTTTGTTACTCAACCTCTCCTAATGCACGTATAAAATAATTAGTTTGATCACAGGGCTCATCGTGAGTCACACTTGCAATATTAAACCTCAGTATTGACAAAAAAATTAAAATAAAAATGATATATTTATATATTCACAAAAATCTCATTCCATTCACATTCTCCAAGTGTGTCCAATTCCCATAATTGCTTTTTTCAATGTGCCTGGTCACATAGCAGTTAAACTCCCAAGGTGCAGTCATGCATCCCAAATCACCATGCCCTTCTGCAAACAACAAACACGCATGAGTTCCCACATCAACAGAGCATGGTGGAGTCACGCATCCAACCGACTAAAATAGGCAAAAGCACATCCCTTTAATTTATGATTTGTGAACGATTCAATTGTTACATCTCCTTCCTTTCCTTCTCTCATTTACAGGAATGGCATGGGATCGATCGGCTCTTCGGACCGGTGAAAACTCTGCACCAGGAAACTCGCACACATCTACTCGCCCTCTTCCAACCACCTGTAAGTTGCTTTTTTATTGTTCAATTACTTGAGAAATGTCCTCAATTATGGCGGGGTTAATTAGTCTTTAACATGGACCGGTGTAACAGACTGCGTATTCTTAGACTGGCGAGCCAGTTTCTTACTCTCTCTCTCTCTCTCTCCGGTGTGTCTTTTTCTGAGTGAAATTTTGAAAAAGCACTTAAAATGTTCTTACACCAGCAACTTTGGCATTACAAACGCCATCCACGTGTGGTAACAGATCAGACCAGTTATATTTGTGAATATAACTGAATATCACAAAAAAAGCAGTCTCATACATTGTCACAAAAGTGCATTCATGTACATCTTGCCCTCCCCAAACATTTCTATTTTATCTGTAAAATAATTTTCTATGTGTTGGGACTTTATGAGAAAATATCCCATGAATGTGAGCTCTCGTCCCTGGTTTTGTCTGTACCAGCCCAGATAGCCACTGGACGCTGTAACGGAACAGGGCCGCAACCGCAAAACGATAGAGCCGGGTCTGGCCCGCATCCGCCTCACGGACTCGTTCCTGAGTCCAAACGCACATCGGGCCGAAGCCGTTTCTGGTCTGTTTTTAGGGGTTGTTGCGGATATGTGCCAGCGCCGATCTAGCACCGCCTGATCATCCCGTAACGGGTGCGTGAAGCGATTCCGCCTACCGGAGCTGTGCCGGATGTGTTACGATTCTGCTTAAATCACCACTGGATTGTCCTTTTGCCTTATTTTCGGCATTTTTGTCAGTTAGGGTAGGCTATAGTAACCTATGCTACCTAGGCATAGGCCTAGATTTTTCACAGTCAGTGGAATGTCCATAAAAACATTTCCACTACAAGGCCTTGGCTATAAATAATAAGCTTGACTTGACTTGATAAAGGCTAGTTGGAGCAATGCGTAGGCCTGTAGGCTATAGCTGAAATAAATCGTTTTAATGATTAAAACGCATACTAAAACAACGTAAACAAAGTAAACAAACACAGAATTCAGACCACGATTTAATTATAAAAAATGAACAACAAAGTAATGAACAAAGTCAACAATTAACAAAGAACACAGTCAACAACAAACACAGAATTAATGGATTAAAAAAACGCACAGGCTATTAACAAAAAAAAAACAAAAAAACATGCACTTAAACAAAATCAATATGTGGGTGCTGTGGCAGCTGTTGCTGTTGCTCCTGCTGCTGACGCGCCAGTCTCTCCTGGCGCCCTCCACTCCTGTCCGCCGAAAGGGCAAACCACCTAATTGAATGCCTCCATATTTCTGCTTCTGTTGCACTGGCTGTCAGTGCGCATTTACACACTGCACCTGGAAAACAGCATTACTGATTAGCAGTGTTGTGCACAGTGTTGGGAGTAACGCGCTACAAAAGTAATACATTATAGTAACATATTACTTTTTGCTGTAACGCAGTAGTGTAAGGCATTACTAATCAATTTTCAGTAATATTTTACTCGTTACATGTTCAGTAAGGCTTAGCGTTACAACAGACTTTTAGTTTTAATTGTAGGCTAAAACAAACAAAAAAAACAGCAAGACCATGAGACATTAATCGAATGAAAAATGCAAGTAGGCTACCTGTTCGTGCAGTCAATAGCCGTGTGTCTAAGTTTGTAAATAAAGACTAAATGGCAGCGTCTGATATATTTGTATAGCGATTTATTTTTTACAGGAGTGCGATGAGTCATGATTTCGGCCTCTGTGCTCACGCTGGCCAGTGGAAGCGGCTAATGGGTGAAGATGGCATGAAGAAGACCACATTCGCGAAATCGACATATATGTGCGCATTAGGCTATTCGTTCTGTGTTTTCTTTCTAAACAGTTAGGCTATGTTTAGGTGGTATTTTTCATGTTTTCATCACGCAATCATGTTTTTGATGCGGTGGTGACGCGTTCATGTAACATGTAAGGGTGGCAGCGGTGCTGCCGATAATTAAAGCACCTAAAAGCTGATGAAAAAGCAATGATTATGAATATGTCAAATATAGCAAGGAGACATTTTAATTGTTTATTAATAAAGATGAAGTTGACGATGCTGACTCGCGATCTTCGCAGTAGGCCTAGTGAATGCACCAGAGAGAAATGCACACAGATAAGCAGAGAGCACTCTGTTTTCTTTCGTTTTGAATTGTTCTGTTTACAAGTAGACATTTCAATATATACAGTATATATACACTCACCTAAAGGATTATTAGGAACACCATACTAATACTGTGTTTGACCCCCTTTCGCCTTCAGAACTGCCTTAATTCTACATGGCATTGATTCAACAAGGTGCTGAAAGCATTCTTCAGAAATGTTGGCCCATATTGATAGGATAGCATCTTGCAGTTGATGGAGATTTGTGGGATGCACATCCAGGGCACGAAGCTCCTGTTCCACCACATCCCAAAGATGCTCTATTAGGTTGAGATCTGGTGACTGTGGGGGCCATTTTAGTACAGTGAACTCATTGTCATGTTCAAGAAACCAATTTGAAATGATTCGAGCTTTGTGACATGGTGCATTATCCTGCTGGAAGTAGCCATCAGAGGATGGGTACATGGTGGCCATAAAGGGATGGACATGGTCAGAAACAATGCTCAGGTAGGCCGTGGCATTTAAACGATGCCCACTAAGGGGCCTAAAGTGTGCCAAGAAAACATCCCCCACACCATTACACCACCACCACCAGCCTGCACAGTGGTAACAAGGCATGATGGATCCATGTTCTCATTCTGTTTACACCAAATTCTGACTCTACCGTCTGAATGTCTCAACAGAAATCGAGACTCATCAGACCAGGCAACATTTTCCAGTCTTCAACTGTCCAATTTTGGTGAGCTCTTGCAAATTGTAGCCTCTTTTTCCTATTTGTAGTGGAGATGAGTGGTACCCGGTGGGGTCTTCTGCTGTTGTAGCCCATCCGCCTCAAGGTTGTGCGTGTTGTGGCTTCACAAATGCTTTGCTGCATACCTTGGTTGTAACAAGTGGTTATTTCAGGCAAAGTTGCTCTTCTATCAGCTTGAATCAGTCGGCCCATTCTCCTCTGACCTCTAGCATCAACAAGGCATTTTCACCCACAGGACTGCCGCATACTGGATGTTTTTCCCTTTTCACACCGTTCTTTGTAAACCCTAGAAAATCCCAGTAACTGAGCAGATTGTGAAATACTCAGACCGGCCCGTCTGGCACCAACAACCATGCCACGCTCAAAATTGCTTAAATCACCTTTCTTTCCCATTCTGACATTCAGTTTGGAGTTCAGGAGATTGTCTTGACCAGGACCACACCCCTAAATGCATTGAAGCAACTGCCATGTGATTGGTTGATTAGATAATTGCATTAATAAGAAATTGAACAGGTGTTCCTAATAATCCTTTAGGTGAGTGTATTTTTTCAGGTCTGTGAAGTAAGCTATAGGCTACTTAAAGGCTGAGTTCCCCTTCTGTCGCTCTCTCCACGTTGTGTCAGAGAAGCGACACTAGGGGTCTCTCTTGAGCGCCGATATTCACCTCTGATCTATGAAAAAAGGCCAATGAGAGTTGGCAGCCAGTATTTGCATGTCCCGCCCCCGGACATACGGGTATTTAAGCGGACCAAATACGGGAGTTCATTCAGAAAATTTCTTCGGAGCCGATGGTCTGTCTGCAGTTTGCTGCGAGTTACACACCACTATAAACGTTCCTGTTTCCTCTGACGATCTGCATGCTGTTGGATCTTGACGGCGCACAACAGCGGCTTTCTCCTTCTCAGTGCACGGCGTGCACTTTTGCCCCTGAGCACTTCGACAGCGCAGACACATACACACACACACACTGTGTATTAAAAGAGTTTTTTACTAAAAGAGTAATTTTCTCTAAAAGAGCAAACACAGCCGCGTTGAACGTCCTTTTAAGGACGCGTCTTTTTCAAGATGCCTTTCCGCCCCTGTGTCGTTCCTGGATGCGGTAGAGTGCTCTCTGCTTCAGACGGCCACAGGCGCTGTCTCGTGTGTTTGGGCCGCGATCACACCGAGGCGGCATTTGTGGATGGTTCATGTTCTCACTGCGAGAACATGACCATGACCACGTTGCGGTCGCGGCTCGCTTTCAACAGAAAGCAAGCCACCCCAGCTGCACCCCGCATTGCTCCTTCTTCCCACGGGATTAAGGACGGTGCGGTTGGCGCTGGGGGCGATTTGGGGCGGCAGCGGGTGCAGTTTCGCCGGGTAGCCCCCGCGAACCTCCCGTTCCTCGACACGCTCGCTGGTCTCCGTCCACACTCGCGGCGAGTAGCGGCTCGCCTCACAGCCCGGCTGTCTATCCTCCCGAGTCCGAAGCAGATGAGCTCGCCGCTGCATCGGAGAGTGTGGTGTCTGATGCCGAGGATTCCCTGGACTGCCGCTCGGGCCAGCAGGCCCAGGCGGAGGCCGACGCTGAGATGTCCGACATGCTTGCCCGGGCCGCCTTGAGCGTGGGGTTGGACTGGAACCCTCCATCCTCCCCACAGCCTTCTCGGTTGGATGATTGGTTCCTGGGGCAGCGCGCGTTCGCGGCCTCGCGATCCCCCGGTCCCTTTCTTCCCGGAGGTGCATGATGAGCTGACGCTCACGTGGAGAGCCCCGCTCTCCGCTCGCCTAGGTGCCATCCACTCCACTCTCTCCACCATCGACGGCGGAGAGCGCCACGGGTACGACGCGATTCCCCAGGTTGATAGGGCAGTTGCGCACCATCTATGCCCCGGTAGCCCTACCTCCTGGCGGGTCGCCCGTACTCCCATCCAAGCCCAGTAGGACAACATCCTCGCTTAACGCGAAGGCCTACACTACGGCTGGACGCGCTGCCTCCACCCTGCATGCAATGGCCCTCCTGCAAGTCCACCAGGCCAAAGCTCTCAGAAACATGCACGGGGTGGACCTGATCCTGATGTGCTGCAGGAACTGCGCTCAGCGACCGACCTCGCCCTGAGAGCGACGAAGGCCACAGCGCAGGCACTCGGACAGACGATGGCCACCCTAGTAGTCCAGGAACGCCATCTTTGGCTCAACCTGGTCGAGATGCGTGAGGCTGACAGAAACCGCTTCCTGGACGCACCTGTCTCCCAGATTGGCCTTTTCGGTGACACCGTCGAGGACTTCGCCCAACAGTTCTCCGCGGTGAAGAAGCAGACGGAGGCCATTTCGCACATCATGCCCCGCCGCAGACCTGCCCCGTCTGCCCGCCGAGGGCGTCCCCCTGCGAGGAAAGGTGGTAAGACCGCTCCGTCCCCCGGTGGAGGGCCGGGAGGAGAATCCTTTGTTTTTTCATTTGCCACACCCCCTGACGGGGGCTGTGGTACCCACATTCTCAATAAAAGAGCAATTTCCTTTGCCTCTGGGTCACCTGGCCCGCAAATGCCGTTCTCACGGCAATGTGCTTTCAGATCACAACAGTCCCGGTACACCGGACGCGGCGATCCCGCCTTCCGCCTGCCCACGACTGTCCCCCGGCTGGCCGGTTCAGACGAGTCCAGAGGACGCCAACATCAGACCTCCTCCTCAGTCAAGAACCCGCCCTGCTGGGCGCTGGAGCAAGGTAAGTGCTTTGAGTCTATTCTCAGCACCTCAGCCTCAGGCCGCAACGAAGCCGCCCGACGCTGCATTACCTGTTCCGCCCGCTGCGAGGCCCCGCCGGTACGCCCAAAATACTCGTCCCTTTGGTGCCCCTAGCGCAGAGCTGGGAAGCGTGGCTTTCGCTTCCCAATGCATCACGCTGGCTGCACCGACCATTCGACTCGGTTACGCAATTCAGTTTGCCCGCTCCCGCCCCTTCAGGGGCGCCCGCTTCCGCAGTACACGGCGAAGCACGCCAGTTCCCTGCACGCAGAAATCGCGACCCTCTTAGCCAAGGGCGTGTAGAGCCCGTCCCTCCAACCGAAATGAGGAAGGGTTTCTGCAGCCCTTACTTCATTGTACCCAAGAAAGGCGGCAGCTTACGTACCAATCCTGGACTTGCGAAGTTTTCAATCGGGCCTTGTTAAAACTCCCGCTCAAAATGCTTACGCAGAGAAATATTCTGGCTGGCGTTCAGCATCTAGATTGGTTCGCAGCGGTGGACCTGAAGGACGCGTACTTCCACGTCTCAATTCTGCCACGACACCGACCCTTCCTACAGTTCGCGTTCGACGGCCAGGCGTTTCAGTATAAAGTCCTCCCCTTCGGCCTGTCTCTGTCCCCTCGCGTCTTCACGAAAGTCGCAGAGGCGGTCCTTGCCCTGCTACGAGTAGCCGGCATCCGCATTCTCAACTACCTCGACGACAGGCTCATCCTAGCACACTCTCGAGAGTTACTATGCACACACAGAGACCAGGTGCTCCGGCACCTCAGCCGCTTGGGGCTTCAGGTCAACTGGGAAAAGAGCAAGCTCACTCCGGTTCAGAGCATCTCTTTTCTCGGGTTGGAGTTAGACTCAGTCTCAATGACAGCACGTCTCACGAGCGAGCGTGCTCAGTCGGTGCTGGACTGCCTCGCTTCCTTCAAGCCAGGCACAGTGGTCCCTCTAAAACTTTTCCAGAGGCTCCTGGGGCATATGGCGTCCTCCATGCGGTCGCGCCGCTGGGGTTGATGCATATGAGACCACTCCAGCACTGGCTCCAGACTCGAGTCCCGAGACACGCATGGCACCGCGGCACGCATCGGGTAAGGATCACCCCCGCCTGCCTCAAAACACTCCGACCCTGGACAGACCTCTGCTTTTTACGGGCAGGAGTGCCCCTGCAGCAGGTGTCCCGACGCGTCCTGGTCACAACCGACGCCTCCCGGTCCGGGTGGGGTGCCGTGTGCAGCGGGCACGCAGCAGCGGGCCGTTGGAAAGGGGCCCCGCTGCGTTGGCACATCAATTGCCTGGAGTTGCTGACCATCCTTCTTGCTCTCAGGAAGTTCCTCCCGTTAGTTCGGGACAAACATGTCCTCGTGAGATCGGACAGCACCACGGTGGTGGTGTACATAAATCGCCAAGGCGGCGTACGCTCCCGCCACATATCACAACTCGCCCGCCGTCTCCTCCTATGGAGCCAGCAGTGACTCAAGTCGCTGCGTGCCACTCACATCCCCGGCAAGCTCAACGTCGTAGTGGACGCGCTATCATGACAACGCCTGCCCGGCGGGGAGTGGAGGCTTCAACCCCAGTCGGTCCAGCTGATTTGGGAACGGTTTGGCAAGGCCCAGGTAGACCTGTTCGCCGCCCAGGAAACCTCCCACTGCCCGCTCTGGTACGCCTCTAACAGAGGCTCCCTCGGGACAGACGGCTGGCACACAGCTGGCCCTCGGGGCTGCGCAAGCACGCATTTCCCCAGTGAGCCTTCTTGCACCGGTGCTGTGCAAGGTCAGGGAGGACGAGGAGCAAGTCACGCTGGTGGCCCCCTACTGGCCCACTCGGACTTGGTTCTCGGAACTCAGGCTCCTCGCGACAGCTCCTCCCTGGCGAATTCCCCTGAGAAAGGACCTCCTCTCTCAGGGACGGGCACGCTCTGGCACCCGCGCCCAGACCTCTGGAACCTCCACGCCTGGTCCCTGGACGGGACGCTGAAGAGCTAGCCGGCTTACCAGCGACCGCTGTGAATACAATCAACCAAGCCAGAGCCCCTTCTACCAGGCACCTTTACGCCCTAAAGTGGCGCTTGTTCGCAGATTGGTGTTCTTCCCGAACTGAAGACCCGCAGAGGTGCGCTATCAAGTCTGTGCTCCTATTCCTACAGGAGAGGCTGGACAGGAGGCTGTCCCCGTCCACCCTCAAGGTGTATGTTGCCGCCATTGCTGCCCACCACGATCCTGTAGACGGCAAGTCTTTGGGCAAGCACGACCTGATCCTCAGGTTCCTGAAAGGCACCTGGAGGTTAAATCCCTCCCGGCCAGGCCTAGTTCCCTCCTGGGATCTCTCGGTAGTCTTGGCAGGACTCCAGAGACCCCCCTTCGAGCCGCTTGAATCAATTGGACTCAGGGCCCTCTCTCTTAAGACGGCCCTGCTGATCGTGCTCGCCTCTATCAAGAGGGTCGGGGACCTGCAAGCCGCTTCTCTGTCAGCGACACTTGCCTGGTGTTCGGTCCGGCAGATACGCCTGTGATCCTAAGACCGCGACCGGGCTATGTGCCCAAGGTTCCTACCACACCATTCCGAGATCAGGTAGTGAACCTGCAAGCGCTGCCCGGGAGGAGGCAGACCCAGCCCTTTCGTTGCTGTGTCCAGTGCGCGCCCTGCGCATTTACCTGGACCGCACACAGAGCATCAGACGCTCTGAGCAGCTCTTTGTCTGCTTGGGGGACGGCAGAAAGGGAATGCCGTCTCCAAACAGAGGCTCGCCCACTGGGTTGTCGATGCCATCACACTGGCTTATCACACCCAGGCCGTGCCCCTACCCTTACGGGTCCGAGCTCACTCAACAAAGGGTGTTGCGTCCTCGTGGGCACTGGCCAAGGGCACCTCCCTAGCAGACATCTGTAGAGCCGCGGGTTGGGCAACACCCAACACCTTCGCGAGGTTTTACAACCTCCGCGTTGAGTCGGTTGCGCCTCGTGTTTTCTCAGGTCCGAGCCCGTAGAACTCGGTAACACGTAGACCGACCGGCCGGGTGGAACGCTTGCGCCAGCCCTTTTCCTGACGCCAAGGTAAAGTAGTGCGCCTTCTTCCCAGGGCGCTCCACTCCGAAGTCGTGCCCCTGGTCGATTCCTCCCCAGCCCTCCGGGTCCGCGGTTCAGCGGAGGAACTCGCCGACCCAAGCCACTGTGGGTACCCTGATGGCTACCCTGTACTGGTATAGGTGCTCCACGGGTAAAGTAGAAGGCCTCCTGTGCGGACGCACCCTGTGTGTATTTCCACGGTTCTGTCCCCTTACGAGCGGACCCCGTGTCTCCCTTAGGCAGTTACAGCTGCCCGGTCGCCGTGCTGTAGCAACTCCCCCCTTCGAGGCTGGGATCTACCACCGCACCATACTTTCCACACGAGCCCTAAGACGGCGTGTGACGTGTCTACCACTTTTCCTCCCCAAGAAAAAGGGCAGGTGTGGTCTTCGCAGGGTCTGGGTAAGACCCCCTTCCCTATATGCGTGTAAGGGCCCCGGCCGTGATTGCTCTATGCGAGAAACATAGAGAGAAAAGAGGCCCAGCCAGGCTGGCCCGTTCCCATGTTGGCAAACATCGCCTTGTTCCCCTCCCAGGGTAACTAGAAGGATCCCGATGTTCGTATGGGGCATTGGGGAAGGGTACGTGCAGCCGGGTACAGACGATGCGTGGCACTGGATGAATCCCTGCCCGCCTCTGTATCGGCAGTTCACGTACACAGTTCAGCACATGGCAAGATTGGAATGGGTCCCCTAGTGTCGCTTCTCCGACACAACGTGGAGAGAGCGACAGAAGGGGAACGTTTGGTTACGTATGTAACCTCCGTTCCCCGAGGGAGGAACGACACGTTGTGTCTTTCCTCCGCCATGTCACTGAACCGAGCCACTGTTGTGGCCGGACCATTTCCGGCTCCTCAGAAAAATCCTGAATGAACTCCGTATTTGCGCCGCTTAAATACCCGTATGTCCGGGGGCGGGACATGCAAATACTGGCTGCCAACTCTCATTGGCCTTTTTTCATAGATCAGAGGTGAATATCGGCGCTCAAGAGAGACCCCTAGTGTCGCTTCTCCGACACAACGTGTCGTTCCCTCCCTCGGGGAACGGAGGTTACATACGTAACCAAACGTTTCGGTTCATTTATGAGACGCGCTCCAGTTCACAAGCCTGTGCCTCCGTGTCGTGATTATCTATAATTGTCTGCTATACTTCTTATTTATTAAATACAGGCAATTGGTGTATTAAACATTGGTTAAATTTAAGATACAATTAATAAAAAACGAAATTCCCTTTAAAGAAAGGCTTTGTGTCTTCTAATTGAGGTCTGTGAAAGTTTTAAAGGAGTCTTTTAGTGCCGCTTCAGAGCTCAGCGTCCAGTAACGGAGAACTGTCACGCCTGTAACATTGTTTTTTCCTCAAATGCGAACACAAAAAATAAAATAAAATGAATATTTTATGTTCAGTGCAGAGCCAGAGCCTTCTTCATCCGATTTGCGCAGTGTAATTCACAGAATTACAACAACAAAAATCGTTGCCTCCTAAAAGTTAAAGATTTTTTTGTCACGCATGACTGTCTATTTCCCTAATATTAAATATAAAACGCATGTGTAGACTGATATTTTTCTAATTTCCTTTCAGGGAGGAGCCTATGGACAAACAGACGTTTCAATATTTTGGTATTAATGCATTTTCTGAGAATTTATATTTCAAGTTTTGACTGCAAATGGCATGTCCATAACGCTGGAATTCCCAAATTTTAAATAATTTATCCTCAACTAGTTTTGTGGTGTAGGTCTACGTACTTTATAATGTTAACTTCAAATAATACTAATAGTAATTTAAAGATGTGGTAGCATTGGGTCTGGACGGTATGGAATAACGCTGGGAGTTGGAAGGGGTGTGTCAGCGATTCTGCAGGTTCGTGGATCTGAGTGTTGCGATTTCGGTTTCATATCGCATATCGTTACAGCCCCAACAGTTCTACTTCTGATAGTTATTTTGGTGAAAGTAACACAAACGTAATACAGGAGTAATGTAGCATTACAATTCTGAGACAGTAATATTGTAGGTAATGAATTACTTTTAAATAACAGTAACAAGTAATAAATAATGTATAACAGTTTGGAAGTAACCAGTGTTGTGCAAGTTACTTCCAAACTAATACATTATATATTACTTGTTACTGTTATTTAAAAGTAATTCATTACCTACTGTCTCAGAATTGTAATGCTACATTACTCCTGTATTACGCTTGTGTTACTTTACTGCGAAGATCACGAGTCAGCATCGTCAACTTCATCTTGACTTTATTAATAAACAATTAAAATATCTCCTTGCTATATTTTACATATTTGAGTAATCTGTAAGACTTTTGAGTGAATAAATACTAATTCACTTAGGACATTTGAAGCAATAGCCTACTTACGGCTGAGGAGGGTACGTGATGCCATCCTGTGGAAGGCCCTCTTCTTGTTCACACCCTTCCAATTAATTGTTTGAGAAAGGGGGCAGGAAAACAGGTATGACAGAATGTTCCATGTCACCCTCTTCAAATCCACACCCCCGACAGCAGACAGGGTATTCACCTAGAGGCATGAAGATAGTGGTTGGATCACCGTTGCACAAGTTTTTAAACAGGTAAGCCACTTTTTTGACACTTTTTTTTTTTTTACAATTAAGACATGTGGGCAATTGGATGATGCTTTTATCCATAACATTCAAGTTACATCATCATAAAGAGCTTAGTCTAGCAATAAATATTACTTTTGATGAATCAAATTAGTTACATCATCATAAAGAGCTTAGTCTACTGTAGCAATAAATATTACTTTAGATTAATTAGATTTAGCGTAAGATGAAACAAGTGTCTTGAGTACAATGAGAGCATATTGGGGAATATGCTTACAAGGGCATGTTTCTGCCTATCGTTGGCAGGGTCCGCCAGCCAGGCCTCAAAGCGGTCCAGCTCTGCATCTGATTCCAGGGGAATTGAAATTCCCGGACCACTCAAAGGCTGCTGGTTGGAGGCCGTTATTGACCTTGGCCATGAGCAGGTTCACGGTGGTGGCGAGTTGGGCAACCTGCTGCTTTAGGTTTTCCAAAAGCAATAGGCCATGTAGCTGAGCAGCTGAAACATTGTGAAAGTTGAAAAAAAGTGTTAATCTGGAAAAAAGACTCAGGTTATTTAAACATTAAGGAAATAATACACACAATGATGGTCAATAAAATCAACCCACAGCTGCACACTATACTGTATAAATATACAGTACAGGCCAAAAGTTTGGACACACCTTCAATGCGTTTCCTTTATTTTCATGACTATTTACATTGTAGATTCTCATTGGCTACTTTGAAGAAACTAGAATATAAGACATGTTTTCAGTTATTTCACTCTTTTTGTGTACATAATTCCACATGTGTTCATTAATAGCTTTGATGCCTTCAGTGAGAATCTACAATGTAAATAGTCATGAAAATAAAGAAAACGATTGAATGAGATGTGTCCAAACTTTTGGCCTGTACTATATATATATATATATATATATATATATATATATATATATATATATATATATATATATATATATATACAGTACAGGCAAAAAAAGAGTGTTAACAATGTTTACAACATATATATATATATATATATGTTGTAAACATTGTTAACACTCTTTTTTTTTCTATTTCTTACATGTGCAAGGAATTGGCCCTGTTTCATGGCCAACTCTGAATGTTGGCTTGAAGAGGAGGTGACCTCCAGGCTCTCCACCACCGCTGGCTAATTGAGGAAAGGTATGTAAATGTTAAAATCAGAAAACAAGAAAAAAATAAGTATATACAGGATATTTATTGTACACATTGTAAATTTGTATGAAAAAGTCCCCATGTGAATAGGGGAAGCCCATATTAATGTCAAACACTGGACTCAAGTGTTGAGGTGGTGGTGTTGTTGACTGGTGCACTGAGTGTTGAGGTGGTGGTGGTGTTGACTGGTGCGCTGAGCTATTGATTACTAGATGACCATTGAGGGAAAATGATAACAAGAGAGGCAGATTGTCAGACAAGGACAGAAATGAACAGGACAGAACATCACCTTTGTACTTTCATTTGTATTGTAATTTTGCTACAGAGCATGATTCCTACCATTGAAGGGGTCTGACTCCCTCCTCACATTCCAGCTTATGTCTGTAAAGGTTTCCTGTCCTGTGTTGTCCAGAGACTCCTGACCCATGTCCACTGCGATGTCCGCTTTTTGATAAAGGGAAAACCGTGAATCAACATATTGCAGTGGTACAAATCACTGGACTGTACATTGTTGCAGTTGGCAATCAAATCAAAACTTACAGAGGGGGGCTGGAGGGAGACTAAGAAGTGTAGCGCTAATAGCGAGAGGTTGAGGCCGAGGCCGAGACTCTGGTCTTCTTTTTGGAGTCTGCTCAGTTTCAGAGTCAGTACTGCCGTTTTCAAATCCTGGGTAACTAGTGAAGACAGAGGTCAAATTGTAATGACAAGGCAATAGCATCATTCAATGGGCAGGCATGAACAAAGGCTTTTTTTTTTGTACCCTAAACCCATCCCCAGCCATAGCTTTTGCAGTAATACAACAATTATCTATAATGTACATACTGTGTCGCTTTTCTTCTCCTTTTTGCCATTGAGCTCTCATCCTCTGACTGGAGGACTGCCGTTCCATTTCTGTTGTAGTCCTTCAGCTTTTGCCTTGCCTTACTGAAGTCATCTACTATTATAAAAAAAAAATAATAAAGAAAGACAGATATGGAGATAATTAAGGATAAATGAAGTAAGGCATAACTGTTGTCCTAACATGGAAAGACGTAGAATTACCCTGTTTGCTTGTTTATTTACCTTTTTCAAAGAGTGTTCTTATTTTGAAGATTTTCCAGCCAGGGCCTGGCATTTCATGCCTCTTTATGGCCTTTTGGGTTTTTTCCTCAGAAATGAATGTTGGCCAGAAACATTCATCACCTTTAACCCATGACCTCGGCACAACTTCTGTAATGTCCTCGTCGAGGAAAATTACTCCACAGAATGTCTTTTAGAAATCATTGTGTAAAAAATAAGATGATTAAAAAAATACATTACTGAACTGAACTGAACTATGATTTTCAAAAATAAAGTCTAGTCCTTCATATGAAACAATGGTATAACCACCATTGCCTCATTGAAAGGGACAGCCATGCATTTTTGTGTGAAAGATGACAGTTTGGAGAATTTTATCTCATGGCCTAGGTCAGCTGGTATCACAATGTTTAAAATGTCCGAATTAAAAGGATAGGTAAAAAATGTTTCAACCATCCCGTACTGTCTGTAGGCAATTATGATATCACCGTGACAGTCAATTATATGAATTATTTGACACACATTTTTGCCCCAGAATTGTTTCGACATGTTGTGGTCATGGTGAACCTCTCTGATATCAGTTCGTCATACTGGTGACAGATCAAGTTTGGTACTGGTATAGGGCCTCGGGCATGTTCTTTGCACAATTTGATGGGCTGGTCACTTGTAACACCACCATTTAATCCCTCGGACAGGCGTCTGATTATTTGGGCCAGGGGATTTGAGGGTTTGCGTACAAAACCCTTGAGTTTTTGCAAATAATTTTCGTATGGAAAGGATGATATAACATCCAGATTGCCAAAATGTTTTGCATCCTGTGCAAGATGGGTCAACCCATGCACATTGTACACTAGCTGATCATTTCCATACAGGCGGACAAAATGTTCCACAAAAGCATGAAGGAGGCTGTTGGCATATTCGTTGTACTTTCTGGCAATGAAAGGGGAGACCAGCATTGCCATGGCTGTCGACAGCAGCAGGAAGTTTGCATATAGATCAGGTCTTAACACCTCGCGCAACACCACCGGCCCTGTGTATAAGAGAAACTGACGGAACTCCGTCGCCTTCCACCTATCCACTTCGTTCAGTGCTCTTGGCCTTCTAGCAAATTCCGAAGGAATGTGGGGTCTTAAGCTTAGAAGATTTCTGGATATTCTGTCCACGTCTCTCCCTGGTCCACGGACAGTCAGAGGACCTTTCATCCACAGAAAGATAAGGCGCCTTACCACCCCCAAGCACACCAGGTGCATGTAGTCCAGTGGGACTTGGGACACCAAACCAAAATGTACATTTGTGAAGGCATGAGGACCATGGTGGTGTTCCTCATCCTCCTGCCTGGAAAATGCCTCATCAGACCGTGTTTGGCTATTCATGAGGGGGTATGTCATGCGGTGGTTGAGGTACACCCCACTCTGAATACACTTGTCACAACCATAGTAACCGTTAAAAGCCTTTGTGACTTTCACAAAGGATTTTGCCGGTGCGTCACAGATCATCGAATGAACTTTTAAAGTGAGCCTTTTCCCTCAAATGTAAACCCCTCCTGTAATTGTGAGAGTTCATTTGCCAAATCTGTGAGATACATTTTTGATGACTCAGGTTTCTTTATACCTGAGTACATCCCAATGACTACAGGTTCTTTCATGGGTACTCCAACCAATCTCCCTAAAATGGGCCACAACTGAAGACCTGAACTTTTAAAAAGTGGCAGGCCATCCACTGACATTTGAAGATATAAACAACATCCATCGCCAAGCTTGTCTTTCCACTGGGAAAGGGTATGTTTTAACGCCTCAATAATGCCAATGTAGTGGTAAAGGCCACCGCAGAGCTCCCTAACAGAATAATCTCTTCTTGTGTTAAGAAGAGTTCGTGCATCTTTTGGCAAGTCACAGTGGTGGACCGTTAATATTGCCAAGAGAGCCGAAAGTGCAATATGGGAAATACCATATGTTAATGCCCAGTTGGAAAGGCGATTTCTGAGTTTTTCTGGTTCCTCCCAGTCAGATATTTCTTCTACATCACTATCATCTTGATAATAAGATCTATCCTCTGGGTCAGACACAACAGCTGCCATTGGATCTAATCCAAGATTTTCTTCCATGATTTCATTTTCAGGTTCTGCAACATCATCTGTTGGAGACCCAATATCTCTGGGAGGAAGTGTGGCTGCAGGGGTTTCCTGGCCGTCTATTAACCTTCTATTAAGGTCCACCCTGGCTCTTCTCCTCAACGCTGAACTGGAAACAGGTGTCTTGCGTCTATTCATTTTTTACATTTAGTTAACTATCTCAACTGTAAATTGAATAATAATAATAAAATAAAAAAAAGTATGGAGTTTGGAATGGAATGAAAATCTGAGTATTATACCTTCGTCTCAACAGTTTGCATCATGTTTTCAGCATCTGGAAAAAGAAATGGAAAGTATGTTGTAAGTTGTTGTCTTACTTAATTTTATTTATTATGTGACTGGAAAAGTTGTCTGGTTTATCAAAAATAAAGATTTGGTAACAAGTATAACATTTTTTTCTCTATCCCTCTATTGGTCTATATCTATTTATCCATCCATCCATCCATCTATCTATCTATATACGGCTGACTCAGGAGACTCACTTTTGTATACAAGAAAATGAAAGTAAAATACCAATAACAAAATTGTAATTGTAAGGTTGAAATTGTAATTGGGGTAGGCATGAGAAGAATAGTGGTTATGGTCTTTGTTCAGTGTAAGGTTGGAGGCATATACATTCAGATGTATTTCTAAATTATGTAGGCTAATGTCCCTGCCACTTTCTATCAGTTCTATCATATATTTTCTCTTCCTTTTCTTTAATTAATGTATATTTGATTTCAGTAATGATACTTTGGCCATGAATTAAAAAAAAATCCTAATCACAATTACTTAATTTATTTTTAGTCCAGGCAAAGTAGCATTTTACTGACAGACTAATTGTAAAATATTTTTTTTCAGCATAGATCATTTCTATGAGGTGCATAGAACAACATACTAAAAGTCCTAAGAAATCCTAGTTGAGGAAATATGTTCGAAATGTGTGCCAATAAGGCCAGGCAACAATAACAGAAAATTTTGAAAAATAACCCTGAAATTCATACATTTTATATCATATTATAATGCAATTTATTAGGCCTATATATTTATAGAATAGCAAAGTAGGCTTAATCAATATACAAGACTTAACCACATAGATATATAAAGGCTATCATGATCATTTTGCCAAAAATGAACCATGTATTTGTTTAGTTTATAATACGTTTTATTTTTAACTTAAACAAATACAACATATAACATTCAAAACTCATCGGCTTAGACTGCATTTGAAGAAAAATAAACACAACAGTTTTCTGTAGCCTTGTGCGAACTTATTCAATAGAATTAGACTTCTAGAATTTTATTTCCAGTGCAAAAAATTATATTTTTAATTTTAGTAGTTTTTCTTATCATAGCCTACAAATGTCTTCGGAAACAACCAATGAGCCAACTCTACGTCATTACACGTCAGAGCCCGCCAAGGGGGTGCCAAGTCCCCGAATTTGCCATTATAGCAGCGGGTCTTCGTTCATTCATCATAGTCTGTCTGACATATATATTAGAAGCTATGCGTCTGTCATGGATTTGTAGGCTACTGAATTGATTCTCAAAAATACGGAACAAAGTGCGTTCCGTATCAGATCAATACGGAACAAGCCTTTTATGTGTCAAATACGGGACGATTCCGTATTAAACGGAACGGTTGGCAACCATCTAACTTAATAGTTGTTAACAGCCAAGCAACTGCAGTGTTCAGCAAGCCAAAAAGTGGTGCTCAAAAATGAAAAAGATAAGAAAGCTGCAGGTTGTGGCATCAATGATTGACACTGTTAGATGATGGATAGCTGGCAGCATAACGTTACAATTCAAGCGAGTGTTTAAATGGTCGGTCAAGGTGTAAAATTAAGCTCACAATGGTGTCATTTTCATGAATGTGTGCCTGCAATTCTCAGCGCTTTAACGGCATAGCAGCTAAAGCTAAGATAAGGCCGTGACCAGATGTCCGAGACCAAAACCGGGGATATAATCCCAAAATTTTGGAAAAAACGGGGACATTTTTAGTTTGACTGTCAATCTGATTAAAATACATACAAGTTTTATCTTCAAAAAACAGGGACAGGTAACGTTAGTTTTTCTGTATTTTCCCGGAGGCAACCAAAAACGGGGACTGTCCCCTGAAACCGGGGACGTCTGGACATCCTAAGCGAAGACTAGCTACCTTTTAAAATTCAGTACATTAGCGCAAATATATGCCATTAAAAAGTTGATTCGGTTATCCTAATTGGGTCTATTCTGTGCTACACTCATAGGCTATTTGTATAGCGCAGTAGCGCTATAGCAGATGCGGCTTTAACATAACACTTTGTGGTGCGCAAATAACAGCCTGTAACTGCTATCTACAAAGCAAACAGCATTTCACTTGCACGTTTAAGTAATAGACAGTAAATTAGAATAAACACATACAAATAGATTTACATAATAAACACATAGAATAAACACATAAAAACTTACGTGTGGTAGCGGTCAGTTAAATCTGCGTTGAGCTTGGTTTGATGATATATCTTTTTTTTTTTTTTTTGGCGCTTCTGGCTGAAGTCCGTGAGTACGGATGTGGACCGTATCTGCAAGGCGACAGTCAAGCGAGACCCAACGTTCACTTGGCTGTCGTGAAAGCGGACCTAAAGCGGAGCTCAAACGGCTGTGCTGTAACGGAACTTATAGCATCAAATGTTGCTGTATAGTTTTTAAACACTAATAATATTGCTCAGCTTAATGACAATGCATTTATCTCATGCTCTAGATAGAAAAAAAATATGCAGACAACCATGTTGTTTTGAAAATGTTTATTCCACGGAGTTCTTCACACAGTTTGAGAAAAGTATTTCGGATGTGGTCCACATCAGGTAGTCTCTGTCAAAACAGTGTTGGCTCAAATCCGTTTTGCACATATGGGCCAGAGCAGTTTTTAGCCCTTTTTTAAATGCAGTCGGCTCAGATATGCATCACAGATTCGGGCCACACCAGTGTAGCCTGTGTGAAAACAGTATCGGCTCAGATTCATATTGCAGATCTGGACCAAATCAGTGTCAGACACAGCTAATGTCTTTCGGTTACCTATGGGAAAAGTGATCTGGGCCAGATCTGTAAAATGGTATAAATACTGAACTGATGGCAGTTAGAATGTTTAAGCTGAAACTTATATCTGGCACGGATCTGGTTCACAATCAGAAAACGTCTCTAAGTTAGAAACGGAGGAAAGGGGCTTAAAACGGATCCGGGCCAAATGTAATTGCTATTTGGGAGTTGATTTGATTGTAATTGGGCACACTGTGTAAACACTGAATCTTTGCAGTTTCTTCTGGTCTCTGAATCACATCAGGTGGAGACTGATCAACTTTGTAACTAAGAGAAAAGCCTGCGAAGAGAAGAATAACATATTCACATCAAAACCAACAATAAGTAATGGAATTAAAATGAGAATGGAATGAATGGGAATGGACATAAGAAAGTCTATTTTACCTAAAGAAAGCTTTCCTTTAGCAGTCCCATTTATACATATGGCAGCTGCTCGGTTGGCAAAAAAAAAAAAAAAAAAAACTAGGAGATTTAGCCTATTATAGCAACAACAATGGGAAACTGGCCATGCTAACCAGCCAAACCTCAATCCATTGGGAACCTGAGCTCATCTTCCACAAAACTGACAAACTGTTGCCACTATTAAAGGAATAGTTCACCCAAAATGTTAAATGATCTCATAATTTGCTCACCCTCATGTCATCTCAAACTCTTATGACTTTCTTCTACAGATCACAATGATATTTTGAAGAATGTATGATTTCTCACCCAAGTGTTTTGCTTCAGAAAACATGAATTAAACCAGTTGAGTCGTATGGACTACTTTTATGTTGCCTTTATGTCCCTTTCAGAGTTTTGGACCCCATTGACTTACATTGTATGGACAAAAACACATCATACTTTAAAACAGTTTAAAAGTCAAACGATAATGAGATGGCATGGGGATGAGTAAATGTTGAGAGAATTATCATTGTATGGTGAATTATCCCTTAAATGGTTTGTTATATCTGTTCTGACATTTTATATACAGGACCTGCTAGTGCAGCCTCATACAGCTGTATCACGGTACACTGAAGATCAAAGACAAGTTTTTGTCAAAGAAGAGAGAACATATGTGGCATTGTGTATAATAAGCTGCACATAAATATTACCCACTTTCCTGATCTGGTCGAGACTGGAGAATCTTTAAAGTAACTTCCCTTTGCCCATCTCCAGATAAATTGAAATGTTCCTTATACAAATCCTCGATTTTCTGAAGAGACTTCATGTAAGCATAACATAATGCATAATGAGTTTCAGGCTAGAATCTTCATATGACCTCTGATACCATAATATTGTGTCATAGTTGGAGATTTGATGTCTGCAGGTCAGCTCTCTGGACTCATTTGGCTCACACAGCACATCTGAGGGGGATTGATGCACATCCTTACAAATCAGGCAACCTGAGTACAGAACCAATAATGAAATATTGCACTGTGTGTTATAGCCTCCATACAGTATACTTGCATGATGTTGAAGTGAATTCAGGTAAACTGAGTAATTTTTTCAAATTGAGAATAATGTGAAAACATGGAATTTACCTGAATTCACCCTATTTAATACTAGTTTCACAAAAACAAGATTACCTGTAAAGCAGCTCAAGACAAAAATGATTGTTAAGACAAATCTAATCATGTTGGGTGATGAGGAGCTCTACTGAAGTCTTGGCTATGTAGCGGAACTAGACGCAGGAAGAAATGTCATGTTGAAATGGGTAGTACATCATAATCACATGAAAAAAACAAGATACTTAAGTAGGAATAAAAGCAGACAGGTGTCCTATCTACTGTTCTATATACCCCCATTTCAGATGCCATATTACCACTCTCTTATCAACCCCACCTATTAACAAAAGGGCATAACAGTTTATTAAAGATGTTATTCAGCCCAAAACTCACTTTCATGTTGATCCAATACCTTTCTTCTGTGCAACACAAATGTATTAAGCTGCTCTTTTCATGCAACAAAAATAAATGAAATAATATTTAGATTTTACAAAAATTGCTTCAGATATGTCTCCGGTCATTAATTTTTATTTTGTCAAAACAGTAAAAACTAATCAAGGTATTATATAATACTTTTACAGTTTGTTCACAAATTAAAATTTGTGTTATTTCAACAGTTTTGGTTCCCCGTCTGTCGCTCACTTCGACGTTGTGTAGAAGAAGCAACACTAGGGGTCTCTCTTGAGAGCTTTTTGCATCTCTGATCTATGAGAAAAGGCCAATGAGAAATTGGCATACAGAATTTGCATGTCCCGCCCCAGACATACGGGTATAACGCGAGGGAAATGCGTCTGCCTCACGGCCAGCCTGTCTATCCTCTTGAGCCCCCCCGAGCCGGATGAGCTCGCCGCTGAAATGGAGAGTGGTCCGGCATCTGACGCGGATGACTCGACTGGGCTGCCGCCTTCGGGCCAGCACGCCCAGTCTGAGGCTGAAGCCCATGTCCGACATGCTTGACCAGGCCGCCGTTAGTGTGGGGACGGACTGGAACCCTCCGTCCTCCCAACAGCCTTCGCGGCTGGACGATTGGTTCCTCCGGTCTGCACGCTGCTCACAGCCGCCCCGTTCCTTTCTTCCCGGAAGTGTATGATGAGCTGACGAGTTTGTGGAGAACACCCTTCTCCACCCGTCACCTTGCCTCTAACTCATCAGCTCTCACTACAAACGCCACTCCAACCCACATTCTCAATAAAAGAGCAATTCCCTTTGTCTCTGGGTCACCTGGCCCGCAAATGCCATTCTCACGGCACTCTGCCGCCACACCTCAACAGTCCCGGCACATTGGATGCAGACCTCTCGCCTCCAGCCCCATGACTGTTGTCGCCCGGCTGACCTCTGCAGGACCTCCTCCTCAGTCACTAACCCACCCCCACCCGCTTTGAGTCTTCTCTCAGCACCAGAGCCTTGGGACACGTTTTTGCTTCCCGACGCCGCATTAACTACTCCGCACCGCTGCGAAGCCCTGCCGGATACGTAAAAAATAATCGTCCCCTTAGTGCCCCTAGCACGGAGCTATTCAGTTTGCCAACCCTCCATCCGCTTTACCGCAGTACACAGCGAAGATGACAAATCCCTGCACGCGGAATCCCTTTTACTCAAGAATGCGATAGAGCATGTCTCTCCAATTGAGATGAAGAAGGGTTTCTACAGCCCTTACTTCATCGTACCCTAGAAAGGCGGCAGCTTATGACCGATCTTGGACTTGCTCCAGTTCAAAATGCTCATGCAAAGACACATTCTAACTTGCGTCCGGCATCTACATTGGTTCGCAGCAGTAGACCTGAAGGACTCGTACTTCTATGTCTCAATATTGCCTCGACATCGACCCTTTCTACAGTTCCGTTCGACGGCCAGGCATATCAGTACAAGGTCCTCCCCTTCAGCATGTCCCTGTCCCCTCACGTCTTCACGAAGGTCGCAGAGGCAGTCCTTGCCCCACTTCGGGAAGCAGACATCCGCATTCTCAACTACCTCGATGATTGGCTCATTCTGGCCCACTCCCGAGAGTTACTATGCCCCCACAGGGACCAGGTACTCAGGCACCTCAGCCGTTTAGGGCTCCAGGTCAACTGGGAAAAGAGAAAGCTCACCCTGGTTCAGAGCATCTCTTTTCTCAGCATGGAGTTAGACTCAGTCTCAATGTTAGCGCGCCTCACCAAAGAGCGTGCGCAGTCAGTGGTGAAATGCCTCACCGCATTCAGGCCAGGCACGGCAGTCCCCTTAAAACATTTCCAGAGGCTCCTGGGGCATATGGCATCCTCCGCGGTGGTTGCACCCCTGGGGTTGATGCATATGAGACCGCTTCAGCACTGGCTCCAGACTCAAGTCCCGAGACGAGCATGGCGCCGTGGCACATACTTTGTGTTCTTCACCCCCGCCTGTCGCCAAACTTTCAAACCCTGGACAGACCTCTGCTTTCTACGGACAGGATTCCCATTGCAGCTGGTGTTCCGATGCATCCTGGTCACCACAGATGCCTCCAAATTGGGTTGGGGCGGCGTGTGCAACGGGCACGCAGCCGCGGGCCATTGGAAAGGGACACAAGTCGCTGCATGCCATTCACATCCCGGGTAACCTCAACGTGGTAGCAGACGTGCTATCACGACAATGCTTTCCCAGTGGAGAGTGGAGGCTTCACCCCCAGTCGGTCCAGCTGATTTGGGAACAGTTCAGCAAGGCCCAGATAGACCTGTTCACCTCCTGAGAAACCTCACACTGCCCGCTCTGGTACGCCCGAACGGAGGCTCCCCTCGGGGCAGACGCACTGGCACACAACTGGCCCGCGGGTTTACGCAAGTACGCATTTACCCCAGTGAGACTACTTGAACAGGTGCTGTGCAAGGTCAGGGAGGATGGGGAACAAGTCATTCTAGTGGCTCCCTATTGGCCAACTCGGACTTGGTTCTCGGATCTTGTACTCCTCGCGACAGCCCCTCCCTGGCAAATCCCCCTGAGGAAGGACCTTCTTTCTCAGGGACAGGGCACGCTCTGGCATCTGCACCCAGACCTCTGGAACCTCCACGTCTGGCCGCTGGATGGGATGCGGAAGATCTAGCTGATCTACCACCTGCTGTCGTAGACACGATCAACCAAGCCAGAGCCCCTTCTACCAGGCAACTTTACGCCCTGAAGTGGCGCTTGTTCGCAAATTCGTGTTCTTCCCGGGCTGAAGACCCACAGAGGTGCACAGTTAGATCAGTGCTTTCATTCCTGCAGGAGAGGTTAGAGGGAAGGCTGTCCCCCTCCACATTGAAGGTGTATGTAGCTGCTATCGCGGCCCACCACGACACAATAGACGGCAAGTCTTTGGGTAAGCACGACTTAATTATCAGTTTCCAAAGAGGAAATCCCTCCCGGCCGAGCCTGTTCCCCTTCTGAGATCGCTCAGTGGTCCTCTCGGCATTCAGAGACCCCCCTTCGAGCTGCTAGAATTAGTCGGGACTCAGGGCCCTCTCCTTGAAGACAGCCCTCCTGATCGCGCTCGCCTCCATCAAAAGGGTTGGGGACATGCAAGCGTTCTCTGTCAGCGACTCATGCCTGGAGTTCGGTCTGGCAGACACTAACGTGATCCTAAGACCGCGACCGGGCAACATGGCCCAGGTTCCTACCAATCCCTTCAGGGACTAGGTAGTGAACCTGCAAGTGCTGCCCCGAGAGGCAGGCCCAGACCCTTCGTTGCTGTGTCCGGTACGTGCTTTGCGTAGCTACTTGGACCGCACGCAGAGCTTTAGACGTTCTGAGCAGCTCTTTGTCTGCTTCGGTGGACAGCAGAAAGGGAACACTGTCTCCAAACATAGGCTTTCCCACTGGGTAGTGAACACCATTACGTTGGCCTATCGCACCCAAGCCGTACCCCCCCCCCCCTTGCGGGTTCTTCGACACAACGACAAAGTGAGCGACAGACGGGGAACGATGGAGGTAAAGAAACGTTGTTTCCTCCCAGCCACGTCGCTGAACCGAGCCATTGTTGCGGCCGAACCTCATTGTTGGCTCCTCAGAAAAATCCTGAATGCATTTCCCTCCCTTTATACCCGTATGTCTGGGGGCGGGTCATGCAAATTCTGTCTGTCAATTTCTCATAGATCAGAGATGCAAAAGGCTCTCAAGAGAGACCCCTAGTGTCGCTTCTTCGACACAACGTCTCGTTCCCTCCATCAGGGAACGGAGGTTATATCTGTAACCTAGACCTTTAGTGGTAATAAAGCCCTTACAGAATTTTGTGCAGGGAAGATGAATGATCTCACACACTGTCCAATGCTGGCAGATCCCTTGGGTTATATTATTATTATTAGCCACATAAACAACAATATATATATATATATATATATATATATATATATATATATATATATATATATATATTGTTGTTTATGTGGCTAATAATAATAATAATATATATATATATATATATATATATATATATATATATATATATATGCTAGTAGACTTGCATGTATATGACAGTAGAGCTACTGCAAGTACTAAAAACTACAAAAATCAGAAAATTAAATGATGTTGTAAGGAGACTCCAACTGGTTGCGAAAGTGATTGCGTCAACTATGATTTTTATAAAGCAGTTCTATAGATCATGACAGTGTGTTCAATAACTCCACACGAGAGAAACTTGAAAACGTCTAGGTTACTATTATAACCTCCGTTCCCTGATGGAGGGAACGAGACGTTGTTTCGAAGAAGCAACACTAGGGGTCTCTCTTGAGAGCCTTGCGCATCTCTGAACTTGAGAAAAGGCCAATGAGAAATTGGCAGACAGGGTGTAAAGGAGGGAATTGCGTCTGTCCATTCAGGATTTTGCCCTGAGGAGCCGAGAATGAGATTCGGCCTTAACAGTGGCTCGGTTCAGCGTTGTGGCCGTATCATACGCATCGGGAAGGCGTTCTTTTCCAACTCCTATTCTTTCAGGGGGAAAAGACCCCACGGAGGCCACCACCTGCCCAGGCTGGGGGGATGTAAAGAGTAGCGGAATACATCACATGGGTATCCAGGCCACATGTGGAAAATGGCGCAGTGGTAGATCGTACCTGCTGAGAGGGAGGAGTTGCTACAAAATGGTGACCGGGGGGCAGTGGGGACTGCCCAAGGGAGACTACACACAGGGGGATTAATCCACACAGGGGCCATCCTGTGGAGCACCCAATCCAGTACAGAGTAGTTTCAGTACTCATAGTGGGTCTGGTCGGGGAATGTGAGCGGCGCCCAGACCCGAGGAATGAATAATCCAGCCATGAAGGCTGTGGAGATGACGGAGGGTTCCAGTCCAGCCCCACGCTGACGGCAGCCCGGGCAAGCATGTCGGCCATCTGGGCATCAGCCTCAGACTGGGTGTGCCAACCCGAGGGTGTTAGCCCAATCGAGTCTTCCGCGTCAGACGGCAGAACACTCTCCGATGCAGTGGTGAGCTCATCATCCAGCTCGGGGGGCTCAAGGGGATAAGCAGACTGGGCGTGAGGCGAGCCGCTGTCACCCAGAACCCGGGAAGAAGTCAACAACAGAAGTCGCCTCCATCGCCAGCTGGGTTGTCCTCAATCCCATGGGAAGAACGAGCGATGCGGGGGCGGCTGGAGTGGTGTTCCTTTTTAGTAAGGAATGCGCCGACCACAACATGGTTCTCGCAGTGAGAACACGAACCATCCACAAACGCTGCCTCTGTGTGATCGCGGCCCAGAAAAACAAGGCAGCGCCTGTGATCGTCAGGAGCGGAGAGAACTCAACCTCATCCAGTGTTAGAAATAAAAGTCTTCTAAACGATAGCAGTGCCTTTTCTCTCCGACTTTTATTTAGTCGTGAATGAATCAATACAAAGTAATGAAACCAACGTTGGGGAGCAAAGTATGCATCTCCCCTTCTCCTGGATAACATACAAATATATATGACAATACTGAAGAGAGTTCACATCTCTAAACCAATAAAAATAGACATTACCTCATAGATAACAATTCCATATGGTGAAGGCTCCAAGTTCCATGGTAGCCTGCCGGACCTCTCCATACACAATCGTACAAAGTACACGCAGACACAATGTATAGACACAGAGAAAGAGAGAGAGAGAGAGAGAGCTCCATGCTAACATAAAACAGATGTTTGATAATGTATTCAGAATGGAATGTCTCAACGCAGCATTTCTCTCTTGGACAGAGCTGAGATATAGACATATTTCTCACAGTGCCCCCTTTGATAATGACAGATATACTATAACATAATTATCACATTACATTAATCTCAGCATGTCCATTATTACAGAATAATACATGAAACATATTTCAATCAAACATTTCTTCCAAAGTCATTAGTACTTGATAGTTCTGTTTGCTAAAGAATATTGAGACGATACAAAAGTATTCATAGAATGTTAAATCAACATCCTAATGAATGGAATAATACAACAAACAATAAATGAAAGGATTAACAGTATAACTCCAATTGGTATTAAAGAAGATACAAGTAATTGTTTCCAACTTGTAATCCAATCTCCAAACCCATTTCTATCATCCACTTCTCTTCTCTGTAATTCATCAACAATTTTTGTCATATTATTTATACCCTCAGCTATGATATGACCATCTTCATCATTTTCGGGTATATATGTACAAACATAACAGTCACTCTTTTGCATTAGTAATTGTAGCACACATGGGCCAAATAATAACATAAGTAGAATGCATATAGCAATCGATATAATGGAAGACATCCAGGGTGTGAACCACCCACACACATTGAAAAATGTCCCCATATTCCCTGATGTTATCAGCTAATTCCTTATTCAACTTATCCATTTCCTTTCATACCTTCATGAATTCACCATCATCATCAATGTGACCCAGGATGTATGTATAACATTTGTTACCAAATATTTTACATATTCCTACTCCATCTTTAGCCAATAATTAATCCAAACATTTAATACCTCTTGGCTATCCAACACTGTCTAGATATACTTCAGGGTCATTTGAGGCATCACATTCTATGTACCTTCATTTCTGGATGTTTACCCATACCTTCATAACAAAAAACATCTTCATTTAATATTACCATAAAACATAAACCATCATACATTATTTCTAGGAATTAGAATTACACTTGTGACTCCTTGCTGTTGTGTTGATACTGAACAGGCATATGCAAGCATGAACACCTGCCCTATGCAGAGTGTCAGTAGGAGTGTTTTCATGTTGACTGTTCCGGGTCCCTCCTCAGGTCCTCCTAATTCAAAGATTCCGGTTGGGCACTGGCACTGCGTGTTCAGCTCCTCCAGTGCTTTCACCGTTCACCTTGAATCAGTAAGGCCTTCCTCTGGAGCAAGCTTCATGCGGCTTGCGTGAATCCACTGTGGTTCACCTAACTTCGTTGGTTTCAGATACTTCAACAGAACCTGCTGATTCGGAACAAATGGATGAGTAGGACTTTCTGCAGGCAGAGGGAGAGAGAGAAAAACATCACCATTTATGCCATTTAACGTTCTAACTAGGGAATCCACATAATCCGCGATGATCACCTCCGTGTCACCTGTGGAAAGATTGCCAGCGTGACGTCTGACCCAAGGGGTCGGGAAAGGTCTACCCATAAGAATTTCAAAGGGAGACATTTTTGTAGTGGCTGACGGAGACATTCTCATTTCCGTCAGTACAGCAGGCAATAAATCAACCCAATTTCTGCCCGTATCTAAGCACGCTTTATTAAGACGTTCTTTTATCGTTTTGTTCAAACGTTCCACGTTTGACGAAGACCGAGGATGATACGGGATATGAAAATGCCAATTAATACTAAGTTCTTTAGCTAATAATTGTGTTACTTTAGAAGCAAATGGAGTTCCATTGTCGCTTGCTATAACAGTTGGAATACTAAAACGCGGTATAATTTCTTTGGCAAGAACCTTCACTACCGTCTTTGCGTCTTCTTTTCCACACGGAAAAGCCTCACACCACTTAGTAAATCAGTCAATAATCACGAGCAAATACTTGTGATTTCCACATGGACGCATGTGTGTAAAATCGATCTGTAAATATTGGAAAGGAAGTTCAGGATGCGGTAAAGCATCATGGCTGATTGCCTTGTGCCTGTTTGTTTGCGGACACACCAGGCAAGCATCCAATATCAACAAAGTATTTCTTCGAACGTTTGCAATGCAGTATGATTGATTCAAATTTTGTATCACTTTCTCTTTTGACACATGTGATACACCATGATAATGCCTACACAGCATTACAACAGTAGATGCTGGTAGCGCGATTCTACCTTGTTTATCTCTTAAAATACCAACTTGATCTGGTTTTACTTCATTGGCTGCCCAATGAGTCAAATTATGTTGAGTAGGATTCGCTTGTAAGATTTTAACATCCAAATCATTAATCAACGATGAATTCATCATTGGCACTTCACTGTTTTGTTCATTTACATGCGGACTACGTATTGCTTCTTTTGCTGCCCATTTTGCTACTTCATCCGCAAATCTGTTACCTTTGGCCTCGTCAGATTCACCTGTTTTATGACCAGCTACTTTAATTACAGCAAGCTTCAATGGTTGCTGTGCTGCACTAATCAGCTCGGCCACAATGTTGTGATGCGAAATTGGTTTTCCTTCGGAGGTTTTGAAATTTCTTTCCTCCCACAATTTAGCAAAATCATGGACTACGCCATACACATATTTGGAGTCAGTATATATGTTGATACACTGACCTTTTGCCAATTGACAAGCTCTTGTTAAAGCAATCAGTTCTGCGACTTGTGCTGATTTATGTGGCAGTGAATACGCTTCAATTACTTTATTAGGCAATTCAACAATAGCGTAACCACACAAATATGTACTGTCGTTTGGCTTAAAGCAGGATCCATCAATATACCAATGGATTCCCTCCTCCAGGACAGACGTGGAAACGTCTGGCCTGCAAGCAGTCGAAATTTGGATCCTGTTCAGGCAGTCGTGGTCGTCGCTCTCAAATTCACCTTGTGTCAGCAACCTATGCAAATGTACAGTAGGGCCATGAATAACAGAAGTTACTTTCAACGTTACATTAGCAGTAGCTAACAATATAGCCTCATAGCCAGAACGGCGTTGGGCAGTCATGTGTTGAGTCGAAATATTATGCATAATGGCTCCTACCTGATGAGAAACATGTACAATGATAGGATGTGACAAAACAACCTTTTCAGCATCCTGTATCATGATTGCTGTGGCAGCCACTGCACGCAAACAACCCTTAGCAACCGAATCAAGGGTCTTAGATAAATAAGCTATTGGACGGAAAGTGCCCCCATGCTCTTGGGCCAGGATTGCTGCGGCTGTGCCACCACTTTCGTACACGTATAGATGAAAGTCTTGTGTGTAACAGGGTAGGCCAAGGGCAGGCGGCCTTAAGAGTGATGATTGCAAATGTTTGAATGCTTGATTCATCTCACTTGTCCATGTAATATCTTCTTTGTCACCCAGCGTAGCTTCTCGCAGGATTTTGTCATACATGGAGCAATTACGCACCCACAGGCGGCAGTAATTGACCAGTCCCAGGAAGCTTTGCATTTGCTTCCGTGTGGATGGATGCTTAAATGTAGCGATGGCTTTGATCCTGTCCGCAGACAGACGAACTTGGCCTTGTGACAGTTCATGTCCAAGGTAATGGACATTTCTCTGCACCCATTGAAGTTTGTCTCTAGAGGCCTTGAAACCAGCTTCAGCCAGGACATTGCAAACAATCTTTGAAGCAGCAGCACACATGTCCTCAGAGGCACCAGTGACAAGAAGTTGTCAGCATATTGGAGCAGACAGGTGTCTGGAGGAAGCTTGACATCTTTCAGTGTATCGTGCACTACAGCGGAGAAAACAGCCGGAGAATCTCTGAACCCTTGAGGGAGACGTGTCCAACTGTATTGACAATTCTGAAAACAAAATGCAAACAGTGGCTGAGTATCAGGATGAACAGGAATACTGAAAAATGCGGAGCTTAAATCAATAACAGAATAAAATTTATGTTCTGAAGGAATAGAATTAATTATAGACTGAACTTCTGGTACAATAGGAGCAAGTGGTTTGATCAAATCATTAATTTTTCTTAGGTCTTGCGTTAAACGCCAAGTACCATTAGCTTTCTTAATTGGATTGATTGGTGTATTATAAGGTGAATGAGTTCGAACCAGAATGCCTTGTTCCAAAAATCGATTAATGAGAGGTTTAAGCCCCTCCTCTTTATCCTTGGAAAGCGGGTATTGTTTCTGAAACACAGGCTTAGTATTTATCAAATTCGCCCTGTAGGGTTGGATATCTATTAACCCTACGTCATCCTTGTGTTCCGCCCACAATTGAGGGTTGACTCCTGAAATTTCTGGTATCAGCACAGTTGCAGACGAATCCTCAACCAGAGCACTTCCGGTGTCGGTTGTAATGGAAAAAACTGAAGGAAACAGAAGTGTCAAAGAGTTAGAATCAAAATTCAATTTCATACCAAGTTTATGCATCAAGTCTCTACCTAACAGGCAGAATGGAGAATTCGGTATGATTGCATACCGAATCTCAGAGAAAGAGAGAGAGAGAGAGAGAGAGAGAGAGAGAGAGAGAGAGCTCCATGCTAACATAAAACAGATGTTTGATAATGTATTCAGAATGGAATGTCTCAACGCAGCATTTCTCTCTTGGACAGAGCTGAGATATAGACATATTTCTCACATCCAGGAACTACACAGGGGCGGAAGGGCATCTTTATAAAGACATGTCCTGAAAAGGACATTCAACGCCGCTGTGTATAGCTCTTTTATAGAAAAAACTCTTTTAATATTCTCTTTCAACTGCGCTGTAAAAGCGCCCAGGGGCAGAGCTGCACTGCTGTGCATAGAAGGAGAAAGTTGCTGATATGCACCATAGATCCAACAGCATACATTCTTGCAGAGATGAATTGAACAGTCTCGTGAATCACACAGCCGCTCATCTCCGAAGGAAAATTCTGAATGGACAGACGCATTTCCCCCCCTTTATATCCGTATGTCTGGGGGCGGGACATGCAAATTCTGTGTGCCAATTTTTCATTGGCCTTTTCTCAAGTTCAGAGATGCGCGAGGCTCTCAAGAGAGACCCCTAGTGACGCTTCTTCGACACAACGTCGAAGTGAACTGGCAATTATAAAGAACATTTTTTATGTTCCCTTAACGCCTGAATTTATATAGCTGTATATAAAAAAATATTTTATGTGTGTTTTTGCCTTTAAGTAGATGGTAAATAATGTTGAGATTATCAATTTCACTTTTGCACAACAAATAAATCGAAATTTTGGTATGTTGCAAATTTGCAACAGCGGGCATAATGGTCAATTTGGGGTCAATTTGGTATGTTGCAAATTTGCAACAGCGGGCATAATGGTCAATCTGGGGTCAATTTGGTATGTTGCAAATTTGCAACAGCGGGCATAATGGTCAATAATAAGATAACAAAAAACACAGTAAAATAACAGTGAAAAAACAATGTTTTATTTATTCACCCTTTTTTTTTTAACTTATTTATATAAATCTGCAACAGCAGGTATTTAATAATAAGAATTATGACCACTTTCATGTCACCAACACAATATACACAAACGTTACTGTTAAGGCTATAGGAAACATTGCATTAATTTGAATTGTAGATTGATTTGAATTGTAAATGAAGTTTTCAAATGTATGTTGCTGAACCTGAAAGAATGAGAGGGAATGCACAGAAGCAGTTCTTTGTACTATAACAATGTAACATAACAATGCTACTCCACTCTTTAATTATTTAAGGAGCAGGGGCCGTGAAACACCTCTTGGGTAGCCCCAGGGTTAACCTCAACACACACACGCACGCACGCACACACACATGCACACAAACACACACGCATTCACACACACGTGGACACACATGCATGCATGCATACATACACACACTCAGGCATGCACGCACGCACAACAATGTAACAATGTTTTTCTCACTCGTGGAATGCACAGAAGCAGTTTTTGTTCTTGTTTAGGCACAAGTGAACATCACATTTTGTACACTTGAAGCTAGTGTGGCCCGTGCACTTAGGGAATTTGCAGCGTTGCCGCACACTGTCGATTTGCGGCCAGTGACCCACACCATCAGCACGGACATCTTGTGTGGGAATAGCCTTAGTTGGTCCCCTGCGCTTCTTCTTGAACTCTCGCTCCACGTCAGACGAATGCCGCCCCCTCTTTTTGGCTGACAGATCTTTGCCTTGCATACAGAGGGCCTGTGCAATGGAAAGCTTGAAAGCCAGCAAGTCCTTCTGCTTCTTCCGTGGAACATTCATACTGTCACAATCACGCCGATAGAGCAAGCAGCCGTTGACAACCACCATGTCCACGAAGTGAAAGAAGAATCGGTGGTAATACTTCTTAGACCTGATGTGGATGCGGTAGTAGGCGATTAGGGCATCAAGTGCATCAACACCACCCATTAACTTATTATAGAGGGTGATGATGCTAGGACATTCCACAGACACTTTCCTCCTTTGCTTTCTGTCCCACCTCTCTATGAAGGAAACAGGCTGGGCACTTGCAAAAGTGCTGGCAACAATCACCCTTCTGTTGTCAAACCATTTGACAGCCCTAACCTCCACACGGTCAACACGGTCAACAACAGCCTGTTGCTCCTCAAATGTCCCTCTTCCCTTCTTTTTGAGCTTTTTGTCTTCGCTGAAACTGCAGCATCGCAGCCGATTTTGCCGCACAGTGCCAAGGGCTGGTATCCCCCTTTTTGCAAGAGCTACAAACAAATCGAGCGAGGAAAACCAATTATCAAAAAACAGCAGGTGGTTGACAGAGCCTTCAATAACTTGTGCAAGTTTTAGCATGACGTTCCCGCTTGACCCTATGTCTTGTGAACCTGGTGGAGGATCAGATTTCCCTGCATAAACATCAAATGAGTGCACCAGGCCTTTTGTGTCACACAAAACAAAGATTTTGTATCCCCATTTGTACGGTTTTTTGGGGATGTACTGTTTTAGAACAGATCTGCCTTTGAATGGCACCATTTGTTCGTCAATCGATAGCATCTGATCTTGAGGCAGAGCTTGGAATTTTGGGAGCAGGGAATCAATTAGTGGCCTAATTTTGAACAGCCTGTCACTATTGTTGGGTGCCGAGTTATCATTCAAATGAAGGAAATGTTTAATTTCTTCCCACCTGCCGCGGGGCATCACATCAGCCACCTGCTCTACACGACATGCATTAGACCAGTAGATCCTAGAGCGAGGTAAGCGGATAACACTCATGTACAAAACAGTTCCAATGAACTGCTCCAATTCTTTCTGATCTAATTTCAAGGCACGGTTTGGATTTTCTTGTGTGCTGTACAGATTGCTCTGATTGACAATAAGATCCAAAAGTTCAGTGTCAAAAAAACTGTCTGAAATAATCAACAGGCTGTTTGATTGTGTCACTGTCTGGCAGAGCACCTTCCCACACTGGCACTTTTTTTGTAGAGCTCTGAGTCTGTTTCACCGTCTTCCACACCACTTTGTTTTTGTTTTGTCTCTTTTGTGTCTTTCTTGCAGCTTGGGCACTGGTGTTATTAACCTCCTCATCACTGCTGCTCCTGTTGCTCTCTTCATCCCCTGGCTCGGGAACACATTCGCCATCACTGCCCGCATCCTGGTATTGAACCTCCTCCTCACTGCTGCTGCTCCTCCTCCTCACACCTGCAGGGGTCCAAATTAACTTTTAGAAATGTGAAAATCTATGGATAATCTATGGATAAACTGGCGAAATTCACTAGCCATTCAATAGGAAATCAGCATTTTCAGTCTAAAATCTAGTACCAGCCAACATAAAAATTAACCAGCATTTGGCTGGTGCTGGTGCTAATTTTGAATCCTGATTCACCTGGCTTGACAACATTTTCCTCATCACTGCTGCTCCTGTCGCTCTCACTGCAGCTCTCTTCATCACCTGGCTTGGGAACATATTCCTCATCGCTGCCTGCACTATCACTAAGACAACTATCCTCACTTTCCTCTGGGGGAGCTCTGACATGAGGTTGCGCATTTACGCGCTTGCCGTAAAACACGGAAGGTTTCATTCGGATCTGCATAAAAATAAATAGCTTTTGTATTCATATCCCAGCATGGTGTCTGTATACAGACTATTGAAAATAACTAAGCAAAATACAAAGGATTACCTAGATAAGCTGTCACGAAAAGAGTTTTTCTATATAGCGCTGGTTAGCGGTCAGCATTAGGCTTATGGTCTACTGTCGCTAATATGCTACAAAGCTAAATATTACAATAACTTCAAAAATACTTGTCACACATATTTCACCTCATTACGTCAAGTGTATAAGCACACAATAAGCAGGTGAGTATTTTTTATCTTAGCACAACTTACCTTATATACACCTCAGGATCAAACTTTCCCGACTCATATCCATAACTTCTCGACCGGAGTAATTCTCGTGCGTAAACAGGAAATAAGTCCGTCACTTTGCGGTCCAACTAGAAACAAGTGCTTGTCGAAGGTTCCTAGGTCCGTAGCGAATATGCACTCACCGGCATTGGGGGAATGCAGACGTTATCTCGGCTGGTTGATTGAGTCAAACGGTTTGTCGCATATTTATGACAGTGGGCGTTAAGGGGTTAAAAATTCAGTAAATGCAACATAATTTTTATTTAATAGAATACTTGTAAAATATTAATGTCTATATAACATATAAATCATACAATCTACTATGGGTGTAATAGATAGTAACAATGCAAGACTGGTGTGCTCATAATATTTAGATTTTGTGGTAACAGATGGTTTTTGCTGGGGAGATTGGGGTGTCTTTAACACCGTGCTTTGCTAGCAGCAAAAGAATATATCGCAATACTGTCTTCTGTCTCTACAAGTCTTCTGTCTATAAAATCAAGATTAGATATTTTTGCACCATCTCCTGAAATGTTGAATTGCTTTGTGAATTGATCTTCAATGGAAAGACTTTTGTAATACAAATTTCTAATGAGATTTAGGGCAGTGTCACCCTTCAACTGCTGATAACATAATATATTGTTACAGTAATGAATGGTGTGAGAACAAGTGAGTTGAACTTTTTCGTCAGCTTTTGTTATGAGGTCAGCAAGAGTCTGATTGACTTTGTTACTCTGTTATTCTCCTGTTTAAAAAAGATGGATTTAAAGTTAGTGAAGACAACATAAGATGAAGAGCCAAATAAAGACTAAACCAAAAGGTGAGACATTTACCTGAGACCCAGAATGGCAGAACTGTTAAATAAATCAAGCACGCTACACGTCATGTTGATGCATAAGTGCTAAAGAAATTACATGGAAGAACAGCAGTGAATGTTGCAGTTCTACATTGTAGAATAAACATAAACAATTAACCCTCTGTGCTGTTTGATGAATAAAGCCTCTCCAACTCTCTTTGATAAAAACATCTCACTATTTAAAATGGTTGGAAGGAGACTCTCACTGGTTGTGATAATAATCGCATCTCAGTTTGTGTGTTCCCGTTACAAAAAGCTTCACTATGATGCTGCGCTGCTAAGCGCTATGGGGAACAATCCTAGTTGTGACCGAGCTATGAATAATGTGTGTAACACGTCAATGAACATTGACCGGAATTTATAGCCTCGGCTGATGTAATCATTAGATGCACCTGAGGCCAGGCTATAAATGGATGTCACCAGGTGTCGTCAGAAACTCTTCATTCAGAGCGATTCGGTGTGTTTTACAACCCCTGTCAAAACTTTCTTTCCTCTGTTAGGAGTTAGAATTTGTTAGGCAGTGTGCAGTGAACCTTTTCTCATTTCTCTTCTGTTTAGCAAATATTATATTTATATATATATAAAAAAAAAAGAGAGAATGACTGAAAGCCGCAAACGATGCATCAGTTTTTGCTCTGTTTGTTTGGGGGAAGAGCACACTGCTCTCGTGTTGCAGCAGGGCGGGTGCGAGCACTGCGATTTGCTCTCAGGCAAAGTGCTCGCCTTGCTTGCTTCCGGGAGTCAGCACTCACAAAAAAAAAAAAAAAAAAAAGAGATCGTTCGTGGGGCTCTTGCATGGATTTGGCTGAGGAGCAAATGACGGGTTGATCCCTTTCTCTCGCTCTCTCCCCAAACCCAGCTGGTCCTTCACATGATCTCGAAGCGCGTTCAGACGCTTCTTCGGATCATGAGGAGGATCGCGATTGTCTTCCCGCCTCCGAGCTTTCCGTCCGCGATAAAAAATCTACGGAGGAATTGCTCGATGTTGTTACTCATGCGGTTGCCAGATCGGACTGGCCACACGAAAAAGAGACCCAAACCCTCCAAATTAGGGGATAGATTTTATCTTCCAGTCTAAGTAAGGAAACGCCTCATGAGTACCTTCCCTTCTTTGATAACCTCCATGAAGAGCTTTTTCGCCCATGGAGGATCCCCTAAAAAAATAAAAATTTCTTCCCGTGTTCACATAGGCCTACCCTCGACGTCATTATATTCGACTATCGTGGGTGCTGAGGCACGGGGTTATTCAGTGATGCCGCCAGTCGGAGAGACGCTTGCGGCTATCTCTCGCCGGGCTCGGCATCGTCACTTAAGAAGCCCTCTCTCACCTCAAAGCCTTGTAGAACAACCTCCACTTTAGTGGGAAGGGCTTATCAAGCAGCAGGTCTGACCTTCTGGACGACCTGAGTGTGGGTTCTGCACTTGACGAGCAAGCCTCAGACCCGCCTCAGTCCTGTCTGAAGGGAGGTTCAAAAGCAAAGTGTGGCGAGTCGTGCTCCTCCTCCCAGGGATTGGGGACAGTCTCGCCACCCTCGCCAACCTCCGAAGCAAGACCTCAGGACTATAATTTCTAGTAAGAGAAAACCCTGATGGTCTTGCGCCTAGATTGGGGGGTAGCTCCCCTCGGGACGGGGCACGTGCTTCACTTCACCCCTCCCGGTACCCCCTCGAAGCCCGTCCATTCCTGCCACCTCTTGGTGTTTCGGGTTGCAGAGGCTTCCGTCAAAATTGGGTGTTTTCGCTGTTCCTGCATTTTATTTTGTCGAAACACTCGACAACCCCTCAACAGGAAGTGTTCAAATCTAATACCCATCTGATCTCAGAGATCCTGGCAGCGTGGAAACTTCTGCCAGATATATTCTTTTCTGTGGGTCTTATAAGGGCGTCAGGATTTAATTAACTCGCCGCTTTTCCATGTTTCAACGTGTTCTCACTACCGTAAACCGGATTTCTTTATGTAAGAAAACCTCCTCAAATCTCCTGGTTAAAGGAGCCATGGTATGTGTTCCCCTTCCAGAGAGAGAGTTAGGTTATTACACTAAATACTTCCCGTTTCCCATGGAGGGTGAGGGGTGGCGTCTGGCTTAGATCTTAAAGCTTGAACTGCCCGTGGGTGTTCAAGTCCAAGATGATGCCTATCAAGACGGTTGTGTCTCAAGCCCTACAACTTGTTTGGCTGGTTACCATCGATCTTATGACGCACTTCTATACTTCATTTAGAAGTTCTGCCACAACATGGAAAGTTCCTGAGGTTCGCTTCCGGGGGCGAAGTCTTCCAGTGTCAGGTTCTTTCACTCGGCCTAGCCCTTTTTACCCGCACATTCACAATGCACGATGTAGCGCTGGCTCCTTGTGACTCCGGGGAATCTGCATTCTGAATTATGTAGACGACTGGCTGATCCTAGCACAGTTCCAGGAACTGGCAGTTCAGCACAGGGACATCGTCTTAGCTCATCTGTTTCTCTGGGGTTGAGGCTCAACGCTCAATGATCAATGATTTCCAGGTCTCAGGGTGACCGCGTCCTGTTGTGGCCCAAAGCCAGGGGATTTCTTCCAAGGGCCAAAACCCCTAGGTTAAAAAGGGTTACGCGCTTCAGGCTTCGTTCCCTTTCTATGTGGTTCAGACCCCGGTTTTCTGCCTTGGGTCCCACTCTAGGTGCGTCTTGTTGTCGCAGGCTGCTAATGACGGATGCCTCCCTGATGGGCGGGTAGCGGCCTTAAGTGGTCGTCCAGCTTAAGGGGATAGGAGGGTCGTCAGCTCGGTTGTCACAGTCACTGTATCGGGTTGATGGCTGTATTTCTGGCCCTGAAATACCTCCTCCTGAGTCTGCCATGTCTTTGTGCGGGTGGACAATACAGCGGTAGCCTCTTACATAAAACATCAAGGTGACGCACGTTCTTGACAGCTGTATTTCTGATGCGTCGGATTCTCCTTAGGGCCCAGGGCAAGCTCCTGTCACTCAGGTCAGTTATATGACCAAGGCAGGCGTGGGGGTTGGCTCACTGGCAGGCGGGGCAGGCGTGAAGGGACGAGCCATGAACTAATGGGGGGGTCACCAATGTGGGAGGAGATGCAGGGTCCTCCTCGACGACGGCCACAGTGAACGGCGAGACGCAGGCCAGCAGAGTCTCCTCCACAAATTCGAGGAGAGTCCAGCTGCACGTCGCCAGTGGCAACCACTCCTTGAGCGAACTGTTCAGGTTGGCCCTGAAGAAAACCACCAGGGAGGAGTCCGGGAAGTCCGCGACACTCGCCAGCTCAAGGAAATCGCGGATGTGGTCCTCCACAGGACGGTCCTCTTGCATGAGGCTAAGCAGACGACAGTTCGCTTGTAGAACCGCTAGATCCATATTTGGTCGGTTGTTCTGTTAGGAATCAGACAAGGGCAGACGAGGAGTGAGGATCTAAGTGCAGTTCTTTAATGAAGAAACAAACGGTGAACAGGATAACTAAAAAATACAGGGAACAAACAAAACATCCATGAGGGGATAACAAAATATAAACATGAAAAACATCCACGGAGAGCATGGGCAGGAAAACCATCGAAGACAACCACAACATTAAACAACCGGCAATGAAAGAACAAACAACAGGGCTTAAATACACAGGGATGATGATGATGATTGAATTAACCACAGGTGAGAACAATGACAAACTGCTGGCAGTGATGAGGGCCGGGAATCATGGGAATTGTAGTTCAAGACAATAGACACGAGAAACACGTGGCAGACAACCAGGGATCGTAACAATTTAAGACATTTTAAAAATTTATGTCAGAAGGCATGACATGGTTTGTACTTTTCTTGCAAGCCCTGCTAAGTCTAGGCATAAGTGGGCTGATGAAATTGAAGTGCAAGCCCATTTATTATAAGTTAGTAGAGTTATGGGTTGTATGCAATACATTAGAAGACAAGAGAAATATAGACCATTTGTGGCATTATGTGAGGCCGTATCAATGTCATGCTGATATGATTAGTATCATCAAACGAGTGAACATCATTTTAAACATTCGTCAAATGCCACATTTAAGTCTAAGGACAAATGCTGAACTATAATAATAATGATTATGATACAAACAAATGTGCCTACACTTTATACACTTGCACATATAAATGCATTTGGTGAGAGCAGGTAAGCAGGTGTTAGATGGTAATCTGCATGGATACGACTGCATGTTTTTGTTGAGGTTATAGCTTGGGCTACACTAATGTGCATCCTGTTTTGCACAGTAGTAAACTGCACTGTCAGAGCTCTGTAGATTCAAAAGAGTCAGGTCCAGCGATGCTCCATTCCTCTGTGCAGATGCTCTATGCTTAAAGTTATTCTCCCAGTTGTCTAAACCAATATAAAAATATACTACAAGCTCCAAGGGCTCAGCAGGTATTTTTCTGAACCAATACATGCTGTTGTATGATGTTCCGATCTGGGAACACTTTAAGGTCACATTGAGACCTTCGGTTACATAGAGATGAGGTGATTGCTTCAATCCTAGATCTGCAAAATAAGACAAAAAGGATTAATGACTTTTAAAAGGGGGCATGACATTTGTATACATTTTTTACAACTATGTAAATGTACATTAAATACAAATGGAATAGGTCCAAAAGGTTCAAAACAACTAATCTGCTTAAATGTATGAGTAGTATAAAAATATGCTAGTTATGTTTGTTTACCTAATGGAAGAAGTGAGAAGAATAATAGCACACCAAACATGTTTTGTTTCTCTAGTGTCAAAGAAACTCAACAGCTAAAGTTGTTGGCGAGGACCTCTAGTGGATTGAATACAACATGGTGGAATAGATTTAGTCCCTCCTTCAAACAACCTTTTTGCAGAGTAGAGGGGTTTCAGCTAAAAAAACAGCAACTGGCAGCAGGAAGTGCCTGCCAATGTCTGTAGAAACTGTAGGAGGAACATGATGCTAGCAGCCACCACCCTAGTAAAAAATCTAAACTAGCCACAAACTCATTATTTTCACATGCAAATTATCTTTTAATCTGCCTCAAATGTTTGCCAGAATTTTGCAGGTCTTCGCCAGTAGTGGTGAACCTCCGGCAAACCTTTGGCAACAATGGACAATTTGCCTCAAGTTTGCCGCAAACTCATTTGCATGTGAAAATGATCTGTGGCATGTTTGCAGCAAATTGTCCATTGTTGACAAAGGGTCACCTGGTGTTTTGTTACTCAGCCTCTCCTAATGCACGGTATAAAATAATTAGTTTGATCACAGGGCTCATCGTGAGTCACACTTGCAATATTAAACCTCAGTATAGAAAAAAAAAATAAAAAATATATATATATATATATTTCTATATTCACATAAGTCTCATTCCATTCACATTTTCCAAGTGTGTCCAATTCCCAAAATTGCTTTTTTCAATGTCCCATTCACATAGAAGTTAAACTCCCAAGGTGCAGTCATGCATCCCAAATCACCATGCCCTTCTGCAAACAACAAACACGCATGAGTTCCCAAATCAACAGAGCATGGAGTCACGCATCCAACCCAGGGTCGGCGCCAGGACATACGGAACGAGGGGGCCTCGATGTGTCACTGGGGGGGCCTACCTCTCCCACCCTCAATAATAATAATAATAATAATAATAATAATAATAATAATAATAATAATTCACCCACTTTTAATTAAAAAAAAAAACAACATCCTTCATGCCACCATATACCCGACGTGACGATACAGAGCAACGCTGCCTCAGCATTCTCATAAATAATTCTCATAAATAATAAGGACCAGCACTGGCTATATAATCAATCAGTAACAAAGACTAAAAAGCAAAAACACATCCTACCTTTAGAAAAGCTGCAGTCGACGAGTGGAAGTGTTAAACTTCCTTAGAACAAGGTCTTTCCATTCGTTGCGTATTTTCTTTGTAAGGTCCCGCTCAAATTCAAGTTGCACGAGCTGAGCCTTAAGGGTGTGTTTTAGGGTGACCACCTGTCTATTGCTCTGTTGCAGGTCAGCAGACCTGATTTTGCGGGACACGAGGGAGAGATAACTTACTATTATTGTATTAGGTGAATAAATATTGATTTTATATTAGATGTATTTTTGCAGTGATGTTAAATGTGAAACTTCGGTGGTATACCCTGCACTCACCTTTTTTAGGGTCACTTGTAACTGGTTTTAACCATGTAGCCTATATATTTTCTCAAATTATTTATTATACGAACGAAGAAACATTTTCTTCTCGGGAGCTCCAGATAGACCCATTTTTCAGTGTTTTCCCGCTCTGGCAAGGAAAAAAGCCAGCGCTGCGCATGTTCAGTGTTTTCTTATTAACTGTTTTTTATAGTGATTTTGTAATTAAAGGACGATGAAATAAAATGATGCCGAAATAATAATAATAAAAAAAAGATAATACAGACAAAATTGAAATGCGGGACACTGCTTATTGCTTGCAGGACGCGGGACAAAGCTTCCAATTTCGGGACTGTTTCGCAAAATGCGGGACAGGTGGTCACCCTAGTGTGGTTCATTGCTCGTCTGTTGTCCGTGAAAACATTCTTGAGCACAGAAAATGAGTTCTCACACATAGAGGCCCCGAATGTGACAGCGAGTTTAAGTGCGGACAAAACATAGCTTCAAGTACTTTGTGACGTTCAGAGAGAAGTCTCTAGTAGTCATCATCTGCTGGCTTTCCTCCGTTTTGATTCTGGAGATATATTGCTTTGCAACAATTCACTCAGATTCCACAATGTTAGAATTAGTTAAATCCATGATAGGCTTTATGGACTTTATGGACAAAAAGGTCTCAGCGTAGTTTTTCTGGGTCAAGAGCGGCAAGTGCTGCGGCAAACTTTGAATTACGTTCACTGAAACGCACTTCCATTTCACCAAGAATATGATCCAAAGCCTGCGTAGCTCCACTTTATCATTGATGTTGGCTCCAGTTGTTTCTTCAACTACATACTCAGGTTCTTGTTTACCTGTCGACTCCGTTTTGCTGGGACAGGTGTATCTTTCGTGCTCGCTGTAACTGTGTCCCAGAGAATGCTGAATTCATCTTCACTGCCGAGATTGTGCGCATATACATACAAGCTGCTAGTGAAGTAATTTAGTTAATCGCCTGTCACGAGTGCAGATGCAAATTTGCAAAGCTGATTTAATCATGGTAAAACTAAATTAATTTACAAAATAGATTTTTTTTATATATAGCCTATATATTTAATTATAATATGTCAAGAATAAGAGGGCACAGTGGTAGCCTGCCTGTTGCTGAGACTCAGCTGCTGAAATCACGTTCCGAGGCAGGGTGGTTTGCTGACCAGAGGTGAGGGGGCACAGTGACCTAGGTGGCCGGGCCAGGCCCCCTGGGGCCCCCTCGTGGCGCCGACCCTGATCCAACCGACTAAAATAGGCAAAAGCACATCCCTTTAATTTATGATTAGTGAGCGATGCAATTGTTACATCTCCTTCCTTTCCTTCTCTCATTTACAGGAACAGCATGGGATCGATCGGCTCTTCGAACCGGTGACAACTCTCCACCAGGAAACTCGCTCACATCTACTCGCCCTCTTCCAACCACCTGTAAGTTGCTTTTTTATTGTTCAATTACTTGAGAAATGTCCTCAATTATGGCGGGTTTAATTAGTCTATAACAAGGACCGGTGTAACAAAATGCGTGTTCTGAGACCGGTGAGCCAGTTTCTGGCTCCTCTCTCTGTCTCTCCTGCTCGCTCTTTATCTCTCCCCTTTCTCTCCCCTTGTCTCTCTCAGATTCTTAGGAGGCAGGAAATACCATCGGGTGGCGGAACAGCCGGAAGGGCACTGTCTCCCCTCCGGAGATGGGGTGGTAAGCCAGTCCATGAGTGTGCGCACCTAGATCGGAAGAAGATGAACCAGACAGTTATCATAGAGTCCAAAAGCTGCTTGAGGGACAGAGCGATATTCATTCTTTATTGTTGTTTAGCAATGATCCACTGTATGTTTTTCTCTGGTGGGGGCATGCAATGTGCTGTCTGTATTTGGGCAGCTCATGTGTGAGATTTGCCTTAAAAATAATAATTAGTAAAAGTGCTGAAATTAGACTCTAGATACATTTTGATTCTATTTAAAGTAATATAATCTGATTGCTTTGGATTACTTTTGGATTACTTCTGGCAATTCTTGTTTATTTAATGTCCCATGCATTTTGATATAATGATGCTTCATGGATACAAATATTAGAACTATGTGAATTATTTTTATTTGGTGTGTGTTTTACTTGCTGTCTTTATCTGAGTGAAATTTTGAAAAAGCACTTCAAATGTTCTTACACCAGCAACTTTGGCATTATAAACGCCATCCACGTGTGGTAACAGATCAGACCAGTTATATTTGTGAATATAACTGAATATCACAAAAATAGCAGTCTCAAAAAAAGCATTATCGCAAAAGTGCATTCATGTACATCTTAGAAGCCCAGGTATTGTGATCCCTCATCTAAGGGGTGAGGGAGTAATAAAGTAGAAAGAAATTCCAGCCAACCGCTAGACCGAGAAATGCAACAAATGAAAGATAAAGATACATTTGTATTTATTATTAACTGAGTAATACTTTAAAGTTATGAGCAGCAATAGTTATTTTGGCATCAAGGTAACCAAATGTCCAAAACAACAAACAAACCCATTTAGAAAAGAAAATAGATAAATACATAACCTAACAAAAGAAAATACCTGTACATGCCAATAAACCTAACTACACTGGCAATAAACAAAGTCAAAATAGTATTCAAAAGAAAGGACAGGTTACCCATACAGGTTGCTGCATGAAACTAATAGCATAAACAGTTAACATAAAAAGTTAACATAAGGAAATAACATAACACAACACTACATCGCTGTGGCTTTCGTTGATCTGCCGGTTGGTCTGGGAGCATGTAGATATGTGACCAGCCCAAAGTCACACACAACCTCTCTTCCAGACAGCAGCTCTCCTGATTATGAGCTAGCCCTTTCAATTAGTCCTCCAACCAACATCACCGAGGGGTGGAGCTATTCAATCCCTCAATCCCTGAATGCACACAGGGAAAAAGAGAAACACATTAGAAAGATAAAACGCTAAAAACATTTCTCTTCCCTTCTTGTACCTAATTTCAATATAAAATTCCTTACTCATCAATGCCATCGCATAATTTGTTGATTGGAATTACACATTTTTGACAGGAAAATTAACAGGTTGTGGTCAGTATAAACAATCACAGTTATTGAACTAGATCCCACATACACCTCAAAGTGCTGAAGGGACAGCAACATTACCGTATATTCCAAGAGACTAATAGAAGTAACAAAAGCCAAAATCTTCCCATCACGAGATTGAGATGCCAATAGCCTTTTAGGATATTGAGCTTTGTAACATAGGTGGCAGAACAAACCTTATGAGGAAGGGGATGCAAGTCTGGTTTAGTAACCGCATTAACCTTTTGGTAATCTGTACAGGATCTAAATGTACCGTCACTTTTAGGAACCAGAAGGCATAGTGAACTCCAGGGACTGCTGTTGAGAACTGCTAAACCGTTTTCAAGGAGATACTCCACTTCTGGTTGCATAACTTCACTTCTGATTGGACGCTTAAGAGAGTTTAAATGGTACGCATGCTGCTTAATTGGAGAATGGCATTGAACATCAATGTCAGGACATGCAGCAGTAGTACGAGAAGGTACATCTGAAAATAACCCAGGATAAGCATGCATTAACTGAACTAAATCTTAATGAAAATCATCAGACAAATATGACAGAGATGCAGTTAATTCTTTAAATATTTTCTAATTTTGCAAACAAGCTCCAGACACCCGGACTTTCCACAGTATCAAGCCATCCTTCTCTGGACAGTACTGAGGTAGCACGTTAACCAAAGCAACAGGGACTTGAGAACTTTTAAACTCTGGAACCCTATCTATAAGAACATATGGTTTCAACATATTGATGAGACACAGATGGGCTTTTCGCTTTCAATCAGGTGTATGGATCACATAATCGGTCTCACTCACTTTAGACTCGACTACATATGCACCAGAAAAACATCTCGGGTTACATGTGTAACCCTTGTTCCCTGAAAAAAAGCGGAACTAGATGCTGCGCTGCTAAGCGCTACGACGAACAACCCTAGTTGTGACCGAGCTGAATAATGTGTGCAACACGTCAATGAACATTGACTGGAATTTATAGCCTCGGCTGATGTAATCATTAGATGCAACTGCGGCCAGGCTATAAATGGATACGTCACCAGGTGTCGTCAGATACTTCTTTTTGAAGAGCAGTCATGGGACGTCCCAGTGCAGCAAAGCAGCGCAGCATCTCATTCCGCTTTTTTCAGGGAACAAGGGTTACACATGTAACCCAAGACGTCCCCTTTAGAAAAAGCTTCACTACGATGCTGCACTGCTAAGCGCTACGGGGAACGCAATACCCACGCTGCCGCACTTGGGGCTGTCCGGACCCCTACGGTTGTGCAGTGTACTCACAAAAACGTGAGAGGTCTCAGACATGAGCTTGAGATGTCGACTCAAGGGCATAAGACCCCGGAGTAGCATAAACATCTAAACCATTTAATTTTTATGAATGTGTGCGGAGAGGACCAGCCTGCCGCATCACAAACTTGTTTAGGCATGGGCTGAGATGTCGACTCAAGGGCATAAGAGCCCGGAGTAGCAAAGCATCTAACCCATAAAGTTCGATGAATGTGTGCAAAGAGAACCCTATCGCAACACAAACTTGTCATAAAAACTAATGAATGTGAGCGGAGAGGACCAGCCTGCCGCATCACAAAGTTGTTCAGGCATGAGCTGAGATGTCGACTCAAGGGCATAGGAGCCCGGAGCAGCAAAGCATCTAACCCATAAAGTTCGATGAATGTGTGCGAAGAGAACCCTATCGCAACACAAACTTGTCATAAAAACTGATGAATGTGAGCGGAGACGACCAGCCTGCCGCATCACAAACTTGTTCAGGTATGAGCTGAGATGTCGACTCAAGGGCATAAGAGCCCAGAGTGGCAGAACATCCAAACTATAAAAATCTAATGAATGTGTGCGGAGAGGACAACCTGCCGCATCACAAACTTTCTGCAGAGGGAGACCTCTAGCCAAGGTTTTAGAGGAGGAGAGCCCTCTGGTAGAGTGCACCCTAAAACCTACTGGCGAAGCTTGACCACGCGCCTCGTAGGCCCGGCCAATAATGAGGATGCCTCTTTGAGGGCACCCCGCCCACCAAGCCATGGCAAACCCCAGTGGCCACATAGAACCTGGCAGTGGCGAGGCAGGTGCCCGCTGACAGTTCTTTCTACAGAAAATCCAGAACTGAAGCAAACTGGCAGTTAGCTGGTTCTGTAATATGAACTTTAGTAGAAGGAAATGCATGCAGGTGCATTTGTGCTATGTATGCGTTACTACGATCAGCCCCTCCCGAGGGGGGGTGGGGCTGGGTGACTCTGGGAGAAGTAGAGGAGACATTGCGCTATCAACAGAGGCGAAGAGGTCCTCTTCTGCCCTGTAAAATCTACCCAGATCAGTTCCAAGTGGAGGGAGCCCTAGCACTTGAAATGGTATCGATAACCTCAAGAGAAAACCCTGTGAACCTCATTTGGTACCCTTAGGGGCCAGACATGAAAGGTTTCACAATTCAGGCCAAGGATGAGAAGGTTCTCCCTGTTCGGAATCGCCCAAGGCGAGCCGTCGAGGAGAGGAATTAACTCCCAGAAACATATCCTGTTCGGCCAGCGCAGCGCCATTAATAGGAGGCAAGACCCTTGCTGGTGAACATTGCCAAGACTCCCGGGAGCAGAGAAACTGGGGAAAGAAACGCATACATATGCGTTCTGGGTCATGTATATGTCTTAACGTCCAGACCCAAGGGGGCTGGGTGATTTCAGGGAGAAGTAGAGGAGACATTGCTGTAGCGTATCCAGGTCAGGTTTGGGGAATGTATGACTAATATTAATGATCGTAATCAATGATTAATCATACGGGTTGACCCAGATACAAAACATACAAAAACGCCCCAAAAAGGGCTTACATAGTCCAAGAGTCTGCTTCAAATATATATAGATAATTAAACACAACGAATTATAATTAATTAGGAATATACATTATATGCAGACAGGCTATATTAATTTTAATAAACCCTCAATTGAATTGACCCGTAGGCTACCGCAACCAGTCAGTTCGTCCAGCGAACCACTTTGCTAAATACTCTTGATCAATTCTCCAGAAGGTTTATTCTTAGTTATAAGCTTACTCATCAAAGCACGTTAACTTACTTTGATAATATCAGCTCGTAGCTTTAGATCGCACATTAAAGAGGCTTTGTTTTATGACCAACACACACAGACAACTAAGCATATAATTGGGTTTAATACAAAGAACTAGGATGTATCACAAACTCAACAAACAAACATTTAACATAGAATAAACATAAAATAAGCAAAATAAACACAGAAAGGGAAAGTAAAGAATTATTAGAGGTATGGCAAACTTATTTCAACAATTAACCCTTTAGAGCCAGCAAGGAAATTACACACTGTGATGCATCTGAATTTCAATGGAATAATACTTGCACAATGGATCTATGTGTGGCTGAGCAAAGCTGCGTGGATGTCGCGTCTCCATGGCATCCTTGAGATGGGCTTTTCTGTCGGTGTTTCCAGAGCGTTGATTTGAAACTCACTTGAAGAGAGAGTTGAAGGGTTGTTCCGAGAAGTTGCAATGTTCAGCAGAAGAGAAGAGAGAGGGGTGCCGGGGGGAGTCCAAGGGGAAGGGAGGAGAGATGAAGTAAGTTGGGAGTTGGTAGCAGCCAAGAAGAAGGAAGAGATAAGAGAGCGAAGGGTAAGAGTGGATGCAATTTATAACCTTAGAAAACGTGTCCCACCTCTCATTGGCTCGACCAATAAGAAGGGTGGAAGTTCCAGGCGGGAATTTGGTTTATTGCTCTTTGTTCTAAGGGTGCTCCTTGGTGTGCACCCTGGAGGGGTGGTAGCCAATGAAGAAACTAGGCGATATTCTTGTAATACTAATATGTTGTTGTTATCGACATATAATGTACACAGTCATTTCGATCTTCAAAATACAAAGTTATAGAGACCAAATGTGCCACACATATGATTTCGGTTAACCATAGTATGCAAAGTCTGAAACATTAACCCATTAGAGTTTGCAAGAATACATAGACCAAACCACATAAAGGGAAATCATGAGATGGAACATTAGATACATGTCAATACATTTATCACATGGATATATATATAGAATATATAGGATTAAAAGGGTTCATTTCTCCTTCTCAGTAAGAATTAAGTGAGAATCAGCAATCTCTGCACATTCCTTTGGAGGTCGTAAAAGTCTCCTTTATTTTGGGCATGAGATGTCCCTTTGTCCCGTCAAGGTTCATTTGCATGACCGTGTCGGCTTTGGCTTGAATAACTCAAAAGATGGTAAAACATATCAGAACACAATTCTAAGGTGATCTTATATTCATATTCAGCCAGGACAAGTCGTAAGGTTTAATTTGATACCAAGAAATGTGTATTTGGTACACTTAAAAGTGGATATACACTCTTAGGCTATTAAATATATGGCCTCAGAGTTTTACTACACAACTAAACAAATTTCAACTAGTTTTTATCTATCATCAGAAATACACAACGTACAGGGATTACGCATATTTCCTTAAGAATAAACATTTCTAGGTTTTAACTGAAAGACACACACACACACACACATTTTTACGTTCAAAGTCTCACATGGCTTTTCTCACATGGTAAAGCACGCGGTGTGAGGCGAGTCACATGGGAAAGGGGCTTGTCAATAGCTGGAGTGTCTCTTTGTCAATAGCGCATTGTGCTGTGGAGACTAGTTGGCGCTATTTCAGTGATTAGGGGAGTTTTAACAGTGGGTTCTTTGTTATTCAGAATGATTAGTCCATTGATTCCTCCAGACGCTACATTGCGCTATTCATAGAGGCGAAGAGGTCCTCTTCTGCCCTAAGATCTCACCCAAACTTGTTCCAAATGGAAAAAGCCCGCAATATAAAAAGGTCTCGATAACCTCAGGAGAGAGCCCTGTGTCCCTCAGTTGGTACCCTTAGGGGCCAAACATGAAAGATTCCACAATTCGGGGCAGGGATGAAATATTGCCCTGTGCCTGAGATAGAATATCCTTCCTGTTCGGAATCGCCCAAGGCGAGCCATCGAGGGAAGAGATTAGCTCCAAGAACCAAGCCCTGTTCGGCCAGCGCGGTGCTATCAGTAAGAGGCAAAAACCCTTGCTGGCGAACTCTGGGCAACTACTACCTTAGGGTGGAGTTCTTAACTCCCGCGTTGGTATTTTCTGTCTGGACCGTAAATCTGCTCCCATATACGGGCATCCAGGGATATAACTGACCTGAGTGACAGGAGCTTGCCCTGGGCCCTAAGGAGAATCCGACGTGTCAGAAATACAGCTGACAAGAACGTGGGTCTCCTTGATGATCTTTGTAAGAGGCTACCGCTGTATTGTCCACCCGCAACAAGACATGGCAGCCTCAGGAGGAGGTATTTCAGGGCCAGAAATACAGCCATCAACCCGAGACAGTGACTGTGACAACCGAGCTGATGACCCTCCTATCTCCTTAAGCTGGACGACCACTTAAGGCCACTACCCCGCCTGTCAGGGAGGCGTCTGTCGTTAGCAGCCTGCGACAACAAGACGCACCTAGAGTGGGACCCAAGGCAGAAAACAGGGGTCTGAACCACATAGAAAGGGAACGAAGCCTGAGGTGCCTAACCTGTTTTAGCCTAGGGGTTTTGGCCCTTGGAAGAAATCCCCTGGCTTTGGGCCACAACAAAAACGTTCTCATGAGCAGAAGATCCAGAGGGATCACCGTGGACGCGGTCGCCCTGAGACCTGGAAATCTTTGATACTTATAACAGTGCAACCTTGACCTAGCCTGACTTTGCTCAGGGTGATCTGAATGGACTCAATCCTAGCGGGAGACAGTTGTGCCCGCATTGTGATTGAACTCCATACGATGCCCTGATAGACAGTGTTCTGAGTGGGAGAGAGGACGCTTTTCTTGGCATTGAGCCTCAACCCCAGAGAAACAGATGAGCTAAGACGATGTCCCTGTGCTGAACTGCCAGTTCCTGGAACTGCGCTAGGATTAGCCAGTCGTCTACATAATTCAGAATGCAGATGCCCCGGAGTCGCAAGGAACCAGCACTACATCATGCATTGTGAATGTGCGGGTAAAAAGGGCTAGGCCGAGTGAAAGAACCTGACCCTGGATGACTTCGCCCCCGGAAGCGAACCTGAGGAACTTTCCATGTTGTGGCAGAACTTCTAAATTAAGTATAGAAGTGCATCATAAGATCGATGGTGACCAGCCAAACGAGTTGTAGGGCTTGAGACACGACCGTCTTGACAGGCATCATCTTGGACTTGAACACCCACGGGCAGTTCAAGCTTTAAGATCTAAGCCAGACGCCACCCCTCACCCTCCATGGGAAATGGGAAGTATTTAGTGTAATAACCTAACTCTCCCTCTGGAAGGGGAACACATACCATGGCCCCTTTAACCAGGAGATTGAGGTTTTTTTTTTTTTTACATAAAAAAGAAATCCGGTTTACGGTAGTGAGAACACACCGTTGAAACACGGAAAAGCGGCGAGTGAATTAAATCCTGACTTCCTTATAAGACCAACAGAAAAGAATATATCTGGCAGAAGTTTCCACGCTGCCAGGATCTCTGAGATGGGTATTATATTTGAACACTTCCTGTTGAGGGGTTGTCGAGTGTTTTGCGTCCTGAATAAAATACAGGAACAGCGAAAACACCCAATTTTGATGGAAGCCTCTGCAACCCGAAACACCAAGAGGTGGCTGGAATGGAGGGGCTTCGAGGGGGTACCGGGAGGGGTGAAGTGAATCAGGTGCCCCGTCCCGAGGGGAGCTACCCTCTAATCTAGGCGCAAGACCGTCAGTGTTTTCTCTTACTAGAATTTATAGTCCTGAGGTCTTGCTTCGGAGGCTGGCGAGGGAGGCGAGACTGTCTCCAATCCCTGGGAGGAGGAGCACGACTCGCCACGCTTTGCTTTTGAGCCTCCCTTCAGACAGGACCGAGGCGGGTCTGAGGCTTGCTCGTCAAGCGCAGAACCCAGACTCAGGTCATCCAGGAGGTCAGCCTGCTACGCCTGTAAAACAGCATAGTGTGCAGAGCAGCACCAGCCTGACCTGTGCTTGATAAGCCCTTCACACTAAAGTGGAGGTTGTCCTACAAGGCTTTGAGGGGAGAGATGGCTTCTTAAGTGACGATGCCGAGCCCGGCAAGAGATAGCCCACAAGCGTCTCTTCGACCGGCGGCATCACTGAATACCCCCATGCCTCAGCACCCACGATGGTCGAATATAATGACGTAGAGGGTATGTGAACACGGGAAGAAAATATATATATATTTTTTGTTTTTAGGGGTTCCTCCATGAGCGAAAAAGCTCTTCATGGAGGTTTATCAAAGAAGGGAAGGGACACATGAGGCGTTCCCTTTCTTAGACTGGAAGATAAAATCTATCCCCTAATTTGGAGGGTTTGGGGTCTCTTTTTCGCATGGCCAGTCCAATGTGGCAACCGCTTGAGTAACAACATCGAGCAATTCCTCCGTAGATTTTTTATCGTGGACGGAAAGCTCGGAGGCGGGAAGAGAATCGCGATCCTCCTCATGATCCGAAGAAGCGTCGGAACGCGCTTCGAGATCATGTGAAGGACCAGCTGGGTTTGGGGAGAGAGCGAGAGAAAGGGATCAACCTGTCTCTTGCTCCTTAGCCAAATCCATGCAAGAGCCCCACGAACAATCTTTTTATTTTCTTCGTGAGTGCTGACTCCCGGAAGCAAGCGAGGCGAGCGCGATCGCAGTGCTCGCACCCGCTCTGCTGCAACGCGAGAGCAGCGTGCTCTTACCCCCAAACAAACAGAGCAAAAACTGATGTGTGTCCTCTTCAGCTATAGAGCGAGAAGAGGGGAACACGCACCGTTTGCGGCTTTCAGTCATTCTCTCTTTTTTTCTTTTCTTTTTTTTGAAATATATATATATATATATATATATATATATATATATATATATATATATATATATATATATAATATTTTCTAAACAGAAGAGAAAATAGAACAACGTTCACTGCACACTGCCTAACTGATTCTAAATCCTAACAGAGGAAAGAAAGTTTTGACAGGATTTGTAAAACACACAGACACAGAATCGCTCTGAAAAAAGAGTTTCTGACGACACCTGGTGACGTATCCATTTATAGCCTGGCCGCAGGTGCATCTAATGATTACATCAGCCGAAGCTATAAATTCCGGTCAATGTTCATTGACGTGTTGCACATAGGGGTGTGCGATATTGACAAAAAATGATATCTCGATATTTTTGGGGATTTTGCCGATAAGGATAATCAGACGATATTTTGCATTATTCAAAAATGTGTTTGTAAATGTCTTTTTTTTACTAGCTCCGTTTTACATTGTCAATAGTATATTGATATATTACTAATTGAAACATTGTTGGAAAGGGTATTTATTTAAAACTGAAGCATTCAAGTAGAAACAACACAAATCACTGCTCTGCTGTAAGGTGAACTGTGCAGAATACCACATCATAATAAAAGTATCTAATGCAAACATTTGTCAAAAATACAAAAAACTAGCCCATAGTATCCTTTTAATTAAATTACTGACTTCAAGTTCTGTCCAATATTGCATGAAAAGTAAACAGGTGTAACAGCTGTAAAATTAGAAACCCTTCAGATTTGTCAAATATTGCACTAAAGAAAAAAATATACATGTAAACAAATGATTCTACTGTGAACAAAGTCTACGATTTAAAGACTAAAAGGTAAAATAGACTATAATGTAAAAGTCACTAAAACAGAGGAAATAGGCTTTCAGCAGCTTGAACATTTTTTGCCATTAACTGGGCTTCTTTGGATCTACATGCGTTTCAAGTTGTGTGATAAAAACACCAGCCTGTCCACAGCATCTGGCTTGAGAGCTGCACGGTGACATGTAACAATATTTCCTCCTGTGCTGAAAGCCCTCTCAGAAGGGCTGCTTGAGGCAGGGATGCATAGGTACTTTTTTGCTAGTTTCCCAAGTCTGGGGAAATTTATTTCTTGTGTTTTCCACCAGTCAAGTGGGTTTACGTCACCGTCCACCTCTGGTATCATTAAGTAGCTCTGGATCTCCTTTTCTATAGCAATGTGCAGAGACTCGCCTCTGAATTCCTGTGGTTTCTTGAAATAACTGCCAAAAGACTTTTTTGTCTTTTTTGCTGTCTCAGTGGCGTCACCTGCTTCAGGTTTCGCTGTTGTAGCCTGAGCAGAAGCAGTTGATGGGCCTGGGTTAGGGCTGTCTTCCTCGGTCACCATAACTATGAGTTCTGCAGTCACTGCTGTCCCAATGGTTTTGATCCTGCCATCGTTGTTATAGCGGTTTTTGAACCGTGGGTCAAGTGTGGATGCCAAACTCAACAGCTCTTCCACACAGTCTTCAGAGTACTTGGTGTTCAGGTACTCCAAAATGGTTTGTTTGATTTTTTTGGTAAGCTCTGTGTCTTCAGACTTCACCGCCAGAACTTCAGTGTTGAACAAGGACAACACAGGTTTTAAGTAAGAAACTGTTACAAGTTGCTCACCTGACAGAGCGTCAGTAAACTCTAGCAGAGGACCAAGTGCTTTGCTTACTGCCTCCAGCACCTCAACATCTTGCCATGTTGGCACAAGGTGCCTGTGCTTTTTGTCTGCAGTTAAAACATGACGAAGGGCCTTTTCTTGCTCAAGAAACCTCTCAATCATGCGCTGTCTTGAGCCCCATCTTGTTGGTGACTCTGTGATCAGTTTGTGTTGAGGAAGCTTCAGCTGCTCTTGTGCATCAGCAAGAGCTTTTTTCTTTTTCCAGCTGCTGGAAAAATGCAGCAACCATTTTCTTGCAAACTCCAATCGCTCTGTATATTCTAGGGTCCCGCACGCTCTTCTCTGGAAAACATTTAAAATTAAACATCCATTGAACATTCAAAGTGTGAAGGTATGAATGACACTTTATATTATTTTATATTACAATATATATATATATATATATATATATATATATATATATATATATTCCTGTCATTTTATTTGGCTATATTACAGTTCTAAAACAACTTTGCTTATTTTATTTGTATTTTTAATCATTCCAAAAAATAAAATTGCTTACCAATGGCAATATGAAGCCTGTGGCCGAAACAAGGAAGCCGCTGCCAGTTGTTAATCCGCAGTGCACTGACAACGTTGCATGACAACGTCATGCAAACCATGCAATCTTCGGGCAACGACCATGATGCCAGCGCATCTTTTAGACCTTGAGCAATTATGTTGCCTGTGTGGTCATCTGGAAAGTACGATGTCTGCAGACAGTAGCTTTGGAGTTGCCAAGTTTCATCAATGAAATGTGCTGTCAGGGAGAGGTATGGCTCTGACGTTCTGCTTGTCCACAAATCGGTTGTTGTGGCAAAATGTAAAACCTTCTGCACTTCATGCACCAGAGTTTGGCGACATGATTCATACAATTTAGGCAGCGCTGTTTCACTGAAGTATTTTCGTCCAGGCAGTGTGTATCTTGGGTCTAACGTCTTTAAAAGCTGTTTAAAACCACCTCTCTCAACCGCTTGAATTGGCACCAAGTTTCTGGCAATGTAATTGGTGACAGCGTTTGTTATATCTTGCCATCTGTCACTTTTTCTGTCGTAAGGAACTTTCTTGGTAAATGAATCAGCCAACGTTTGTTGCGCGTGTTTTTTAAATTGTACCCTGTGAGCTGCAGGCATGTCGTGTTCGGCTGACTCGCGAAGCTTTTCATAATCATCATATTCAGTGCAGTGGGTAGTTCGAAGATGATGAAAAAGATTGGTCGTCGAGCTGCTTTTGACAGTAACTGATTTTCGGCACATTTTGCAGATCGGCGTCTTTTGACTAACATCTGACCTTTCAAAACCAAACCACCTCCATGCTAGTGATGACGAACCACGTCTAGGAATTAAATCTAGCGTGGATTGTGAGTTTGTTGGTGTTTGAATATCTTCTTCTCTCCTAGTTTCTTTGCTCATTTTAACTTCTGTCAAGCACCGCACGCTCTGAATGCACGTGTGTCAAGTGTGCACCCTTGCGCGCCGTCAATTCGTGAACAATTGATGCAGCGTTTTGATTGGTTTCTGAACATGAGTGACATACTCGATAATGTGATTGTGCATATCGTTTAAACAACAGTCACGATATTATCGCAAACGATATATATCGCACACCCCTAGTTGCACACATTATTCAGCTCGGTCACAACTAGGGTTGTTCCCCGTAGCGCTTAGCAGCGCAGCATCGTAGTGAAGCTTTTAGTAAAGGGAACGTGCTTATAACGAGGAATCCAGAATTGGAAGTAATGCCAAAACATTTTCACCAGGGTGAAAACTACGAACAACAGACTTCTCATCAAAACATTCCTTCATTTTCACTTGAGTAGATTACACATTAGTGGACTCGGTAGACTACAACATCAACTTCTCTTTCAAAAGCTTGAGTGGGCCTCACACACTTTACTTGGTGTAGGCCCACTCCAATTACTTGGTCAGCTGGACTAAAAGTTAATGAATCTTGAAGAGTCTTGAAGAGTCAGCAGTGGCTCTCCCTCATCCCACTCTTGATTCAATTGAGCCAAATATTTGCGCAACATAGATTTTAACGTTTGATGAAAATGTTCTAAAGCTCCTTGAGATTCGGGGTGATATGCACTTGCCACTTGATGTTTGATAGTCAATTGGGCAAATACAAGCTTGAATACGTTGGACATTATATTTGTTCCCTAGTCTGTCTCTACTACTTTTGGAAGCCCAAAAATACAGAAGAATTTAATAAGAGCACGCAGAACGACCTTAGTAGTAAGGGAATGCAGAGGGACAGCTTCAGTAAACCATGTAGCTGTACGCATCATAGTTAACAAATAATGATGTCCAGTTTTCTTCTTAGGCAAAGGGCCTACACATCAATATTTAACTTCCACTATTATATGTATACCACACCTGGAGCCACAAATTGGAATCCAGGGCATTCTGAGTGACTCCAGCCAGGTCTCCTAAGCAACTATATTAGCACGGTTGCTAAGGAGGGTAGAGTCACATGGGGTAACCTCCTCGTGGTTCGCTCTTGGTAGGGCGCATGGTGAGTTGTGTGTGGATGCTGCAGAGAATAGTATGAAGCCTCCACACGCTCAATGTCTCCTTGGAAATGCACTCAACAAGCAATGTGATAAGATGTGTGGATTGACGTCTCAGCCACAGAGACAACAGAAATTCATCCTTCGCCACCCGGATTGAGGCGAGTCACTTTGCCACCACAAGGACTTAAGAGTGCATTGGGAATTGGGCATTCCAAATTGGGGAGAAAATAAAAAAAGCTCCATCCCCCAGACTCTGAATAAGCAGGGTGTATTAAACTGATGCCCCATGACCTTTTCCAAAAGCAGTAATCAACAGTCCCAGAGTGTCTGCTGCTTTAGGGGGCTTTATGCTACTCCCAAAAATAGTACCAGAGCAGGTGGGGCAACTGTAAATACCTAAAAAACGTCTCAGGTTACGACTGTAACCCTAGTTCCCTGAGACGGGAACGAGGCAAATTAAGTAAAAAGCACCTGGGATCCTGGGGCAGCTTCCAGGTCCAGGCTATAAAACCTCACAAAAGTTAGCGGCGAGGACCAACCTGCCGCATCACACACCTCCTGGAGGGCTTTTGAGGCCGCCATACTTCGAGTAGAGTGAGCTCTGACCACCAAAGGGCACAGCTGGCCAGAGGACTCATATGCAAGAGAAATAGCCTCAACTATCCACTTACTGATTGTCTGTTTAGAAGCAGGAAGACCTTTCTTAGGTGAACCAAAACAGACAAACAACTGATCAGATCTCCTCCACGGGGCAGCCCTGTGGACATAAGTGATTCAGTTTTTCCTGGTCCGAAGATGTAAACGGAGGAGGACAGAATGCCTGCAGTACAATAGGCCTTGGAATATTGGTTATGCCGGGACCCTAGTTCGAACCGCAGGCCTCAGCCTCAAGGTGCCACGAAGGAAACGAATAACCAGGGGGTCTCGACCCAAAGATGTACTACCCACAGGGGCGCGGAAAGCCGCAATGGCCGCCACGTAAACCTTTAAGGTAGAAGGACATGAACCTGATGTAAAACGATACTGGAGAAACTCAAGTACTGTGTGACTGAACAGTTAACTGGATCTCGCTGATGCTGGTGACACCAAGACGTGAAAACTTTCCACTTAAGTGTATATAATTTCCCAAATGAGCTCCACCGCCTCGGGGTGGAGTCTCTTCCCCTGGCCTCAGCACCTGCCTCGACAGGGTGTCTGCTCCTATATTCTGGTACCCTGGGATATACACTGCCCTCAGGGAGAGTATTTTCCCCAGGACCACAAGAGGATCTGGTGCGCCAGTTGCAGAGTGGGCGCAGCGCAGACCCCCCTGTCGATTTAAATAAGAGACCACCGATGTGTTGTCTGTACGGACAAGCACATGATGGCCCCTCAGATCTGGGAGGAAATGTCTCAATGCATTGAAGACGGCCATCATCCCCAGGCAATTTATGTGCCAAGAGAGATCATGGTTCCTCCACAGACCCTGAGCTGAGCGGCCTTCCATTACCGCTCCCCAGCCGGTGAGAGGAGCGTCTGTCGAGATAGCAACTCGATGGCAAAGAGCTCCCAACACCGGACCCTGGGACAGGGACCAATGTTTCCTCCATATAATCAAGGCGCGGATGCACCGCCGCGTGATCTTGATCATACGAAGTGTGTTCCCCCTTTTTTTTTTCTCTCTACAAGAGGATCTGGTGCGCCAGTTTACAGAGTGGACGCGAGCGCAGACCCCCCTGTCGATTTAAATAAGAGACCACCGATGTGTTGTCTGTACGGACAAGCACATGATGGCCCCTCAGATCTGAGAGGACATGTCTCAATGCATTGAAGACGGCCATCATCTCCAGGCAATTTATGTGCCAAGAGAGATGATGGTTCCTCCACAGACCCTGAGCTGAGCGGCCTTCCATTACCGCTCCCCAGCCGGTGAGAGAAGCGTCTGTCGAGATAGCAACTCGATGGCAAAGAGCTCCCAACACCGGACCCTGGGACAGGAACCAATGTTTCCTCCATATAATCAAGGCACGGATGCACCGCCGCGTGATCTTGATCGTACGAAGCGGGTTCCCCCTCGGGGAGAACCCTCTGGTCCTGAGCCACCACTGCAAAGGTCTCATGTACAGCAGGCCAAAGGGGATCACATTGGACGCTGCTGCCGTGAGGCCTAACAGTCTCTCGAACTGTTTCACAGTGCGTGACTGGCCTAGCTTCAACTCTTTTGTGGCTGTGATGATAGCAGCTCCATGAACGGGCGATAGTGTGGCCCGCATCCTGACTGAATCCCATACCACACCAAGGAAAGTGGTTCTCTGTAATGGAGAAAGCACACTCTTCTTGGCATTGAGTCTCAACCCCAATTTCTTCATATGAGCGAGAATGACATCTCGATGCCGACACGCTGACTGCTCTGATTCCGCCAGAATCAGCCAGTCGTCGATGTAGTTCAGAATGCGTATGCCCTGCAGCCTGAGCGGGGCCAGAGCTGCATCTACGCACTTCGTGAACGTGCGGGGTGACAGAGCTAGACCGAATGGAAGCACCCGATATTGGTATTCTTTGCCCCTGAAAGAAAACCTCAGGAACTTCCTGTGTTGAGGGAGGATGGAGACATGGAAGTAAGCGTCCTTCAAATCTATCGTGACAAACCAGTCCTCGGATCTGATTTGAGTCACTATCTGTTTGAGTGTGAGCATCTTGAATTTCAATTTCATGACTGCACGATTCAGCAAATGGAGATCTAAAATTGGACGCAACCCCCCATCCTTTTTTGGAACATGTATCGGCTGTAAAACCCCGATTCTCTGTCGGGGGAGTACACCTGTTCTATAGCTCCCTTTGCTAAGAGAGACTCTACTTCTTGCTCCATTACCAGAGCTTGCTCGGGATGTACTACCGTGAGTAACACCCCGTTGTAACGAGGCGGAGGAGAACCGAATTGGATTCTGTAACCTTCCTCTATTACCTGCAGGACCCAAGGAGATATATTCGTCAGATTCTTCCACTCTGTCAGAAAATCTACTAAGGGTACCAGTCTCTCGAGACTGGCCTCTGGTGTTAAAGGAACAGCCACTACGGCGACCTGAAGCATATTGGCAGGAAACGACCGAACTGACTGTTTTTGAACCACCCTCAGAGGGCTCACGTCCGACGCAACGTCGACATTGCGCCGAACTTTCGCTGGATACCACTGAGCACCGAAGCACCAAGGGTGGCGGGGTTGGCAGACCGGTCCCATGAGGACCCCGATGTGGAGCGGGCACCATATTCTGAGGTGTACACCGCTCCACCCCGGTTGGGGCTGTCCTCGATGGTCTGACGTGCATAGCGTCAGGACCTTTTCTGAGCCGAAGCCTTCTTAGCCGTAAGTACGGTCCTCAGATCCGACTTAGACTTAGCCGACTTCGGCTGAGAGCGTTGGCTCAGTCCCCAAGATTTATTCGGGGGAGCACGAGACGCAACACTTATTTTCTGTTGCACACAGTGCGAGGAACTTGGCTGGGGATGCTCACGCCCAGCATCCCCAGGGGGATGGACTCGGCGAGGAAGGAATTTTTTTAAAAGCCTCAGATTGTTTTTTATTTTCTTGAAACCTTTCAACAACCGTATTCACCGAGTCACCGAAAAGACCAGAGGGAGACATAGGGGCATCTAAAAGAAAAGCCTGCTCTTTATCTTTAATCTCTGCAAGATTTAACCAAAGATGTCTCTCAGTAGCTACGAGGGCTGCCATAGACCGCCCAATACCGTATAAGCCTTACCCACTAAATTGGATGTGGTTTTTAGTGGTTTATTCGGCAACACGGGATCCTTCAGGGACTATGCTGACCCAGGAGACAGATAGCTCGCGAGCGTCTGTTCCGCTGGGGGCATCGACCCATAACCAAAATCTTTCAGCCCCTTTATATTTGAATATGTGTGAACATGGGGACAAAATGACGAATATGGTTTATTCCATGATCTACATAGCTCACTATGTAGATCAGGAAAAAAAAATGGAAGGGCCCTTGGTTGAGATGAAACATTAGATGTGAGAAAACGCTCGTCTAATTTGCTTTTAGGACGAGTATCTCTTTTTTCTGCTGGCCAGTCAATATTTAATTTATTAACAGCACGAGTTATCACCTCAATAAGCTCCTCATATGCTGGGGAGAGGGATGGCGAATCCTCTCCCCTTATTGCTTTGCTGAGGCACAAAAGCTGACGCGAGTAACGCACCGGATGTGCTTATATCCTTTCCTGGTCATGACGTCACCCGCCCGTGGCGTTCATTCATTCCATTGACTAGTTGACATACGTGCTTCAGGGGTAAACATGCAAAGGCGTTCCCAAAGCGTCATCGACGCATCGCGAGTTCCCTCGTAAGGGAACTGAGATCTGGGAATCCCAAAATGCTGAACCTATTTTTCAAAGGATCTCAACACTCCACTTTCACATAGGTCACCGAGTGTAGTAACCCACTCACAATCCACTCTGACCAGCAAAAAGTGGACTCCTTAATACATATTTTGGGGTTCAGCAATATGCTTGAGGCAACATTTAAATACATTTCTGAATTAAACACTCTGGACACTTTTGTCCATACTGAGTGCAAATGCGAGATAACGGGCTGTAACTTAACTTCTCCGGTTAGTTTGATAGAAGGGCTGTGCAATGACGAAATAGGGGCAAGAATTTCCTGTTCAATACAAAACCAGGGAGGGGCTCTCTCAGGTGGAAGTGACCAATGAGCCAAATGCCTGAGCCTGAATGCAACATGATAAAACAAAATCTTGTGTAGGCCTAGCCCACCTTCAATCGGCCTATGATGTCACGTCTACATGTGTTTTTGTTCATGTCTTTTATTTTGGAATTCTAGTTCCTGTTTCATGTCATGTGGTTCCCTAGTCATGTGATTTTATGTTTCCCTCCATGTTCATGTGTCTTGTTTTCATTGGTTTATTGTCTTATCAGTTCTAGTTTGCCATTGTTATAAGGTTATTAGTCTTGTTATCTTGTTCATAATTCTGTCTGTTTATTGGTTTTCTTGTTATTGTTTTACCCAATGTCTGTGTATTTAACCCCTCATGTTTGCCATTGTCTCTTTACATTGTCAAGTATTGTTAATGTAATTTGTTTGATGTCAAGTATTGTTAATGTACTTTGTTTGCTAGTCTAGTTTAAGTCAAGTTTATGTTCATGTTAATTGTTCATGTTTATGTTAGTTAGAGTTTTGGATTTCACGTATGTAAATAAACTGCACTTGGGTTCTTCATCTTCGCCATTGCCAGTGCCAGCACATCGTTACAGAATACTTGACCCACCAAAATGAACCCAGCAGATCTACTAATATGTCTACATCAAGGAAAACGGTCTATAGAAGACTTCAGCACCCTGGCAGATGAAGTAGGATTCAACAAGATCTCCCTCAAACTCTTTTTTCATGCAGGCTTGAATGACACCTGGATGCCTGGCAGTGGGAGTACCTTCAATCTAGCTCAATATATCGACATTGCCCTGTGGATAAGTGGTTAAACTTTCACTGTGGGGGAGGTGGATAACGAGCCTTGGTCGCCCTCCATGGTTGACTAGTCAGCGTCCCACATCATGGTCGACGAGCCAGCGTCCCATGTCATGGTCGACAAGCCAGCGTCCAACATCATGTTCAACAAGCCAGCGTCCCTCGTCATTGTCGACGAGCCAGCGTCCCACATCATGTTCGATGAGTTAAAGCCCATGCGTTCCACAGCTAATGAGTCAATGCCCATGCCTGCCACAGCTAATGAGTCAATTCCCAAGCCTGCCACGGCCAACGAGCTGAAAGCTTTGTCCGTCCCAGGGCCAGCATTATTCATCTCGTCCATCCCAGAGCCAGCGTTGTCAGCCTCGTCCGTCTCAGATCCACGTCATAGCGGCCAAGCCCATGTTCCATATCATGGCAGCCACACCTCAGCCTGCTCCATGCCATGCCATGCATCAGCCTGCTTCATGCCATGTCACAGCCACGCCTCACTCTGCTCCATGACATGTCACAGCCACGCATCAGCCTGCTCCATGCCATGTCACAGCCACGCCTCAGCCTGCTCCATGTCATGTCACAGCCACGCCCCAGACTGCTCCATGCCATGTCATAAGCCTGCCTCTGCTCCAAGGTCCAGGCTCACCTCTGCTCCATGGACCAGGCCAGCCTCTGCTCCACGGTCCAGGCCCGCATCTGCTCCACGGTCCTGCACTCACGCCTACTTCATCTTCACGTCATTGTCTTCGTCACTGCCCTTGCCAGCATATCGTTACATATGTAGCTTAAAGAAATTTAATCTGGGACGTTTACGATTCCAAATGAAGGACTTTGCTATGCTATAAAATTGCTTGAAATAAGAGAGGGGAACATATATAGGGAGAGACTGTAGCAGGTAGTTGAATTTTGGAATGCAATTCATTTTAATAACATTAACCTTCACAATCATAAATAATATAATTCATTTAAAAATAATTCTATTGAAGCCCATCTGCCCATATTGCTCGAAAACCTTTTTATTAAAGGATCAACATTAACTAACTAAATCACATAAATTTGCTGGGAATAAAATACCCAAATACTTAATGCCCTGTTTGGGCCACTGAAAGGCACCTGGCTCAAAAGCTGTCACCGGGCAGTACACTGTCAGAGCCAAAGCTTCGGATTTACTCTGTATCCCAAGAACTTAGAAAAGGAATTCATAATTCTGTGGAGGCAAGGCATAGATGTACTAAGGTTGGAGATGAATAATAAAATGTCATCTGCATAAAGCAAAAGCATATGCGCCATTCCTCCTGCCACCACGCCTGGAAAATCATCTTCCTTTCTAATCACGGCTGCTACTGGTTCCAGGGCAAGACAGAATAATAATGGGGAAAGAGGGTAACCCTGATGGTTGCCCCATTCAGAGTAAAATAATCTGAAATTAATCAATTTGTTTGTACCACCGCTACCATTGTGTCTATAAAGTAAATTAATCCATCCAATAATAAGTATTCCCCAACCTGTATATTTCCAAAAAAAAAAAGATAATCCCAATCTACCATATCAAAAGCCTTTTCGGTGTCAAGTGAGATGGTAGCGACCAGAGTCTGATCATTCGCCACTGATCACATGATATTGATGACATGCCTAATGTTATCAGAAGAGCTGTGGCCCCGAAATACCCCACCTAATATGTCATAACTTTACTTAATCAGTAAGCCAATTTTTTTTAATAATATTTTTACTTCAAGCTGGATCATTATTTAATTATTCTTTATATACTTCTAACAAAAGTGGAGCCAGTTCCGTAGCATAAGATCTAAAAAATTCAGCCGCAAAGCCATCTGGCCTAGGAGCCCTGCCTGTAGGCAAAGCCTTAATTACCTCTCCAAGCTCCTCCCAGGTTATCTCAGAATCAATAGATTTTTTTTTGCTCAGTCGTCAGATTAGGGAGTTCTAATGGTTCCACAAAGTTTCAAATATCTTACTCAGTAAACGAAGATGTGGAACTATAGAGATCAAGATAGAATTCTTTAAAAGCATTATTAATATCAATGGCCTAGGTAAATATTTCACCACCAGCAGATTTCACTGAGAGAATGGTAGAAAAACTATCTTTGCTTTATATTGTATATCTAGACCAAAGCTTCACTGCTTTATCACCCGACTCAAAGAATGATTGTCTCGCCCTGAATAGCCAAAACTCTACCTTCTGTGACAAAATAGTATTACATCTGTATTTCGGGTCAATTCTCTGAGGCCATCAATATGTATGATCCGACCCCTAAGAACTGCTTTAAGTGCCTCCCAAGCCAAGCCCACAGAGGAGAAACATTGATTTCAGCCTTTAAAATATTTTGGAATTCAGGATTTTGCAAAAAGGATACATTAAAACACCAACTATAGGTTTTATTTTTCTCTGTATGTGGCAACAGCTCAAAACACACCAGGGCATGGTATGAGACTTAAGATGTTTCTATTTGAGCAATCAACAACTGATGAAATGTGGGACTCACATTGCTGTTTCAGAGTGCTAACACGGCAAATATACACATTTCAACCTCTACAGACCACAGGAGAACAAGTGCACAGAACATCTCTGGAAGCCCGCCTTCCCTTTCCAACGACATCATCACTTCATCTCAACTTCTGCCAACAACAAACCCATGGGGAGTAAACAACCAGCAAACCTTATCTTCATCCATATCTCATTCATTTAGAAGATCTTTCTCAATCGGATTGCATGACCCGGCGCGGAAGGAGCGTGCTCCACGCCAAGTCCGTCAAAATCATCGGCTCAGGCAGCAGCTGGTTTCCATCATTATCATATCCATCAAATGCATTCAGGTTTAGTCATGGGTCTAGGCCTTCCGTTGCCATGCTGCCTGTTCATTATAAAGTGGCAATGCTGTCTGTTCATCATAACGCATCCGCATCAATATCAAAAGCCAGTATTTCATGTCAACCGCGCATTCACTCTCATAGTAATGGCAGGCAATCGCGCAATCTCATGAGGGCAACTTGGTCAAGGTTCATTCACATGCCATTCACCATGCGCATGCCTGAGCATTCCCCATCGGGGAATTAAGATTATAATTCAGGCATATCATCATGTACAGTCAGTGTTTATTGTACGGGGTCCCATTACTCCACGCAGTAAGATATCCCCGTTTTGCTGGTCATCCTTCGCCCTAATCACGTAATAGGTGCTTTCCAATACAATTTATCATCCCAATGGCCTACTTACTAGGAAAGACCAAGCCCATGATTTGGGCATTCCGAGGGAGCATGGCATCACAGTTTAACCCGTCGATGTGCGCCCCCCCCCCCCTTTTCAGCACAAACCATGAAAATGACATACCTGAACTTAAATGGTTGTAATTACTGGAGCCTTCGGAGTATGGACACAGTTGTAGTATCATTTGAAAGAAGACACTTTGGGCTTTATTTCCCAAGTTTCAGAATTAATATATGTTGTTATTTTTTAAAGTTGGAGAACTATGAATTTATAGTAATGGAAATATTTTGTGCTGAACATGTTTTTATATAAACAAATTGCTGTTTCTGGAGGATTGCTATCACGCAACAGAGATCAGATATCAACGTTGAACCCTTTGAAAAGATGTATAATTGGTTCACATTAATTACATATATAGATGGTAAATTATATATTAAATGTAAGCAGAGTGACGTCACTTCCGAGTGTGAACAAATGCGTATCAACAGGTTAATATAGCTTTCACCAAAGCCTTGTGTAAGGGTCCTTGGTGAAATAAACAACTTATTTCTTTCGGCACAACATATCGAGTGATGTTCACCGAGCGCCTCCATTAATGTCAATCCATAAATGCAGTGTTTTTTTTACTCTATACGTTCTTATACGTACTTCCACGTTCTCATCGCAAGCACGACAATGCACCTCTGACACCGGGGATCTTCAAGCACTCGGGGCTTTATCCATGTTCCAAATTTCAAAGCCCAGAGTCTAACAGTCATGTCAGCCCAACTACATTACTTTTAAGTATCAAAGCATCTCGATATGATCCGTTCCCTTTTAATACGCATGGTCAGGGACGTTACATTTTAGTAGCAGGTAAGTAGGTCTGTCAATCACTGGATAAATCCTGTGCCGAGTCAAGCTCATTAATATGATCTGTTACCATTAAAGGGGTCAGGATGAGCCAATCGTCGAGGTAATTGAGTATGCGTATGCCGGCTTCTCGGAGCGGGGCAAGAGCTGCCTCTGCGACTTTCGTGAAGACGTGAGGGGACAGAGACAGGACAAAGGGGAGGACTTTGTACTGATACGCCTGGCCGTCGAACGCGAACCTTAGGAAGGGTCGATGACGAGGGCGGATTGTGACGTGGAAGTACGCGTCCTTCAGGTCTACCGCTGCGAACCAATCTAGATGCCGGACGCCAGATAGAATTTGTTTCTGGGTGAGCATTTTGAACGGGAGTTTGGACAAAGCCCGGTTGAAAACTCGCAGGTCCAAGATCGGTCGTAAGCCTCCGCCTTTCTTGGGTACAACGAAGTAAGGGCTGTAGAAACCCTTCTTCGTTTCGGTTGGAGGGACAGGCTCTATCGCGTCTTTGATTAGAAGAGAGGCGATTTCTTCGTGCAGGGACTGGGCATGTTCGCCGTGTACTGCGGAAAAATGGATGCCCACGAAGGGGGGCGGAGGCCTGGCAAACTGAATTGCGTAACCGAGTCGAATGGTCCGGTGCAGCCAGCGTGACGTGTTGGGCAGTGAGAGCCACGCCTCTAAACTCCGCGCTAGGGGCACCAAGGGGACGAGTATTTTGTACATACCCGGCGGGGCTTCGCAGCGGTGTGGAACAGGTAATGCGGCGTCAGGAGGCAGTGAAGCGGCCTGAGGCTCCGGTGCTGAGAATAGACTTACCTTGCTCCGCGCACCCGGCAGGGGGCGGGTTCGTGAATGAGGAGTAGGTCTGGTGTTGGCGACCTCTGGTCTGAACCAGCCGGCCGGGGAACAGTCGCGGGGCTGAGGGCGGGGACACCGCGTACAGGAAGCCGGGACTGTTGAGATCTGGAAGCAAAGTGCAGTGAGAACGGTATTTGCGGGCCAGATGACCCAGAGACAAAGGAAATAGCTCTTTTATTGAGAATTTGGGTACCGCAGCCCTTGTTAGGGGGTGCAGCAAATTAAAAAACACAAGATTCTCCTCCCGGCCCTCCACCGGGGGACGGAGCAGTCTTACCACCTCCGGAGCTAACGTCTTGGACTCTGGGTGGACTGTCTCAGGAGTGCCTGGGAGCCTTCTGGGTCCTCGAGGGGGTCCGTGCGACAGGGGGCGTGTGCTTCCCGCGGGTTGCTCGACGCTGGGGCTGAGAGCTGGGCCCGGGTTGAGGTGGAGCAGAAGATTTCTTGGCCGCGGGAGGATGCCCTCGGCGAGCAGACGGGGCATGGCCCATGGCGGCAGGTTTTCGGCGGGGCATGATGTGTGAGATGGCCTCCGTCTGCTTCTTCACCGTGGAGAACTGCTGGGCGAAGTCCTCGATGGTGTCGCTGAAGAGGCCAAACTGGGAGACAGGGGCGTTGAGGAAGCGAGTCTTGTCAGCCTCACACATCTCGACCATGTTCAGCCAAAGTTGACGCTCCTGGACCACGAGCGTGGCCATCGCCTGCCCGAGTGCCTGCGCTGTGACCTTCGTCGCTCTCAGGGCGAGGTCGGTCACTGAGCGCAGTTCCTGGAGCGTGTCGGGATCAGGGCCACCCCCGTGCATGTTTCTGAGTGCCTTGGCTTGGTGGACCTGCAGGAGAGCCATGGCATGCAGGGCGGAAGCAGCGTGTCTGACGGTGCTGTAGGCCTTCGCGGTCAGCGAGGATGTTGCTCTACAGGGCCGGGAAGGGAGTACAGGGCGGCCTCGCCAGGTGGTAGGGTTTCCGGGGCATAAGTGGAGCGCAACTGCCCTATCCACCTGGGGAATCGCCGTGTACCCGTGGCGCGCTCCGCCGTCGAGGGTGGCGAGGGCAGATGAGCAGGTGGCTGTGTTACGAGTGGAGAGGGGTGCTCCAAATAACCACATTATATCTAAAGCTTACTCAAAATAACCACATTATAACCTGCTTAATTTCCAATTAATTTAAATCAAATTTGGCATTAAAGTATTCTTTATACAAATTAATCTCCACTGTGATTGGAACAGTCAATGTGAGCCCAATTTGAAAAATTTTCATAGCAAATCTATTCCCCGCACTTAAGAAAAAGCAATATACTTTATGGGGAGATTTAGCACTGCAACAGGATTGCTTCGCCTTGTTCGCCATCCTCCGTGTTTCAACGCTGTGGTTCCCACTACCGTGAAACCGGGACAAGTATGTCTACTGTGGAAAGAACTGCAAAATCTCTTGGTCAAAGGGGCCATAGAACATGTTCCCCTTCCAGAGAGAGAGTCAGATTACTACAACAGATATATCCTGGTTCCCAAGAAGGATGGGGGGTTGAGTCCGATTTTAGACATTCGAGGCTTGAATCGTTCAGTCAGGCGTTCAAGTTCTAGATGCTAACTGTCAAGACGGTCTTATCTCAAATCCAACATCACGATTGGTTGGTCAAGATCGATCTCATGGAGGCATATATTTCGTATAGAAATTCTGCCACAACACAGGAAGTTCCTGAGGTTCGCTTTCGGGGGCGAAGCTTTCCAATTCTGGCTTTCTGGCTTCCATCTTTCCAGAGAATGGCCAGAATGGTTCAAACTGACAATGTCTACAGTAACTCAAATAACCACTCTGTAACTCAAATAACCACTCTGTACAATTGTGGTGAGAAGAATAGCATCTCAGAATGCTATTCTGAGATGCGGGTTGGTGCTGTTTTGGCGGCATGAGGGGGACCTGTGCAATATTAGGCAGGATGTTTTAATGTTGTGGCTGATCAGTATACAGTATATAGTGTTAGATAAAACATTTTAAAAATGGTCAACAAAATGGTAACAGTATTGTATATAGTAACATATTGTGTTTATAATTTACATGTCTGAGGCACATGATATTTGATTTAAAACTGTTACTTGCATTTATTTTTCACTGGACAGGGATATTAATTGAAGAGAGGCAGCAAGGTTTTTGTTGTGAAGAAAGGGAACCCATAGCACTGTGTACACTAGCAGCACAGAAGTACACTGCACTGTCATCAGGTGAAAGTTTCTCTAATTTCAAAACACTGTTTTTATATGCATTGCCTTCTATATTTAGTTTATGGTTGAATTTATCCTCAATTGTTTCACTACCACCCACAAGGTATCCCAGCAATTCCAAATTTTCACTGCGTGTTTGTTTGTACCAGAGCATGACATTGTAAGAAGAAGAGCTGTGAGAACAGTGGAGTTCTTCAGATTGTCCAGGAGATTTAATCAGATCAGTTTGAGTCTGATGAACATCTTGACAAAAGGAAACCTCTGAAAAGAAAGTGTGAAAATACTTTATGTAAATAACAACTGACAGTTATGTTGCTGTTTATTCAGCACTCTTAAATATTCAGCAGTAATACAATCCATTTTACCTCGCTGACACTAAGAAATTTCAACCCGCTCAAATACAAAACTTTTGTATAATTGCTGCCTTTAATCTTTTAAGTAATAACATAATAAGATACAGTCTGCTGTTAGAAAGTGTGTAGCACTTTTTCTACCTCTGTGAAATTAATTAATCTTGTAGAAAGCATTACAGAAATTGTGATAAATTTAATGGATTGAAACAAAGATGTTGTTGTAAAATGGTGGTTAAGTTTGTTACACAAAAAATCTGATAGAAAACATTTATTTAATTTAATTTATTTATTTTTACCTGTGAGATAGATAAGAAAAGCAATGTTGATGAGAGCTCTGATCATGTTGGCTTGATTGTTCTGAGAAGAGATAAAGTATGTGTACTTATATTTGTGGAAACCATTATCACCCTCCCCTCGTTGCCATAGTGTGCATGAAAGGAGCAAAGCTAAACTGCACTGGTGACACAGAGCTTTGTTGATATTAAACTTCAGGAAAGCAAAACAGATAAATAAATACTGTAATAAGTGGCCCCAAAAAGCAAAACAAACTTAAGCCACACCTCATCATGAATTGTACTAGATAACTAAATAAAACCAAGCATTTATTTTAAAGAATGTTATGAGCACACGTTTCAAGCAGAACATAAAAAAGAGGTTTCTAAGGTTTTGTTTTGTTCATTAATAAACATAAATAATAACAAAAAAGCAACTAGTGTTTATAATGTAGATAATTCAGACACTTTCACAAATGTCAAATTTTATCAAGCATGGTTAATTTGTTGAACTACACCTGTGGTTACTCTGGCAGAACACCTGTTGACATCCACTCAAAGTTAGCATGGGGCCAGATAGTTATAAGTATTTGCAAAAATGGCAAAGTCCATTTCTGAGAAAGGTTTTAGCATTATTTGTAGTTGTGATTTGGTTTAATATTTGTTTTTAATGTGTTTGTACATCAAATTCACTTCTAATTGTAAATTTAAAGTGTCCTTTTTAGGCCACTGTATGTGCACACACTAACTAGTCTATGTAAAGACTTGTGCATGCTGTATTGTTTTAAGTTCATAAATAAATTCATACGACTACACAATGCTTTTTATGAATATAAAACTTGCACACACGTGTAAATGAATTGATAAGCCATGTTTGGTTAGTTTTTTTGTTCAAGAGAAAGAGTATGTTCAACACTGTATATATGCTGCACAATTTTATGTTGAGCAAGAGTGCCCTCTGTCTGTGTGATCTTGTATGACTAATTAAAAAAGAAGTACAACTGTGAAGCGATTCTGTTACACAGTGTTCACTCACTGCGCACAAATACAAGGCACTGTCATGAGACTCATCAGCCCCATGAGTCACTGAATATTTGGTGTTGTTGAGTCTTCCAAATTCCACTGTGCCATAGCTGGTTGTTTATACTCTGAGCTGCATACTTTCTGCATGGTGCTGTTGGAACCAGTACATTCCGCTGTAAGTTGCACCTTTTGTGTGACTGCAGGTCAGGGTGGCTTTTTCCTAAAGTAAAAATATAGCAGGAGACTGCATAATATAATTTACATTAGCAAAACCTGACGAGAGAGAGAGAGAGAGAGAGAGAGAGAGAGAGAGAGAGAGAGAGAGAGATTATCAATGAATAAAGAATTTTTCAACCGTATTTCATAATTAATTTCACTGCTAATTTTTTCGTAATTCAAGAGATTTCAAAATTCCTGAGATTCACTGAAATTATACAATCAGGACCATTAATACTAGATTCATGATGACACTTAAAGTGATGTCAGACTTACAAAACATACAATTTCTATCCTAAGTGTCAACACAATGTGACATCACTGCTCCCATTTGGTCTGCTGTAATGCATAGTAAGTCATAGTGAATACAGGAGTGGGCTGAGAACACAGCCCTGCGGGGCTCCAGTGTTGAGGGTCAGTGATGAGGAGATGTTGCTGCCCATTCTAACCACCTGACATCTGCGTGACAGGAAATCCAGGATCCAGCTGCACAGCGAGCTGTTTAAGCCCAGGGCCCGGAGTTTCTCATCAAGCATGGAGTGCACTATGGTGTTGAATGCTGAGCTGTAGTCTACAAACAGCATTCTCACATATGTGTTCCTTTTTCCCAGGTGGGAGAGAGCAGTGTGTAGTGTAGATGCAATGGCATCGTCAGTGGAGCGGTTGTTGCGGTAGGCAAACTGCAATGGGTCCAAAGAGGGGGGCAGAACAGAGCAGATGTAATCTCTGATTAACCTCTCAAAGCATTTGCTAATGATGGGAGTCAGAGCAACAGGACGCCAGTCATTTAAACAAGTGATTGTGGCTTGCTTCGGTACAGGTACAATGGTTGATGTTTTGAAGCATGTATGAACATGTTTGTATTTTTGAGAAAATAACGTTTATGCATGGTTTTTGAAAAAACAACAATTTTAAGTCAATGAAATAAGGCCATATAACACACATTCATTCATACACTCATTCATACAAAACAATATAGTAATTTAACTTTTGTAAGACACTATTAGTGTTTGAAAGGTCATATGCAAGGAGGCATGAATTAACATGAATATTGATGTATTTCACACCTGAGGAGACAAAGACCCCTCCCCTGGGCCTATCAATGAGGGATGTGACAGGAAGACTTAATGATCATAATCAAGTTTTAATTTAAAAGAAGTAATTTGACTATACATTTTCTTTACATAAAGACTTTACTTAATTTTAGACCTACACTACAATTTAAAAGACATCTCTTCTGCTCACCAAGACTGCATTAATTTGATCCAAAATACAGTAAAAACATTGATATTGTGAACTCTTTTTACAATTTAAAAGAACAGTTTTCTATTTTTCTATTATTTTTGAATATATTGTAAAATTCAATTTGTGATCAAAGCTGAATTTTTCAGCATAATTACTGTAGTCTTCAGTGTCACATGATCCTTCAGAAATCATTTTAATAATGCAGATTTTCTGTATGCATAGATTACCCGCGTTACCTACTACAGTTCCAGAAATGTGCAGTATGCATTTTACTGTCCTATCAAGGATATGGTGACCAGATTCCTGCTTGTGGAAAATGGGACAGCCCCCTCCCAGCAAAATGTAAACTTATAATTCCTTGCCTAGGCACAGATCAATGCAAAGTAGAGGTTACATCAGCATCTGTAACTGTTGTCACCTTGTACTTTTCGCTGACAGCTAATTTTCCGCTTGTCTTTCAAGAGTATATCATAAAATGCAGAGCAGTCCAGTCCAAAATTAAGACATACGTTGCCTTCATGACTGTTACACTGTGTCGAGATTTATCCAGTGACCATGCTGCATTCATTAATGAGAACTCACACGCCACAGATGCAGATGTCCCAGGTAGGCATAAAACAAACTCCATGACCTTGGCTAGTACTCCGAATTTGATGGTCTTGCTCTCCAGCTCACGAAAAACATCTGTCCATCTCTCAGACATGGCCTTCTTGTTCATGTTCTGCTCAGTGATTCTACGAGTGACAATGTTTTTTGCGCAAGCCAGCTCATCAAAGAGCGCGATTTCATCAATCAGACTGAGAGTGGGATTCTGGAGTAGAAGTGTTCGAGGCTGCTCTGAATGTCTTTCCACTCAGGGATGTCTCTCTCTGTCTCTCTTTGTTCTCCAATGAGCAGCTCCAATTTTGTTTATCCACTGATGCTGAATAAAAGTTTCTCGCTGAACAAAATAAATCATCTGCTCGCATGTCACCAGCTTCAACCAGGGCATCCAACAGCTTTTTGATGTCAGAGGGTATGAATAAATCTCCAGTGCATGGTTAAAAGTGTCTATTTGCTTGCGTACGAAGCCAATCCAAAGTTTAGTGCAAAGATCACTGAAAATGTCATTTTTCTTGAGAAAGAAAGTATACACGCAGGCCATTGAAAATGTGTAGTATTCTTCCAAGAGCTGGACCAAGAGAGAGGAAACGTATGTTGCCATGATGCAGTCATTTCTGATAGTTCAGCAGCACAAAAGCAAGTATGTTGCATATGACAGCTTCAGATTTGGTGCTGGCAGAAGAAAATTTCAGATCTTTCAATCTCTTGATCAATTTCTCGGTGCAGTCAGCCATCCGACCATGACCATGCACAACAGAATGATAAGCAAAAAGTCCTTCACTTGCATGCACCTCATCAGATTCTGAACTTTGCTAACACTTGGTGTGGCACACTTACCTTTAGTCACATAGATGATAGAGACATTTTAGGAGAGGGGAAATACAGGACAAAACATGATTTTTTTCAGAATAAGTAGGGACACTAGAAAATGTGCTTAAATAAGGGATTGTCCCAGGAAAAACAGGACATCTCGCCACCAAAATCAGGGAGTGAATCCCCTTGAACATTTTCTGCTTCTATATGGGTGTGATGCTGGGTGTAGAAGTGGGACAAGACAGACAGAGGTGCGGATCTTTATTATTTAGCACAGAGTAAACAAAAGGGTAAACACAAAGAAAAGTCCACGAGGGGAAAAATAGGTAACTGAAAACACAATGTAAAAGTCCAAACACGAGGGAACAGAAACACGAAACTGTAGACAGCAGGGTAACCTCAGACGGAACAGACAGGGAACAGGGTAACCTCGGATGTACACGGATGAACACGAATGAACACGAATGAACACGAATGAACACGAATGAACACGAATGAACACGAATGAACACGAATGAACACGAATGAACACGAATGAACACGAATGAACACGAATGACACAGCGTAGCATGGGCACGGACATGAAACGTCAACGATCGACAGTGACTAAACAAAGAAACAGGGTTTAAATGCACGGACAAAGTGGCGACTGAAGGAGACACAGGTGGAAACAATGATGAGCGCAGGCAGTGAGGGAGAACGGGAATTGTGGGAAATGTAGTTAAACACACGGACAGTGAGACTCAGGGCGGACAACAGGGAAAACGTGACATGGAGCGGGATCGGTGACGGGTGAAACAGAAAACACGGAGCGGACATCAAGAAAACGTGAAATAAACGTGATAGTGAAACACAGAACAGAGGGCAGACAACACAGGAACGTAACAACGGGACACAATGCCTTAAATACTGGATGTTTCGCCACCCACTAAAATACAAATCATTTGGCATCATGTGCCAAATAATTTTTGATTTGATACTTTTGATTTTGCAGATTGTGATTTTTGCATTATATATTGGCAATGTACTGTTTACTTAATTGTACAATGTGCTGCACACAGCATTCCATATACAATGTAACAAATGAACTGCTAATCTCTTTCTTGACTAATTATGTAATTAGACAGCTAAAAGATCTTTTTACAGAAAATTAGATTAAAAATGCAAAATAAATGTATTTATTTCAGAGATGATAACTGGACACCACTCACACAATTACATATAGTACTGAGGTCGTTTGACCTAAACATTTTGCATACTACTCTTTGAAACGTGATCACTGCATGCAGCATTCTAGTATTCAATTGTGAGCATAGCCAAAGATCATGATCAATGTTATAGGCATATGGAAAAATCTACTTTCTTACAAGTTTTTAAATTGTTTCTTGGTTCTTCACAGTAAGATATCCACCACAATGTACTTTGTGTGATGAAGACCCATTAGAAATATATATTTATTATGAATATGAGAGCATGACTTCTTTGTGTAATGCTAAGATATCTGCGTGCATTGCAAGAACTGAACCAACCACAGGTCCAGGTGCAGAGTGATAGTGAATTTGCAGTCACCGATGAGCGTGTATAGCAGATCAGGTTTTTTTTTTTTTTATAGACAGAGTTGATTCTGAGCACTGTGTAATATACTGCACAGACATTGGTTTGGTTTCGTGAAGTGTAAACCTGGTTCCCTGAGTGGGAACGAGACACTGTGTAATCGCTATAGGGACATGCCCTGAGTGTCACGTGGTCTGAAGCCCTTATACAATCATGCCAATTTATTGGCAGATGGCACTTAGATTATCCTGTTCCAACAGAGATAATCTGGGAAGCAGGAGTCAAACTCTCCTCCAGATTATAAAATCTCACAAATGTATTCGGAGAGGACCACACTGCCGCCATTCAAATGTATTCCAATGATGCGCCTCGAGGATGCCCACGAGGATGCAATGCTCCTCGTAGTTTGGGCTCAAATACCCAAAGGCAAATGTAAATTGTGTGCATTGTAAGCATTAAAAATTGTATCAACAAGCCAATGAGACACCGCTCAATAACTTGGACACCGAAACACCTTTGGTGCGTCAAACAAAGCACACAAACAACTGCTCCGACTTACGCCACCAGCTAGTACAGTCAAAATAAACTTGCAGCACCCTAATTGGGCAAAGTATGTGTAACATTTCATGCTCCTCCGATTAATAGTCTTCGAGCGAAAGGATGTAAACACGACCTTGGGGAAATAGCCCAAGCAAGGTCTTAACATCACACTTGAATATCTTGGTGCAAAATCCATACATAAGGGATTGACCGACAGGGTATACAAATCACCAACACTCTTAAACAATGCCACCAGCAGGGCCATTCTGAAAGTCAGAAACTTATCAGCAACTTTTGCCAGGGGCTCAAACAGGGCTCCTGAGAGCGCCTCAACACTTTGAACACCATTAGACAATGATAGAACACAAGATGGAGACAGCCACGCCTGCAGCATCCACAAATCTAGCTCCACCCCTAGAAACAGAGTCTTTTGCCTTGGCAACAGGACACTCTTGTCTAGGTTTACTCGCACCTCTAGATTGGTCAGATGGATGAGAATGACCTTTTGATGTTGGTCAGCCAGAATCTCTGAGTGGGCTAGCACCAACCAAACATTGAGATAATTCAAAACGCATCAAAACAGCATCCTTACATTTTGCGAATATACATGGCGCAAGTCTGAACGGAAGGGTGCAAAATTGATACACTTTGCCCCTGAAAGTGAATCTGAGAAAGCAACTGTACTTCGGTGCAATCTGAATATGGAAGAATGCAGTCATGAGGGGGATTGAGAAAACAAAAAGGCTCGTACAACAGCCCTGTTCTGTAACAACAGTTCTGTATAAGAAGGGGGGGGGGGGGGTGCTTATGCTCACTGTGTGTTTTGCATATGTAGTGGGGAAGTCCGCTATCTTCCCTAATAAACATATTTGGGTTGTAAGCCAATTATCTGTCACCCTTGTGATATAAAAAGGCAAGGATTCGTCTCTCGGATGTGTGTCATTGTCAACGTCACAATTGCGTCACCAGCGCAGCATTGCTGCTTCTTCCGGCATCAGATGTGGACATTTAGAAAGTAAGCGTTGTTTGCTTGACTACCATTCCCAGTCATATGGGTCGCAGCCGTGGGATTTTACTGTTTGCATGTAGTATTTTATGTAGGTCAATTCTAGTTTAATTGTTTCTTTCTTTTTTTATACAATTAATGTGAGTTTAGCCAAGTTGTGCCAATGTTTTGGATTGTTTAAACTTTGAACACTAATGTGTTCATTTTATGTGTTCACGGGACTTGGGTGCCAAAGGCAGGAAGACCGGCTTTATTCTTTCACAGTGGGGTGGTGACTGTGTGCAGTGCTCGTCACTGAAATCCTGATTTTGGGTGTGAGTGTGCACTTGTGAATGCTGTGATCCTCTATTATAGGTGTGATATAATCTCTGGTAGCCTGCCCCTACCGGAAAGCCCCAGGTTCTTTAATTGTTGTAGTTTATAATTCTTTTATAAAACGTTTTAATAGTGACGGCTCAAGATGCGCATGGTAACTCTTTCGCATGCTTTGATCGTCAGAAAATGGCCGCCAAGCTAGGCCTCAGAGCAAGTCCGACAAGACTCACGCTTTCACTAAGGGGGAGTTTGACAAACACGAAGAAGAAACCACTGTCCATTCACACTCCAACTTCTCAGACACAGAGCCGAAAAACCCCAAATGGCTCCTGCACACGAAGCTCCAAATTTGGAGGCCATGGAACTGGAACAGGTGGAGATAATGCATCGAGGCGAGAAATTGCGAGCCTCGCTTAAGCACAGCTGTCCCCATCGGACCCCTGTAACATTTAGTACATGGTTATACATTAAATTGCTCTGAAAGTTATGCTGTATAAACAACATCCTTACTGTGTTCTCCACTCAAAAGGGAGGACAAAGAAACCCCGCTTCAACGTGAGTCGTTGGAACAAACATGGGTTTAGACAAAATCGTGTACTGAAGAACAGAAAATATAATGCGATGGCACGAAGGGAGCACCTTTATGGAGCTCGCGACATAGCTCACAGGTGGCATCACAAGGCGCCATCAGCCAATAAATTGACGTGATTGTACAAGGGCTTCAGACCATGTAACACTCAGGACGTGTCCCCATAACGATTACGCAGCCCGAGTCCATCTAGAGGGAAACACTGCACTGTCATACATTGTGAGGATGTTGATAGTCAGAGTGCTGTTTTTTCTTCCATCTCCATTCATTTTGATCTTGTTTTTATATTCAGACTTCTTGTTCTTATATTCTATTTTAAGATATCCAATTAATTCAAGGTCCATGATGCTGTGTCTTTGCTTGTACCACTGAATGACATCATTGCCTTGCACACAGTGTGTACATATTATCTCAGAAAATTCATCTTGTTTCTTCAGAAGGTCATAAGGTGTCTGGATAACAGTTTTATCAAGGATAGAGACTGTTGGAAGAAAGTTAAATCGCTCTGTTAAAAGCAGTGATGAGATCACATAATTGATTGAGACCATTTGTAACCAAAATACTATTAAATTTGATTATCCAAAAGAAAAAGAACAAAGACACAGTGAAAACTAATCATGTTGTCTCTCTGCTGAGTGACTGTGCTATGAAATAATTGCACATAATTAAAGAGTCACATAATTAAAAGTATTTAAATTCAATGAAAAATGTGACAAAGTTCTCTGAAAGGAGTCAGACAAACATCCAATGTAAGACGTTTAATTGTCAGCGCTTTTCAGTGTAATAAAAACATTCAACACCACTGCTTTTCAGCAGCATGAACACACATTAACGGGGTTCTTTTCAGCTCAACATAGACACACACAGCTTGGTTGTGTGTCTCTCTCAACAGCAGATCTGGTTGCGGCTTTATCCCTTGCCCGCCAACACCGCAGTCACCAAAAGCTGAGCAAGATAATTTTCTCCAGGTGTCCATCCCAGCCTCGCGCTGCACAGTTGTCGCTCGGCCCACCATGCTCGCCAAATACCCCCATCGCCTGACTGGCCCGAGAGCTCTCTGGTCTATGCCGTGCCCACCACCACCACCATTTCTGAAGAGGAGCCGCTGCCCTTTTGGCTGACCCAGCACCAATGGTTTTCCCTGCCTCTGTGAAACAGGAAAAGCTTTAGGGGAAGAGAGTAGAGGGGCAGGGAGGAGCATAGAGGGGCAGGGAGGAGCAAGAGAAGGAAAGAGTGAGAGAGAGTGAGAGAAAAAAAAAAACTCGCTGGCTCCCGAACATGCCGCCCACCTGGAACTGGACCACCTCTGCCAGCAATGCCAGGTGATGGTACAGGACTTGCTCAGCCATCCCTTTCGGTTGCCTGTTGATGAACCGCTTCAGTGCCACAATATCATGTATCCTCAGTGCCGCGTTCTTGAGCCAGCAGCGAGGTCTCCAGCACAGCGTGGTCGTCTTTCAGGTTTCGGCACCAATGTGACAAAGTTCTTTAACTCCATGAAGGAGGCGGGAGCTGGGCAAACATCGAACATAAGGCACTTTATTGTCAGCACTTTTTAGTGTAACAAAAACAGTCAATACCGCTGCTTTTCAGCAGCATGAACACACATTAACGGGTGCTTTTCAGCTCAACACAGACACGCACAGCTTCGTTGCATCTCTCTCTCTGTGTCTCTCTCAACTGCAGCTCTAGTTGCGGCTTTATCACTCACCTGCCAACATTGCAATCTCCAACGGCTGGGCGAGATCATTCATGCCAGGTGTCCATTCCTGCCTCGCTCCACACCATCGTCACTGTGCCCAGCCCCGCTCGCCACAAAAAAAAATACAAATAAAATACATCAAGAATAGATTGTAAAATTGCCAGATGTTTTTCTTATATACACACACACCTGGGGTAAAAGGCTCTCTCACTTGGGGTAAAAGGCCCCTAGGGGGTTTAAAGTGATATCGTGTAGATACCAGGGCAATAGTTATTGTGCAACATTTTTCAAATAATGCAAATAATTTGGAGACAGCTAGACTCAGAAGAACTGCTCTTAATTACACCTTTTTTTTTTTTTTTAAATGGAATTTTTACCTAAACAACTTTATGTTCTAATTAATTTTCACACAAATTATGTTGCTCCATCAATTTTCAGTAAAAAATTATAAAATATTTTGACCTAGATCCATTTTGTGACCAGAAAAAAAAGCCAAATTTCCTTAAGTGGTGCCTTTAATACCATTGTACACTATGACTTTCTTTCTTCTTCAGAGCACAAATTAAGATTTTTAGGAGATTAGTTCAGCTCTGTAGGTCCATACAATGCAAGTGAATTGATGCCAAAATTGTGAAGTTCCAAAATACACATAAACACAGCAGTAATGTAATCCATAAGACTCCAGTGGTTAAATCCCTATCCTCTGAAGCGATATGATAGATGTTGGTGAGAAACAGATCAATATTAAAGTCCCTTTATCACTCTACACTTTTGTTCTTGGTGATCAGAGGGGTGTAGTAACAAAGTACAAATAGTTAGTTTTTTAATATTTGTACTTAATTTAGTATATATATTTATTTGGATATTTACTTTACTACATTTTGAAGAGAAAATTTGTACTTTTACTCTGATAAATTTCTCCTGACACTTTCGTTACTTTTGCAACTGAACACCTAAAAAAATAAATAAATAAATAACAGCAGTGCATGCAAAAATGCATGCAGATTGGTGATAGTGATGTGCAATTCATTGAAAGAATAATTTGAGTCGAATCTTTTACAATTTGATTCCTTTGAACTAAACAAAAAGATTCAAAAAAAGAATTATTTGTTATGAGAATCACAAATTTGAATCAAAATCACAAGCGAAGTGTGCGCCAGATTACGTGTTCCATCGTCTGTCTCTGGGGAAGACAAGAAACTGCTCATGTGAGTTCATTAAATGACGAATTAAATGTATAAGTTTATGCTTAAACATTATGAAAGCTTTGTAATAATGAAGTTATGTGTGATCAGTTTCCCGCTTTCCAGGGAAACTGTTATGTTAGTTATGTTGTAACTAGGGTTTCCTGGATGGTTGCTAGGGCATGCTATGCAGTTGTCAAGGTGATCTCTGCTGTGTGTTTTGGCGCATTGCTACAATATGTGGTTGCCAGGTTGTTACTATGCTGTTGCTAAATTGTTTTCTGTGTTTTTTGCACATTGCTTGCATTTGACAGGGTGTTCTAAGTGGTTGTCAGGTTGTTGCTATGCAGTTAAGGTGTTATTACTGTGTTTCAGCACATTGCTATGCAGTGTCTGCAGAACACAAATAAAAAAAAGATTTTCAGAAGAATATTGCTGTTATGTAGGTCAATTCAATGTAAGTGAATATAAAACTCCAAAAAGCACATAAATGAAGCATAAGAGTAATCCATAAGACTCCAGTGGTTTCATCCATGTCCACACCGGGACAATTTGTTTTATTTTTTTATTATTATTATTTTATATTACTATCTTTACCAGTGATCATTTTTGAATTCGTCATTCAATAAAATTATTATTAATATTAATAACAATAAAATTAAAAAAAATCATGAATCTGTTAGTCTTGACTGGCAAGGCTACGATTCGACTTTACGCCTCAGACAAACGGTTAAACAGAAAATGCGAGCAGCACTCGATGATGGAGAGAAAACGGCCAGGTGGAGCAGAGAGGGAAAGGACAAAAAAAAAGAAAGCACTCCAAGAAGAAGCAGCAAAATGTTGCAAAATTACTGACCAGTTCAGGGCTTCAAGTGCAGGTCAGTTTCATCTGTAAATACTGTACTTTTTTCTTCGTTAACTTAGTATTGAACTGCTAGAAAATGTAAGCGGTAGCGCCCGTCTAACGTTACATTCGTGGAGAAATCAAAACAAATGAGTGCACACAGAAAACTTCACAGAAGAAATGTACTGAGGTAAAAATTCGAATTGTTGTTTTTTTTTTATTTATAACATATGATTTAGTTTAACATAACACAACTAAGGGAGCTGTTTTGCTGAATATTATCACGATTGAAAATGATACATTGAATTTATTGTTCAATAAACAAGTAGCGTAGTTAATATTTATTATTAAGTTACTTACATTTTAGACACAAACCATAATAACTGTTTTTGTTCTATTTCACCGACTAAAATAGTTCCAAAGGAAAGCTACAGCAGCGCTGTGTTTTGAATGATTCAGCGTTTTGAACGAATCTTTTGTATGAATGACTCACTAATTAAGACGGTCACTTGCCGCCACCTATTGGCGGTTTAGTTTAATGTTTAAGTATTGCATTTTTTTATATTCAAACATTTATTTAAAACATCAATCTCATAACATTATTTATTGCAGTGCACATTTTTTAATTTGATGGGTAATAGCCCTATAGTGTCTTATTATTATAACTGAATTTATTGATCAAATGTAAGAATTTGACATGAAAGATGATGCATACATTTAATAAGATAATACAAATTTCCTTTTTTTATATACACTTATGAGTGAGAAGTAGAGAGGTAGAAACAGCTTTGGACTTCTTGATAAATGCTTGTATGTACGTTATGTGCAGACCCATTTGATATTAGGACTGCTTTACGTCTAGGTTGGTTGTTTATGTTTTTATGTTATGGTCATACTGTGAAATAAATGTAATTTAGGGGGGAAAAAAACAAGGTTGTCCGTGTTTCTAAATTTTATTTGGGTGCATAGGATGGCCTGGATGGGTGTAGGATTTCCCGGCCTGAAATTGTGTCCCAGTCCAGCCCTGCCCATGTTTATTTATACTAGAACATCATAGTGTAGATGGCTATGTTGTGTTCACAAACAAGCTCTGCAGTATCTCTCTCCATTCTAATTAGATGTGAGGGGCTCTGCTGAACACTGCCACTGAGGACAGAACATGAAAAAACAAAACAAAGGGAGAAATAATGTAAGAGCATAATTTCAAGCCTTACTAGAATTATTATATATTTTTTTGATCATGTAAATAGTTTACCTGTGAGCCAAATTAGTGAGACAACTCTGATCATGCTTATTTGGGCTGAATAAATATTCTAAGTGAGAAATGTTCAGTCTTTGTTGATTCTGCATCCCTCTAAGCAGGCACGTGCACACATAGACATCAAAGGGGGCTTGAGCACCTGCCCTTTTTCTTCCCTTTTTCTCCCCTTTTTTCTGAGGTGTTTTTATTTTTTTATAAATTAATTATATATATATATATATATATACAACAGTTAGCTCCGGTCCGCAAATCTGATTGGATGAGAGACGTTCCACGAGCACTGATGGTCTGACACCATCAGCACTCTAGGACGCTTCACTGTGTGTGTATCACTCCGCCACATTAACCTTTGAAAACAAGGGGCTGGCGACACTTGATACATCTAAGTTTTCCTCAGCAGACATGGCAAATGCTACTTTTTTAAAGAATATATAATTTGACCTAAAGTACTAAAGCTCGTCAGATGATGAAAACGACAGAGGGAAACTGGCTTTAACAGCACAAACTTCAAGAATTGTAACCGTCTCATCTAATGATTTAGACAACTTGGAGAAAAGCCGACATGAACCTAACACTGTGTCTGGCAAACACTGTGGGCTTGAATTGTTTCAAAACTTGGCTAGATTAAAAACAAATCACTATAGACCTTAAAACCATCAAAAAGTCACAACTAAGCTCAGTGTTGTGAGATGCTTATGCGTCCATTCAGACGAATAAGGGAGAAATGTTACCAGGTGCATTACCAGGTGCGTTATCAATGAGCCTCCTCTTAGCCGTGGATGGAATTTAATTAATTCACGGCCATCAACAACGTTTTTAAAGGCCTTATAAAACAGATCTGACGAGCCGGTAAGGATAAATCAACACACTACCCTCCAATTTCACCTAAAGACCAGCGAATACTGAAGAATTCGGCTGCTCTGGATGCTGGAAACCCAAAAGGATTACTAAATTAAATTTGGTATAACATACAGTTACACTTTGGACGAAGGGGGAAGGAGAGTAATAGACATCTTAAACCGGAATCGTTTGCTCTGAAACGCAATGAAAATGGTACAAAATATTTTACAATGACTTTCAACCAGGAAACAAAGAACAACAAAAACCCACTAGAGATGGACAGAGAAACTTATAGGGGTGCTATGATTGAAGAGCCTGGTAAGCCCTTGTGTCCAGTTTCTTCACTGGAGAAATATCTCCAATAAATCCCACCCGACGCAAAAGCAATCTACCTGCAGCCAAGAAAGACGTTTAAGGCCAATGATAATATCTGGTACACCGCTTTCCTCTTGGAGTAAATCAGCTATGTCAAATACTCCCAAGAATTTGTCAAGAAGCCGAGACGCGTTCATCGTACACGTAAAAACAGCATCAGGGCCACTATGATTCAGAAACTTTCCAATGCAGGCTTAGAATCAAGAGAGATCATGGCCATCAGTGGGCACAGGTTTGTGTGCTGTTTTTTATTATTATTAGGGTTCAAGCCCGAAGGGTTTCTTACATCTTTGGATTCCTTGGCTCATGTCGAACAAAACGTTTATCTCCGATTTATTATCCGTCATGAAAATTGTTGCGCTAATTTACATAATTCGAAAAACCTACTTTTTCGAACTCCTCCTACGCCGTATGTCCAATTCACACTAGAATTGGCATTTGTCTACTATGAAACTTCTTGACAAAAATGTATCAAAGGAATTTTGATTCGTCAAAGCGTTACACAGATATAAGCCAACAAATTGTCTGGTGTCGTCCATTTTGTACGTATTGACCAATATCTACCAAACGAAAAGGCCAAATGTTACGAAACTTGATAAACATAGACAACAGGACATTCTGAGGATGCACGCAAAATTTGTAAAACGTTTCGCCTATAGGGGGCACTACAACAAAAAAACGCAACAATATGATCAATGAAGTTGAAAATTGGCATGCATCTTGTAGGGGCCAAAGGCTAATATATACTACAATATCAGTTGGACAAATAAAAAACATGCCCGCCAGCAGCCAATCAATTTTCAGCAGCTAATAACGTCAAATCTGAATGGCCGACCATTACTAAACGTGAGATATTTGTAGGCAGTGTTAGAATGAGGCTGTGTACCAAGTTTTATGAAAATCAGCCACAAGGTGGCACTATAACAATGACATTTACATTTTCACCAATAACTCCGCAACCGAGTTGAATAATCTAAAAATAAAATTTTCCTCAATTCCTTGCACCAAGACCTACAAAATGTATATCTACGTTTTATGGCATTTTATAAAATGTTTCCGCTATTCTAATTTTCTTTTTCAAACTCCTCCTAGGCATATATCTGAGTCTCACAAAAATTGGTGTTTGTCTACTATGAACCCTCACGAGTCAAAGGAATTTTGACTCGTCGAAGCATTGCAAAGATATAAGCCAAATAATTTGTCAGGAGTCATCCATTTTGTGCGTATGGACCAATATCTGCCAAACGAAAAGGCCAAATGTTACGAAACTTGATACACATATACAACAACACATTTTGAGTCTGCATACAATATCGCGAAAACATTAGCCCATAGGGGGCGCTACAACTAAAAAATGCTCATAACTCTGCAACTGTATTATCAATGAAGTTGAAAATTGGTATGCTTCTTGTAGGGGCCAATGCTTACATATTCTACAATATGACATGGCCGCCAGCAGCCAATATTTATAAATGGTGTGTAAATTATTGTATATTATTCAATGTTATCTGCTATTGTGAACTGCAAGGTATCTCAGGCTCACATCACTGCAAAAGAACTTAGTTACATTATTTTTTTGAAAGGGGATTAGAGCTACTGGTTTGAGGTTTTGGACGGCGTGGTTCCAAAAGCTTTGTATTCTAAAATAAATATATCGAATTTCAAAACCCTTGGAGACAAGTACCAAGTTTTGGTAGCTAAAAAAATGATAATGGTCAGATTCCGAGCTTAGGACAGGGAACAAGAGATTAGTTTTATCAAGCCAGGCCCAAAGGAAAAGAGGAGAGGAGGAAATAGAGCCTTTTTGTGGAATATGGTTTTAAAAGTCTAATTCCGCTTATCTTAGAAGTTGAGGAGCTTGAAGACAGTTGATAAGTTGAATGGAAGTTTGGAATGGGATTTGTCAATAATAAAATGATGTGGGCCTGTTTGAACGGAAAAGTTGGTTGAGCTTGGGAGAAGTCAGGTAGGGTCTTATTAAGTTTGAGTTAGGAATTCCATCATTTATACTGAAATGATGGATGTGAAATATGTGAGGATCACAGGGAAGAAACTTGGAGCCGAAAATCATCAAATTATCATGGGATCAAGGAGACGGGCCATGGGAATGGCAGCTATCGAAAGGTATGATTCCGGCATCTAAAATGATTAGCTGTTGAGCCTATCGCTTGTCATGATGAAGGAAGTAAAAGCTTTCAGTGGTCTGATAAAATTCAATGAGTAAAACAAAATATATTACTGAAGTTGAAAAGGCGAACTAGCACTTTTTATTATTATGAGGAAAAATAGTTTCTGATGAAAATTTCATACCTTATCATGAGCTAGATGGAAATAGTCGTTTATTTATGATGTAACCTTGTCATCTATGGCTAAACAATAAAAATGATGGAGAATTTGAATGGGAATAGAGTCAAATCATACAAGCTTTAGAATGTATTTTATTATTTTTGATATGAATGGTATAGTCATGAATAAGGATTTGAAATCACATATACATTATATGGCAAATGAGGAGAATGGCTATATGAAGGATATTATACAGGGACTTCCTCGGCTCTCACATTTAAGTACTCAAAGTTAAAGGAGCTGTAGCCTGAAATAGAAGTCTAACAGTATATTTTCTTAAGTTATTAGCTGGAAATCCCATTATCGCTGAGCCTGTGGTGTAGTAGTGTGTGGCTCGGCTGCAAGCGGCTTTTTTTACATGTCCCGGTAGCCTTTTTGTTTTCTTGGTTGAAGAATCGATTTGAGGAAAAATCATAGTGAAATGATGGATTTATTCTGGAGCCGTAGAGGATGAGCTGAATAGGAATTCTTGTTGAGCAATAGAAATTCCTGTTTCAAACAAAATGAGCTTGATGAATAAAAATTCATTGAGTCATCGGATAGATTCTGGGTCACATTTTGATGTTTCCTCTATATTCTGCAGTGAGTAGGAAAAGAGGGATTGCATACATAGCAGTTCTCCAGCTCCTGGTTCCAGTTGAAGTTTCTCTTGTGTGGAAAAGGGTATAAATGCACTCTAAGCTGGCCATGCCTTACCTTATGAGTAATAGTCAAGATAGCTGAGGAGGAATTCCATGAGCGTTGAAGACAGCTAGGAAAGTTGAAGGAAAAAAGCTGAAGGGAGGCTGAGAGTTGCGTCATGAAGCTGGGATGGGGAGCCCAGGGCCTTATCAGGGATTTCAGGGTTCGAAGCTCAATAATGTTCATCGGCGAATGTCATGATGAAAATGTAAAATGGTGGTTTGAATCACTGAATGTACTATCGTATTTATGGGCTTTATAATGGAATGTACACTGAAATGAAATCAGGTACAAGAGCCCAATGAGTTGAATCTGAAAATCTCAAAGAGGATAGATGAGAATATTGATACTTGGCCGTATCATTTGAGTTTATGGTGAAGTGGACTCAAGTCCAATTGGTTTTGTTCAATGCTGGCAGGTTCGGGTCAGTCCCCTATTCTTGCTATTCTTACCTTGTTGTGTGAGGATAGATTGGGTTACGATACCGGCCCCTGGTTTCCATGCATATGTGAGCTGAACGGACGCAAAAATCGAAGAGATCCTGTTGAGGAAGATGAAAAGGAATGATTCTGAGGATTACTCTGAAATTCGAAGTTTAGAGGAATGGTCCCTGAGCTGGGGTGAGGCTAATTCATTCCGGTAATGTGATCCAACGAAGCAGCAAGCGTTTCTATGAAGCTCTTGAGTTTGCTATTCCGAGTTTATTCCATTATGAAATGGAAAAATGTATTCCCATCGTAGAAAAGCCGTGCATGGAGGGTAGGTGAAATTCATCACCACGTATCACAAGACAAGAGGTCGAGTCAAATGATGTGTAGGAAAAGCCATGGTATGCGGGCGGCAAATTTATATCGGATTTATCGTTGTGCTTTACCGGAAATGGAGCGGCCGGCAGTTCAGTCAATGGTGAGTTTGAAGCCTGCGGAATTTTACTGATCGCCAATATAGTCTCCCTCAAAGAAGTATCAACAAAATATGTTGTGTCATTTCGAATGGTTCCATGATATCGAATATGTCGCTGTCATCGGTGATGAAGGTCCCATTCGAATGAAGAATTGTCAGTCAAAGACTCATCATTCGATGATGAAAATGCCCCATCAAGATGATGGAAGGATGTTCCGATCCCATTGATGGAGGAATGAATGCCTGATGAGGTGGAACAACAAATGATGGAGATGCTAAAACCATTATGAAATCGATTTTAATGATGAAAATACATCGAATCGCCGATCACTTGCTAACAGGAATGGAATCTCGATAGAATGGCGGCCGGTGAAAATGGAATCGAGTCTCCATCGAAGCTTTAACGTGATTCGATGTCCCATTCGAAGAGAGAAATTCGACGGCAGTCGAGTCCCAATGATTAAAAACATTATTGGTGATTGTCAAGTTTGTTCCTACCTCCCTCCTTCCGTCATCCTCGGCTACTAAGTCAAAACCTGAGGAGGGATGCGCCGAAGTTGAGTCCCTCTGCCAACACCTGTCTCCAATTTTCACCCTGAAGTGAGCCTGCTCATCCACGGAGGAATTGAGGAGCCCCATGCCCTGGCGGATAACGTCAAAACCCTGAGGGAGGATGCAAGCCCCAAATCCACTTGAAACGGTTATCTATTTGAAGGGAGTCATTCTGATCACCAAAAATGGAAGGAGCCCCAGTTCATCCTATTAGGGGGTGGAGAGCGGTCAAGATCAAGCTTACGCATGACGAGGAACTGCGTGGGCATGATTTCTCCAACACATGTTCTTCCCTCCTTAAATTACTGTCTTTAGGGTGAATGCTTGATGATTTTTCTGTCTCTACCCTGTCCCTCCCCAGACCAGGAAGGGAAATATCCTATGAGTGTCGAAAGGTGCCACTCTGTGGAAAATGGGGGGTGGTCGAGTCAAGCCCCTGCCCCGGTGGGAAACGAGGGAGGAATGCGGAGGAAGTAGTGGGCGCTGTCGGGCCTGGAGCTGTTGCATCCGCCCCCATCCGCCGACCAAGCCCTGAGGGTGGATGAAGTGTCACTGAGATCTTGTTGAGAGGAGGGGGGAGGGGTGGTAGGGAGGCAGGAGTAGGGAGGGTAGTAGGGAGGGTGGATCATGCAGCTGTCCCACGTATCCCTCAGTGCTGAGTCTTGCTTTAGTCTCCGCCACAAACCTGTTGAGCTCATGGCTTGTCAGCTCTTGATCTCTGTCCCCCTCTACTCAATAACTTTCACCCATTTATAGTAAGGAGTCCCCTTGTAATGTTCACAATTGAGTTCCAGCCCTGGCCTTGAACAAGTCATTTTCACGGAAATTATTCGAATGAACAGCTAATGTTTGTACCAGTTAGAAAGAGCTAAATCGAAGGGAATTATTTCAGATTCTTGGTCCTAAATGCAACAAGTCAGCTGAAACAGGCTGGACAAAGCCCACCAAATGATGAGTTTAGTGGAAATTATTATTTCACATCGTTTCGGATCCCTCTACCCCAGAACTGCCTTAATTCTTATGTATTGATCAACATGTTGTTATTCTTGGAAATAGCTGCCCTATGTTGATGTGGTGGATGGAGACCAGTTTTATGGTGGAGCCTGGGGATGGTCCAGGTGGCCTGAAGCCCCTGTTCAAATGGTCCCTATACCATTGCCGAGATCGGCATTTGTAAAATGTTTTGCCATGAAGTGGAATCCTGGGCCGGAACAAGTGTTCCAATTGTTTGAGTCTGAGCTGATATGGGTGCGGCTGATTCCTGTTGGAAGTAGTCATCGGAGATGGGTATGGTGGCTATAGTGGATGGATGCGTTCTGTTCAATGCTCTAGGGTGAATGCGGTGGAGCTTGAATTGATGGATCGGTCGGCAAAATGAAGTTCTTAGCATGATTCCCATCATCGATCATCGAATGGTACGCGGATGATGGATCCATACGTCTTGATTCCATCATTCTTGAAGAATGAAACCTGGTCCATTCGATTCGAAAATGATTTCCTCAACTCGTCCCATTCGCTAAAATAGCTCTTTTCCTGATTAGTGGAAATCGTAATTCTCTTGTTTTATTCCATCAAGTGTTAAAGTATTACGTACATTCCATGGAATTATTCGAAAAGCCTTCGTCATTGAACTGTTCGATTCTCCCCTATCTCAGTATCTAACATTTTCTATCATGTGATCTCGCTCCATTTGATGCTTTTTCCTTTCAATGGATTCTTGAACCTAGAAATTTGAAGTGAAAACCCCAGTAATCTTGATGAGATTTGTGAATACCGACCCATTCCAAACTGTACCCACGGAAAATTTGAAAGCATCCATCTTTCCTATTCCATGTTCTAGTCAGAGTTCTAGAGAGCCTGAGTTCCATCTAGGACCATATCCCCAACAAATACGGTGCTTAATCTGTCATGTGATTTGCTTTTATCAGGATAATGTATTTAATGAGAAATGAAATAAAATCTCAATAATCCCTTTGAAGTGGAATGGCGAGTAACTGTATGAGAACAGTACTAGGGTTCTCCGACTGGTAAGTCTCCAAGTCAGTGTCTTCTGAGTCTGGGAGCAAACAAAAATGGTAATGGCTATACGGTCATGGTATCCCCCCCCCCAGTTAATATCTCAGGACATTCAAGAAGTCTTTTCCTTCAATATGTTTTAAAATATGAGCCTAGTATATGAGCTGATTCAGGAAAACCTATTGATTTTATTTGAGCTTGAGTTCATTTGACATGTAGAAATTGATGAGTATGCAAAAAATGGAGCGAAAGGGAACAACAATTTCTGGTAAGTATGTCAAAGCCAAAGTGATGATGAATCTATTGAGCCGGAAAATGCATTATAAAATGAATTATGAGTGTCTTTTTCCCACTGAGCCCCTCTCCTAAAACATCTGAAAATATCCTGCCTCCTATAAAGGCAAGAGAACATCACGAAAATGAAAGCTGGATATAGGATCTACAGTGGATCTACTTAGTTCTCCCAACCTACGAAATTGTAATGGATGGCCCCGTCAGTTTTGCTAATTATCATGATTATTCTCGAAATCTTCAATTAAATAAAGTTGAGGTATGAAGCCCAAGAAAACAGGAATTACCTGAATAGGGTACCAAAATGATTGGAAACCAATGACGAAAGAAAGCTACTATTGATTGGAAGAACAATTTCTTGGGACGGGAAAATCTTGGAAAGTGTTGAGCTTACCCTCAAACAGGTTCTTCATCATACTGATGGATTTCTTCTAGCAGGAACATGAAACCTTAGGATTTGGAAGAACATTTCAGCTCAGGTCCATGGGGAAAATGTTAATGTGCTTAAGCTCCCAGTGCTATGAGGAAGAGGTGAGGAAGTGGACCACACACCAGGGACACTGTCTTCTAAAGGAAACGCTGAGCGGGAGACAAATTTTTTTTTTTGCAAAATCTTAACTCGTCAAAGTTCATGATTAGGTGAAAGTTCCAACTGCCTCTCTACCATACGGAAGCCCTCTCTGCATGAGAGATCATGCATTTGAGATGGTCTCTTACGGAAGCTTGTTGGTGGACTCCATGGATTATTCTCAAAGCAGCGACGGTGAGCCCCATGCAAGTCGATTCTGAAAGGATTCCAATCTACCGTACTAAACGATCAAATGGCTCTCGGTTTATCATTCCAAGAGTGTACGTTGACGTGACCGCCCAGGAGGGAATGAGGGGATTCTCCTGTATGAGGGCTCCAGCCAACACTCAGCTCAAGAGCTAGGTTGAGGCAATTGGATGATGGAATATGCCAACGGTTACATTATTCATGCAAAAAGAGGTGGCGGTGTTGAATCACCCCTGGAAATGGAGGAAAAAAATGATTCATTCTCGATCTTGATTCCATTTTGAATGGCGTGGATTGACATTTAGATGGATCGATCTCATTTGAATGGAAAATGATTCCATTCAATTCGATGAAATATGCATTCAAAGATGACGATTAATTTCCATTGTGTTCTGCGCGAAAGCTGAAAGTCATCACTACATGTGCCAGGACCGGTGGATTTGTGCTCTGCGCCTACTCCTGGTGCTCTAATTTATGGCAGTCCCCTTGTGTTATTTCTTCCGACTTATATTTGGCTTTTAAATACTACTTGCGCTAATGAAGTTGAAGAATGCTTCCATGCATTGAGTCCACTGTGACCCATATGTCTTGTCCTCCTCTCTCCATTTCCTTGTCAATGAAGCTACTCAAGAGGTCTGAAGGACTAGGAATAAAGAGTTCCATGATTCTCTATTCTATTTGCGATTAAAAATTATGAGCTATCCGGCTGGATTGTTGACAATGTTGTGAAATAAACCTATTTGTTAAACATGTCATTGAAAAGCTGATCATCTCAAGTAATGTCATCATTGTTTTCTAACAATGGCGAAAGTTTGTTCTATGCTGGTATGGTAAAAATAGGAGGGTGGCATGTAATTTGAAAAACATGGAATTTATGGTAAGGGTTTCTCGTCAACAGCACCAGAAATGAATACAGTGGCTGAATGGTTAAGGAAGTGAATCATGTTTTGATATCATATGTTTATCTAAATTGCCGGCAAGAAAAAAATAGAGAAATTGCCCACAGCCATTTATCATGAAAGTTTCCGGCCTTGAAGGGCCCCATGGAGCCTATGAAAAAAAAAACAGTTTAGGAAGTGACCATACCCCGAAATGTAGCTGAAGCAAGTGAGGCTGGCTTGTGGGGTGGGGAAAGGGGTTGTTTTGTGCAGGACAGCTGGGGGAATGAAAAATGGGAAATAGCTGGGGAGAGCTGCTCGTGGCTGTATTTAGAAACCGGCCTGTATGGAATCCAAAAGCTCTCAGGGATTCAGTGTCAAGTGCATGGAGGAAGCCACTGAAATGAAGTTGGAGGAGGAATATTGAGTTAAAATGAAGGAGTTGTTAGTTCATCGAAAGTTTCGATTGATGTTTTGTACCTAAGAGGCAAGGAAAGCAATGCGCTACATTTAGTTGAAGCCTTTATTAAGAATAATGAGGATGGTCAGAATCGAAGACATAAAAATGAGCAGGGCTGGTGACAGCTTTTTGGCTCCAGGCCAGGACTCCATATTTGTATGGGGACTGAATATGGACCGGAAGTACGAGGAAATGGTCACGAGGAAGTTCTCAAAATGGACTGGAGAGCTAAGTAAAATTATTGGTATGAAATACAAAATGGATCGCCACAGGAAGTCCGAAGTGTGTTCTCAACAAACCTGGCAATACTGTTTCAAAAACAAATCAAATTGCCCTAATGAGCTTGGTGAATTTTGTGTCGAAATACATTTGTGTCCTGAAATGGTCGGTGAAGATCCTGATTATACTACCAGCTGAATTACCAATTCCAAGTATTTTGCTTCACTGGCTTCAGAAAATCTATGAGCTTTGTTGAGAATGTAATGATGAACAAACATTTCTGAGGGAAATGTTTGTTTGAGTTTCTTTACATTCTTTCTGTAAAATAAAATGGAAGCAGCTTGTTACGACTCCTGAAAATACTGAGGAATTATTGTACTGGAGACAAATGAAAAGGCCCTGATTTCAAGCATCATCAAGTATTATCCTAATACCCGAAAAAATGCATCACTCTATATAATTTTGGTATTATTTCAGGCCATACAAATTCTAAAGCATCGTATATTGAAAGGAAAGTGTTGTTGTTTAGCTTCTGTTGTGTGTGTTGCCGGACTAACAGCTTAGCCTGGTCGCTTGGCTCACCCTGCTTAACTGGTTCTAATTGCTATGATCACTCTCCTCACTCTGGCGATCTCTCTCTCATTCACATCCCCATTCTTGCGATATCACTACACTACATCCCACCCATTGTTAGTATTAGAGAACTTATATAGCCCCAAATAACAAGTTATCTTCAATTTCAACCTTTGTTACTGTTACTCTGAACATAATATTTACTACTGCTATTTTGTTTCAATCTAAACTGACTAAACAGTCAACAAACATACTCAAAATATTTACATAATCATGTCCTTGAAATGAGCAGATTTCTTAACCACTCTACCACTCCGGGTAGTCAAAGGTTTGCTACAGGAGTCCGGTATTGTAACAGAAGAACTCAGTGGCTCTTCTGCAAAATCTGACTTGACCACTGTCTCTTGTGTTCCCTGATCACATTGTTTTTCTGTAGGTTCTGGTATGCTAATCTCCAATTGAATGGGAACATGACAAATGTGCTTCACATTTCTCACAATCCTAGAGCCATCCTTTACATTGACCATTTCAAAGGAATTGTCTGATGTGTGCCTCAGAAGTACAAAATGAATATCTCTATTCTTAGAGTCCGGCTTGCCATCGTCCATACTCGCCACATATATGATGTCTTCCAACTTAAAGTTGTGTTCTTTGGCACGTCTTGCCATGTCTAAGTACTGCTTCATTTTTTCATTGTAGCTTTTATGACTTTCAATGTCTTTTGTTTCTCTTTTGTCTGTGATGAGACTAGGCAACTTTGTGCGCATATCTCGTCCAAACATCAGATAAGCTGGTGTCTCACCCGATGCTCTATGTCTCGCTTTGAAAGATCTTCTCTCCAATTCCTTCCCTCACTTTTAGCTGCTTTGAAGGCTTTCTTTAAGTAATGATGAAATCTTTTGGGGTAGTAAGGTGAGGCCTTGATGTGCTTAACTCCACTAGTTCTCAGAAATACCTTGAAGACTTTGCCAACAAACTGCTTCCCATTATCAGTCACTTGATTTGGATACCCAAATCGGGCAAATATTTTCCTCATTTCCTTGCTAACAGTCTCGGATGTTATATCAGCAATGACTACTGCTTCAGGGTATGATGTGTAATAGTCTATAACAGTAAGTATATAGACATTCTGAATAGGACCCACCAAATCAACACCTATCTTGGTCCACGGTCTACGAGGTAGTTCTAATGGATGCAGTGGTTGATCTTAATGCAATGGTTGATTCAGAACACACACATTACAGTTTTTGACCCTTCTTTCTACCTCCATGTCCATATTAGGCCAATAGAATTTGCTTCTCAAGAATTGCTTTGTGCAAATTATACCTTGACGTGTCTCGTGTGCAATTTTCAAAGCTTGCTGGACCAGTGCGGAAGGAAGAACTAGCCTGTGTCCCTGCAGCAAAAGACCTTCATGGGTTGACAACTCAGCTGAGCAGCGTTTGTATGGTTGTAAGCTTTCAGGAATTGTAGCAGGCCATTGTCCTATCTCCACTATGGAAATCAGTTGTGTCAAGGTAGTATCTTTCATTGTAGCACTTTTAAGTTCCTCAAGAGTCAAGGCTTGTACATCCATCATATTTACAGACAACACTCAGTCCAAATACGTGTCCACATAACTGTTGTCCTCGGTTTCTGGTAAAGGAAGTCTAGAAAGTGAGTCTGCAACATTGTCTTTACCTGCAATATGTTCAATCTTGTTGTCATATGGATACAGTCTCAGTCCAATCTTTTATTCTAGGAGGCAAATGTTTAGACTTTTCTGGATTGAGCATATAAATGAGAGGTTGATGATCCGTTGATGATCCTCCCCACAAATACGCTTTGAAGTGTTCCACCGCCTATACTGCCCTACAAAGCAAAAAGGCAGTAACTACGCAGAGTGCAGAGCTGAGAAAAATTACTTTAAAGTTATCCTGTCATCCAGCCTAAGTAGTTGTAGGTAGATTATTGGACATGTGGCTGTTTTGTTACTTTATATTAGCTTATTCTTTGTACATATCAATCCTCATAATTAATTACATATTTTATCCCTATTTTGCAGTTACTGTATTCGTGCTTTGTATTACTTACCAAAAACGTGGCACCATACCAACTCATACAGAGGGACAAAATTTTCATAGGTTAATATAATTAAGGGGAATCCAAATAAAATATATTATTTTATATTCAGAAGAAGAAACCATGCAATAAATAAATGCTTAGGAACAGGAACCAATGTGTTTGAGCCTGAGAGCTAAGGGGGGCGTAAATACCTGCCGGCTCGCTCTGCAGAAGTTTGTTTTTGTTGAAAGCATGGATGCAGTAAAGAGAAAGATGTCAGTTTTGCTCACAACTCGCTAACTTCTCTAAACAGCCTTGAATGTCATGAAAATGATAATAACTCATTTTTGACCAAAAATGCAGTTACTGCCTTTTTGTTTTGTAAGGCAGTATACACACCCTAGGGCTTCCCGCTCTATCTGAGAGTAACGCCTTTCTGTGGGTGTCATTGAGCGGCTCGCATATGCTACAGGTTTCTTAGCTCCATCTTCTTGTATCTGAAGCAAAACTGCTCCATGTCCGACTGCACTTGCATCACTTATCACAACTGTTGGAGCATTTATGTTGAAGTATGCTAGGCATGGCTCACTAGTTAATTCTTTTTTCAGTCTTTTAAATGCATTTTCTGCTTCAGATGACCATTGCCACTCTTGTCCTTGTCTGGTCAGTTTTCTGAGAGGCTCAGACAGATTTGCGTAATTGGGAACAAACTTCATCAAACATCCACAAGTGCCTAGAAATGAATGTAACTTTTCAGGCCTGGGAGCATTGCAAACTGCTTCAAACTTTCGTGGATCTGGTTTTATTCAGTCCACTGTGACAACATGACCCAAAATCTCAATCTGCTTTAGTCCAAAGAAAAATGTTTCCTTATTCAAGGTCAGTCCTTTTTCTTGGAAAAACTTTTCTCAGTCTTTGCTCTAGCTCATTTTCATTTTCAGCAAACACGACCACGTCATCCATGTAGCACACCACACCTGGTATCCCACATAACACAGAGTCCATGGCTTTCTGGTATGCTTCAGGAGCACTAGACAATCCGAACGGAACCTTCCTAAAACGGTAGCATCCTCTGTGTGTAATGAATGTGGTCATTTGTCTGGATTCAGGTGCCAGATCAACTTGCCAGAAGCCTTTATGGGGATCCAGTTTTGCAAACACCTTTGCTCCCTGCATTGCTTGCAGTGTACTGTCAATTGTTGGTACAGGGTGTCTTTCTCTTACTACCGCTTTATTCACTTCTCTCAAATCTACACAATGTCTCACTTCTTTAGTGTCTTTTTTGGAATGACAAGAATGTTTGACACCCATTTGATCCTTCATGCACTTCCTCTATTATTTCATCTTCCAGCATTTTGTCCAGCTCCTGATTCACAGCCTCTACCATCAGGTAAGGTACTCTCCTTAAAGCTTGAGCTACAGGTGTGAGCTTTCCATTCACCGATATTTTATGGCTGAAACCTTTGATTTGTCCCAGTCTTTTAAACAAAGACTGATATTCAGCCTCAAGTTTCAAAAATCTTTCTGACAAAATTTCAATTGCACCAACCTGGTCTGTGGTATTCAGAATCTTTAAGTCAAAATATCTTCCTAACAGCGGCTCTACATTTCCTTTTGATTACAAAAATGTAATATTTTGTGTCATTATCCTTCCATTCAAAATGTGCTTCAAAAAATCCCACACAGTGGAGCTGGTGCATCTGTGCATAGGCATAGAATTTTCTCTTTGGTTTGTTTTAGTTCAACTTTTTGTGCAAAAAATCTGTAAAAAAAAATCTGTTCTTCTCCTATGAAATTTCTACCACTTCCTGTATCTATGACCATCTTCAGCCTCTGTCCATTAACTCTTATGGTCTCTTTTCCTTCTGGATCAATTGAATACACAAATTCATCAGAATTGTCTTTGCAGTCTGACTGTCATTTTTATGCTCCTGTGAGTTGTTTTTCTTTCTGCAAACACGTGCATAATGGGGCATACCATACAATTATTTGTCCATAATTGTTTCTCATTCCCTGATTGTTTCCCCAGTTGTTCCTTGTTTTCCCTTGTGTATTTAAGCCCTTATTTTCCCTATTTCCTTTGTCAGTTTTTTCATGTTTTGTCATGATCTGTGCCTGGTTTCCTGCATTTTGTTATATTCTGTGTTACTTTGTTCATCTTATGTTTGCATTATAGCTGCACTTAGATCCTCATTCTTTGCCTGCCTCATCACAGAAAAACTGACCAAAGATGGATCTAGCAGCTGTCAGAATTCTCCTCCTCGAGCAAGTGGACTGTCCAGTTGAGCATCATGTCCGTGAGTTTTTTGAGCTGGCAAATTTAGTGCACCACCCAGAATACACTTTGGTGATTTTCTTCAGGGCGGGTCTCAATAGTGCACTAAAGGAGCTATTGCCTCCAGCGGATCCTCACTGGATGCTCCTCGAGTTCGTGGAGGATTCTCTGCCAGTTAGCAGCTGCCTTTCGCTGTGGGTGTGTGGGAAGTGGGCTTTAAAGCTCCTCCCACAGTGGTCGCCCCCCAGCATTTCATGGCTCGTCCCTCCACGCCTGCCACGGCCAACGCCCACACCTGCCACGGCCAATGAGCCAACGCCCACGCCTGCCACGGCCAACGAGCTGGAAGTCTTGTCATCCCAGAGCCAGCCAGCATTGCCAACTTCGACCGTCTGGAGGAGAAGGAAAAAAAGAGGATTCTGTTCCCCAGTTTCTGCCAGTACTCTCTTCCATGGCTCCGCCCCCAGGGTCTTCCACCCCCCATGGCTCCACCTCCTGTCCCAGTCCCTGTCCTGTGTCCACCTCCCAGGTCGCCTGTCCCTGTCCTACAGCTACCTCCCATGTCTCCTGACCCGGTCCCCATCTTGAGGTCATCCCCTTGGTCTCCTGGGCGTCCCCCAGATTTGCTCTGGTCCTCTTGGTCTCCTAGCCCTCTGCTGGATCTCCTCTGTTCCCCTTGGTCTCCTGGCCGTCCGCCTGATCTGCTCTGGTCTCCTTGCCATCCGCCTGATCTGCTCTGGTCTCTTTGTTCTCCTGGCTGCCTTGCGTTCTTTGAAAGGTTTGGTTCTTGGTCGAAAGTTCATTCCGTCGATGTTTTGATCTCTGTATGGTCGAAGTTTATTGTCTGTATGAATTAGGTTGATTGTGAAGCGAGGCCTTCTTGGGATGTCGATCAGATATATGTTGTTTCAATTCTTCTGCATATATAATCTTACACTTTGTTCATCTTTTGTTTGCATTAAAGCTGCACTTAGATCCTCATCCTTTGCCTGCTGCGTCACAGCAATTAATCAAATATGGCAAATAATCTAAATTAAAAAATAATAGGAAGGGAACCACAAAGGAAATGTGGCAATTGAATCATATTAAATGTTTATCCCAAACTAATTTGCTTTACAAGAATACTAAGCCATCAGTTTCATTATTGGTACTGCATCAAAACCCACATGTCCAGGTGCAGAATGATAGTGAAATTGCTGTTGATGAACTTGTACAGCAGATACAGTTTTAGTACCAGATAGAGTTCTGTGTAATTCTGAGCACTGTGTAATATGCTGCACAGAAATACACTGCACTGTCATTCAGTGCTGAAATTGTTGATAGTGAGAGTGCCATTAATTTTTCCATCTCCTTCAATTCAAACTTTCCTTTAAATTCAGAGTCTAGGTTTTCATATTGAAGATTAAGGTGTCCCATGAACTTAACTTTATATAAAGAATGTGTAAATCCTTTGAAAAATATGCATTTATTAAATGCTGCTGTATTTAGCAATAATGGAGAAAGGGCTCCCTCTACTGTTCTGGGATGCTGGGGGAAGCTTGTTATGTATACATTTTATTGTATGGATGTGCATAACCCTGAGAGTGGTCAAATGTATTGCTCAAATATAGTGGTGATGCTTGTTCTGTTCTCACTTGGGTTTGCTTATACATTTCTAGAAATAATGGTGTACATGCAAACAGTCTCACTGTTATTCAGCAAGACTACAATAGTACAACTTTACTCCTTTATTAGGTGCATATTTGAGAGTTTGATACTTTAACCCCCAGTTAAATAAATATATTTAAAAACAACAATTTCTATTGAATTAATGAACAGTACCTCAAATGCTGGCAGAAAATCAAACTGCAGGTGGGACAGAGCTGATGAGGTTAGTCCTGTGACAGTGGCACAGACTAGAGAGCTATTTGTATTAAGCTTTGACTGTCTGTATCACTGTGTAGACTAGCTGCACAGAAATAGACTGCACTGTCATTACTTAAGAGATCTTTTATGATCAGAGAACCGTACTTGGTTGCATCTCCTCTCAATTGAATTTTGTTTTTAAAAGCATCCTCTATTTGTTCAGACACAGTAAGGAGAAGTCCCATTAATGTTAATCCATGGCCCAGGGTTTGTTTGTACCAGAGTATTGAATTGTAGCTTGATATACTGTGAAGGCACTCAAACTGTGCATCATCTCCTTTAGTTTTAAATACATTTGATGGGCTCTGATGAACTTTGGTAGTGAAGACAAAGCCTAAGAAGAAAAATGAGAGAATGAGATGTAAAGAGCATTTCAGAGAATAATGTATCGACTTAACAGCATCTATAGGCTTAATATCAGAAGTATTTTAACACATACACACACTCAAATAAAAAATAAAAAATAAACCTGTGGACCAGACTGCTGCAGCAGTAACAGTGAGATAAACTCGGATCATCTTGACTTGCTGGTCAGAACAAATTCTGAACCAAGAAAGATTTCACATCACATACAAACACCGTCCCTCAGTTGTGTAATGACGTCTCATGACCTTCCCCACCCATAATGACTTGCTAAGAATCTCTAATGAGAGCTACATGCAGCATTCAGGGTTTTTCCTGCCACAAAATGAGGCAGAGGTGGTACCATCATGATCATGTGCACACATACACTTGTCCCATGCATTCCACTGGCTGAAGCAAACAAGCAACATATTTTAGGTGTTTAATAATTAGATTGAAGAAAATGACAATTATCAACTTATAGCATATTTAATTTAAAAATCCATCCTGTTCAATATTAAATTAGTTAAATACAACATAACAGCTAATGTGTTCATTTATAGCTAACAAACAGCAAACTTGATTAACCTCATAAACCGATAATAAGATCATCTCTGATCTCAGGTATGTGGGTGGGTATGGTGGGAAGGGACGATGTGTTTTAGAAGACTATCTGAGCTCTGTTGGTCCATTCAATGCACGTGAATGGTGTCCAGAACTTTGAAGTTCCAAAAAGCACATAAAGGCAGTGTAAAAAACAAGCCATACGACTCCAGTGGTTCAGTCCATATCTTCAGAAGTGATAAGATCTCATGGGTGAGAAACAGATAAATATTTAAATTATTTTTTCACTATAAATATTACCAGCCCTCCTATGCATGAACAAGAGAGAACCAAGTTCTCCTTCTTCTGTTTTTTTGCTGATTCACATTATTTGTGCATATCGCTACCTACTGGTCAGGGCAGAGAAATAAAAAAGGGAGGGACAAAACAAAGTAAAATAATAAATAAATCATATTTGCACAACTGCCCAATAGGTGGGCAGAACAATCGTTTAATATGCTATTACAATAGTTGTATTATGCTTCTCTATCTGTCATCTCCTTAAAAACACAAAAGGTTGCTCATTGGGTATGTCCTCTGTATGTTTTCATTCCTGGAATACGGGAACCTGTCAGGGCCAAACATGTTTGGCATTACGTGAAAGGTAAAAATCAAGTGACCCACAACTCACACTCATGCCATCCCCAATGTGTATGACTTTGTTTCTTCTGCTGATCACAAACAAGTATTTTTAAAATATATTTTTTTTCAGTAATTTTGAAGCTCCAAAAAGCACATAAAGCCAGTATACAATTAATCCATAAGACTTCAGTGGTTCAATCTACAGTATATCTTCAGAAACAATATGACAAATGTAGAGGAGAAACAGATCAATATTTAAGTACTTTTTACTATACATTCTCCTCCCTACCAATTAGGTGAGGATATGCATGAAGTATGTGATTCAGCAAAAACAAAAGACAAAGAACGTTAGTGAAATTAAAAGTAGAGATTGATAGTAACAAATGACTTAAATATTGAACTGTTTCTCACTCCGCTTTAACCACTGGGGGCATTGCTCCGGATTTTGGTAGGCACCTATGGAGTTTTATTTTTTAAGTAATGTCAACTTACTAATTCACTATTTTATCACTATTAGATTGTGGATTTGGTTGCAAATCATACCACAACGTCAATCTAGCCAAAATACTTTTTCACAGACAAAAACAATAACAAAGGAATTACACCAGTGCAGCATTTTCAGTAGCAGCATTTTTACAACCCAGAACTGTCAAAACATAATGACTTACACATACTTTTTTAGTCTAGCTAAAACAGACTATAAAATAATAAGATACATTCAAAATAAACAATGAGATGTCATTACTGGATCCTTTAAATTAGACTTTGAGGCAACAAATTTTCATTACTGCCAACAACTTTACTGCCTTTCTCACATCTGTATCCCTAATTTTGTCCTTCCTTCTTAACCATAGCCCGAAGCTCTCTTTTTCGCATTCCTATGCCATTTCCTTAAGAGACTTCTTCATCACTGATCCAGATATGCCATCATCTATCAATAGGAGCTACACTGATGTCCTATAAACCTACGGCACCTAACCTTTACAGGGTAAGTGTGACTATAGTGGCAGCTGTAAGGCATTTCTTCCAAACAATGCTACATCTGAAAGACAATGCGGCAGGCCTAGCCACTTCCTGATGTAACTGTTGGCCTTAGTATCCATCCTTGCTACTGCCACTACAGTTATCTCAGATGTTTTTAGCTGCCACATCAAGCAATGGTACAGGGTTAATTGGTAACACCAGACCTTGAATTTGCCTGGGAGATGACAATGATCTGCCTTATCCAGATCCTCTTTCAGCTGCTTCAGGACCAACCTAGCCATGTGTTGTTTGAAAGATCTACTGTATATTCCCTCCCTAAACTTCAAATAGGCTGCTCTACCAGCACCGGGACTCTTTCCCCCTCCACCTCAAATGATACCTAGTTGTTTCTAACTCTTTTCGAATATATTTTGTTGGCTTAATCATCATCGTGGCCAATGTCAATAGGTCTTAAAAACATTTAGATAATCTGTTTGTATTTGCAGCAAGATGCAGCCTGGAACAGGATGGGAGAGATAGAACATCACATCGCAATTCCTTTTTCAGCTGCTGCCAACTAATTGTGTACTCTTGCGTTGTGTGACAAATCTTCAGGTCCCAATAGTAACTTAATAGTCTTGTTGACACATCATAATACGTATCGTCACACATATGTGACATGTCCCACAGAATAGCATTACACATATGTGTTTCTGCAACAGCCAGTTACATTACAAGACGCCAGATTCAAATCGGCTTTCGTCCCGACACAGGCTTTGATGCATGCAGCCAAGTCTGTTTACTAGCGCTTGTCACACACATACACACATACGTTGGTGCAGCTATCCTTATGATTACGTTACCTAGTGTTAGCAAAATGTTTGTTGATGTGGAAGAGAAGCTATTACTGAGGCAAGGCTCTCGGGGGCACGCATAAACGTCACATCCTTTGGATTTTCCCGGCAAATGCGATGGAGAGGTAGATAATTTGTTATTCGCTGAAACAAGTCTGTTGAAAAGGTTTTTGTACTAGACTGAGATTATTCTGAGCATAGCCACTTGGCTCCGTCCTGCTCACCACATAACCCCATCGCCGAACTCAGGTCAAGAGGAAAAAGGGAAGAGGGGGGAAGGAAAAACAAAAGGTAGAGAGAAAGCTGAGAGGGGAGAGAGAGGAGAGAGGGACGGGCTCGCCGGCCCGGACACGCCGTCGACTGTCCCTTAGCGACGCCGGGCGATGGCACTGGATCCCTCGGCCGTCCCTTCCGGTTGCCGGTTGATGCAGTTCTCCAGCGCCACCAGATAGACCACTCCCTTGGCATCGCGATCCTCAGTCAGTGGCGAGGACTCTTTGGACAGCGCGTCCTTCACAGGTTTCGGCACCAGTGTAACGATTAATGGAATAGCTCACCTAAAAATGAAAATTTGCTGATACTTTACTCACCCTCAGGCCATCCAAGATGTATCTGAGTTTCTTTCTTCCTCAAAAGAGAATTAAAGATTTTTAGGATTTAATTCCCATTAAACAGTGCAAGTGAATGAACTGTTTGGTCCAATATGCATATTTAGGATGCATCAAAATAATCCACACGACTCCAGTTGGACCCGCATCATTGTTTACAAGAGGAGCACTGTACAAAAGTTTAATTGTCTTTGCTGTAGATTTGCATTTGTATACTGTAAGTGTATTGTTCAAAATGGCCGTTTGGTGTGTGTGGATGCTTCAACCTTCAGAACCCCCAAATAAAATGCACGCCAGGAAAATTATGAGCTTTTCATCGATTGCCTATACATGATCATGAGCGATTGAAGCTCTGGCTTATCGCGCTGAATCTGGATATCAGTACACCCCTACATTCTCCCAAATATCGGAGGGAATGCAGTGAACATTTTATCCCTGAGGATAGACCATCAAAAGAAACAAAGGGTCGATATCTTAATTCATCGGCTGTGCCTATGCTGTTTTCCAGAGAACTCAGGTATGTGTGAAAACTTTGTCATATAGCCTATATTTCTATATAGTAGCTATAGTAACAAACAAAACAGATACTTACTCTGTGTACATGGTATATGGGCAGTGTTTGGGAGTAATGAAATACATGTAACAGGAATCCGTATTATAAGTAACTGTATTACACTACAGTTACAATTTAAATCATTGGTATTTAGACTACAGTTACATTCAAAATGTATTTTGATTACTGAAGAGATTACTTTGCATTTTGAAATGTTTCATTTAGTATTTAGTGCTTTCAGATGGAAAACATTTATATATATAAATGATGTGATCCAAAGTGTATTTGAACAGCGGTGAAACACTTTTTTATGATATGCTACATTCATATGAGCAGACAGTGTAGTACATTTCAAGTAAGTTTGGAGCAGAAGAAATTGAAATAAACTTTGTGTCGTTGGTCATAATTTATTTTTTCAAGTAAAACCTTTGATATTTGGGACAAAATCATATTTTGATTAAAAAAAATATATATATATTGTTTTCCTGTAAAAATTAACAGGACATTTTCTTAAAATCCTTAAAGTGAAAAAATCTATCAGTACTGAAGAAGTAATCCAAAGTATTTAGAATATGTTACTGACCTTTAGTAATCTAATGGAATGCATTACAAATTACATTTTGGTGCATATATTCTGTAATCTGTGGTGGAATAACTTTCAAAAGTAACACTCCCAACCCTGTATATGTGTTTCTTTTCTCTCTTTCCCTACCCACTTGTGTGTGTGTTTGATTGCGAGCCGAAGAGAGAGAGATGATGCGCTCTCATCTCAGCATGTGAGAAACTAAAGCATGAGCAAAGTGCACTGTGTTCACTGTATTTACACTTTATCATAATTCCAAATATAATTTCATAGCCTATATTTCAAAATTTGTTGTAAGGTAATTTTCACAAAATACACAGAATGCAGTTTGTGGACTGAGGAATCGTTCCTCTTGCAAGCACCATATGGAACATATAAGTTGGTGCGCTGGTATTTGTCGCAAGCAATGTTTGCAGGTGATCTCTGGACGTAGTAGCGGGGGTGCCATACAATCGGAGCTGTTGATCTACCTCTCTTCCAACCCCCCTCCCACCCACCCATTCATAATTCATACAGATGTTGTATATATTAAAATACGATAGCTCTGAATTACATCTAACTGGGTCAGTTTTCTGAATCCTTACTAATTTACCTGGTCAGTGAAGTCACATTCAACAGGGTAAGTCTGCTTCTCTAATATAACTTATATAACTAATATAACTATCACTGATATCATCTCCATTTGCTTTCATACATCAAAGTACTCTAAACCTGTCATGTTGTGGAAGTTTTCTCAATATTGGCATGTTGAAATTGCAGTCTCCACAGATTTTCTATTTTATTTAATTTGTTTCACTTTAATTGCTTAACTGCTTAGAAACAAGATAAAAATGCTCTGCAATGTTACTCTTCATTTCAGCCAATGCAAAGCTAACGTTAATTCTATTTATTTCTTATTTTATGAGCTTATTTTCCCAAAAATTGTGACATCTTCAGCAATCTTCCACTATGGGACATGTTGCAAAGCCTGTCTGTGTAACTAAGAGTAACCAAGGGGGGTGAAGCTTAGTGAAGGGTCTTTCTTTCTTTCTTTCTTTTTTTGTGTGCAGTATGCATTAGTGAACTAACTGTGGGTGGTCTGTGAGCATGCCATCTGAGTATGGCTGGACTGGGAAGAGAAATCAGACCAGGATTTGAAATGGCAACTGGCCTAAAACTTGTTGAGTGGGGGTGGTGTTCACTGTCCTTTTCTGCATATCGTGGTGCCATTTTGTGGTCCATTCTGCATAATGCGGCGGCACATTTTAGCTTATTGCGGCCCATTCGGACCGTTTCGCGGCCGACCCGCCAGCCCGCTCAGTGCTCCCGATGGCCAGTCTGCCCCTGAATGGCCCCAAAGAACGTCGGCCCACCGGGAAAATGCCCGGTATGCCAGAATACCAGACCAGACCTGCATCTGAGGCTTAGCCTGTAACAACCCAACCCTAATCCATATGTGTAATAATAACATTCTGTATACTATATGTGTCTCCAAGAGTTTAACATTGAAACTAGCACAAAGTTTCTTTCAATCAAAAGAGGTTTTATAATTTCAACACAGTCCAACAAACTGCCCTGAATTCCATAAGTATGAGGCAAGACACACCTAAAAAAACTTGTTTGAATCTGAGATCATTTGAGTGACTGCTCTCGGTAATTTCTACCATCTATTGTCTTACCTTTTTTATATGTGCCTCTATACAGAATGTCTCTAAACAATAGTCAAGGAGTGTGAGGAGTGGCTAATAAGGGAGGAAACTAAATATTTCTCAGAAAATAAAAATGTTTTAAAAGTATTTTGTAATCTTTGTGTGTAATGTCTGTGATATTATTGACATATTTGGCAATGTCATGCTATATAAATGTACACCTGCTTTGACCATCAAAATGACCAAACCAACACACTCTTAAAAAAAATGTGTCATTACATTAACTTTTTGCCTACTCAACCAAAATGTCCCCCTTAGTCTGTTGCTTGCACCCCCAAAATGAGACTATTGGTCTGCATTTTAAATGTCACTCTGATGCTGTATTCAACTCATTTCAGAAGATTAATACTTTTTCCAAGTCTAAATTTTAAATTAATTGAAAAGTATGTTATAATTTACTCATTGCATTATTGTTTGTTTTTTGTTAAAATTTCCATAGGGCATAAAAGGAGTTTTCTGAATGTCTGAGCTGTGGCTAAAATAATGAGAAAAGCACCATCAAATTATCATAAAAGTAACCCTCTATATTATTTGTGTTCTGTTTAGAGGCAGTGTGATAGCTTTGAGTGAGGAACAGATCCAAATTTAAATCTTTATTTACGTTGCAGATAAAACTGTTACGTTTTATCAGCAACGTAACAGTCAGATTCTGACCTACACTCATTCAGCATTGAAATATTGCTGTTAGCAGAGTTAGATTGTTCAACGATCGTGGCGTGCACACGCAGTGCTAAGTTATAAATAATGACGGAGGAATAAAACACGGTGGGGCATCAGCGCTCATGCTGGAACTCTCACTCAGGAGAAAAACTTTATTTTCAGATACACTTCACATGTCACATGTCAATCTCAACACATCTTATTGGTTGTTGGCATTGCTCATCACACAAGATCTATGTTAACATATTGAGAGCACATTTACTTATATTATGTCAACACCCCCACTTGCTCTCACATTGTTCTTCTCTTAAACAACAAAAAAAACCATCATTAGGTTCTCTACCTAGCATCATGTAAACCCATGCATGGTTAATCTCTGAACATAAACTTTGTACATTTACTCAACTTAAATCTTGTTGCAGGTTTTGTCATCACATCTGCTATCATCTGGTCTGTTGGGCAATAGTTCAAACTTATTTTCCCATCATTCACAGTTGACCTCACGAAGTGATAAATTATGTCAACATGTTTACATCTCTGTCTGTATACAGGATTTTTTGCTAATGCTATTGCACCTTGGTTATCCTCGTAAACCTTTGGTGGTGCGTAGTCATGTCCGTCAATGCCCTCTAATAGCTGTACTAGGTACATACACTCTTGTGTGGTTACGGCTAACGCCATATACTCTGCCTCACAAGTGGATAATGCAACAGTGGGCTGCTTTTTGGTTTTCCATGAGATCAAAGGACCATTCTCTTTTAGGCTTACACAATAACCCATTGTTCTTCGTCTGTCAGTTACATCACCCGCCCAATCTGCATCACTGTACGCATGTAATCCCAGTTTCTCATTATCACATTTCCTGTAAATCAACTCTTTTATGGTTGTGCCTTTCAGATATCTCAGTACATGTTTCACAGTAGTCCATTGCTCTTCTGTTGGCTCAGTAAAATACTGTGACAGCTTACTTACTACAAAACTCAGCTCTGGTCTTGTTCATGTAGTTAGATAAATTAGGCTGCCAACTGCCTCTCTGTATTTCTTGACATCAGTCATCTTCTCAGCATCACCAGTATAGCTCAAAGCATCTCAAATCGTTCAAGTATTTTTTTCCACATAGTATCTGTTCTTTCATCAAAATTGATACCAAGAAAATTTTTCAGTTTACCCAAGTCTTTCATCTTGAACTTTGCTGTGAGCATCTCCTTCACAACCTACAGTGCATTTTCATCACTGGCAGCAATGATCAAATCATCAACCCATATGATCATGATCACTTTCTCATTTTCTGTTTCCTTTGTGTAAACACAATGATCAGCAGGGTTTTGCAAAAAGTAATTTTCATGTAGATATTCTTGTAACATCTTGTTCCAATTTCTGCCTGACTGTTTTAGTCCATATAGTGACTTTTCCAACTTAATCTCCAACTTTTCATTTGTGTTAGATTTCACCTCATAACCCTCTGGTTGCTGCATGTAAATCTCACAGTCTATTGGTGCATGGAGGCAGTTTTGACATCCATCTGATGTAAAATCAGGTTTTCCTGTGCTGCTTTCTGCATTAACACTCTGATACTCATCATGTTAGCAGCAGGAGAAAAGGTCTCCTCATAGTCTACACCCATCTTTTGACTATATCCTTTGGCTACATATCGCGCCTTGTATTTGTCAGATCCATCGATATTGTTTTTAACTGCATACACCCATCTACCCCCGACTGCTTCCTTTCCCTCAGGTAAGCTGGTTAGAGTAAATGTGTCATTTTCTTTTAGTGACTGCATCTCTTCATTCATCGCATTAACCCATTCATTTGAGTTAGATGAAGTTACAGCTTCTCCGTATGTTTGGGGTATATTACTCATTAATCTGTAACAATAGTCTACGTTAGTCAGTACCTGATCATCACTCTCCTCACCAGATCCATATTCAGACAGATAACTTGGTGTCTTCCTCACTCTAGGAGGCTATCTTTTAGGTCCATTTGTGGCCTCATCTGGCTGTATTTGGCTGTTCTCCTCAGGCATAGTTACTGGAACCTGTACCGGAGTACTTCCTGGACTCACATTAGCATTTTGCCTGGTCTTTTTTGCCCTATTCTGTACCTCAAAATCGTCATCATCAGGATTCAAGTCAGTTTGTGTCTGCCGCTCAAAAACGGTTTTGGTCACAAACTTCACCAGTCTGTTTTTCTGCACTTTTCCACTTTCAGGATAGTAGACCTACATGGTACCAGACAAAAATTCCCTTCTCACACCTTGAGTCTAGTTTTCTCTTGTCCTGTTTATAGGCAAAACACACTGACCCAAACTTTTGCATCCTGGAAAGATTAGGCTGTTTTCCTAGTCAGCATAAAGTAAGGTGTCTGTTTTGTGCGCTTGTTAAAGCATCTGTTCCTCACTACAGCTGCTGTCTGTACTGCATAGGTCCATAACTCCTTTGGTAACTCACTTTCTATCAGCATACACCTCGCCATTTCAAATAGGGTGCGCCAATTACACTCGGCAGTGCCATTTTGGTGTGGTGAGTAAGGTGCTGAGGTCTCATATCTTATACCATTTTTGTTGAGTAATGCCTTGTAACTTTCCCCATGAACTCTGTACCATTGTCAGATCTGATAAATTTTACCTTCCCGTATGGGGCTGTATCAGCAAGAAACTTTTCTGTTGCTTGCACTGTGTCACGCTTATGTTTCAGAAAGTACACAAGCACTGCACTGGAATAATCATCAGTGAATGATAACGCAAACCTATACCCATCTCTGGACTCTGGGTCTACTGGTCCCACTATATCTGTGTGCACCAACTCTAGAGCTGCTTTGGCTCTTACATCAGGCTCTCTGTTCCTGGTTTGGATAAACTTCCCTGAGTGCATACTTCGCAATGAAGGACAGGTTTATCTGTTTTACTCTTAATCATCATGCCATCAACAACACCTTGTAATTTTTGAACATCATCATAATTAGAGTGTCCTAGGATCTCATGCCATGTCTGCATATCATAACACCCCTTACTTTGGTCATCACATTCATCATCTGCTGTGTGTAAATTGTAAAGTCTGTTGTACTTATGAATGTGGAATTTTGTACCATCTTTATTTTGTAGAACATTTTCCCCTTGCTTGAATATTACGGTGGCTCTGCTGGAAGTAGCTGCTTCTACAGAAAAGATGTCCTGCGGGTAGGAGGGGATGTACAACGCCTGTTTCAGCGTTGCGTTGTGACGTCGCCCTCTGCTGTCAATCAAGAAAACCTCTGCATCTCCTCTGCGTTCAGCGATTCCTTTGCACCTTGTGCTGTCAGCCAACTCCACGCAGTGTGTCTCGGCCTGGAAACTGTCATCGAACTTGTTAAATTTTCCTATGTCTGTGATGATGTGTGAAGTTGCCCCTGTATCCACCATCAGACCTGTTGCCTTGACACCGTGCCCCGGCTGGATATCCACGTCCCCATCGCTCATCCGAAATGCATACACCTTGCCGCTCACCTCCTCGGAAACTTTCCGTGCGTAGTCTCGCCTATGTTTCCGTCTGCAGGTTGCGTCCCGATGTGTGTCGAAAAACTGGTTTTTCGCTCGGCTGCGCCCGCGCCTTATGACGTTGTCAGCTGATGATATGGCGTGCATCTTTTCTGTGTCCTCATAGCTCCGTAGCTTAGTTTTGAATTCGGCAAAAGCCATCGCCTTCTCACTTTGTGTGACATGTATAGCAAACGGTTTGAATGAGTCTGGCAGGCCCTTCAAAATCATGGCTACTAACAGTCCATCACTTAATATCTCACCAGCGTTTTTCAATGCGGTAATGGCAGTCTCTGCTCTTATAACATATTCAGTCACACTCTCGCTGCTCAACTTTTGGAGTGAAGTCAGTTCGGTATACAGGCTAATTACATGTGGCTTACCTTTGCCCGCATAATAGTCTCTTAGTATCTTTAGAGCTTCCCCCCATTGTTTGCTGCGTCTCTCATTATCAGCGACAAGCTTTTTCGTCCAGAAATTGGATCAGCTCAGCATAAGCCTCTGCATTTTTCTCCTCGTCTTCTACCGGTTCTCCTTCCTCATCTTCGGTGGGCTCATTCTAAATAGTCTCTTTTAGCCCTTGCAGTCGAAGATGGCCCAAAAATGTCATCTCCCATAGTTCATAATTCTTTTCATCTCCGTCAAACACTAGCCGAGGCCAACAGCTACTCGACACGGCAACCCGTCTACTCATGGTGATTGCTTAGCATGCTACCTCTGAATGAACACACTGTGCGTTGCGACTTTTCCCTCGGCGGCACAACTTTTGACAACCATATCTGGGTGGCCCATAACCTGTTAGCAGAGTTAGATTGTTCAGCGATCATGGCGTGCACACCTAGTGCTAAGTTATAAATAATGACGGAGGAATAAAACACAGTGGGGCATCAGCGCTCATGCTGGAACTCTCACTCAGGAGTAAAACTTTATTTTCAGATACACTTCACATGTCACATGTCAATCTCAACACATCTTATTGGTTGTTGGCATTTCTCATCACACAAGATCTATGTTAACACATTGAGAGCACATTTATTTCGATTATGTCAACAATTGTCATCTCAAGAAGCATTACCCGCCGGGTTTCAGCGGCTGGTAGGCGACTCCTCCGCCCCTGGCAGCGGCCTTGACTGCACTAGGTGGTCGGTAAGGAGACCCTTCTCCCCTCGCGGTCAGCGGCCGGGCCCTCGTCCCCCGGCAAACGGCCGCGGCTGCTCCGTTGGGGTGGACGGTAGTGGCGAGAACTCTACTACGGCGAATCCCTCCTACTTCCCGGATTTCGGCAGCAGTGTAACGCAGTTCAATGGAAAGGAGGATGCGAGAACTGGCTTGGCAATATAAATAATATTTTAATGATTAACTTAAACAAAAGACAAACACACACACATGACGGACATGTCCGTAAACTATCTCTCTCTCCCGCACCATCCTCCGCAGTCGGCTTTTATCCCTCTCGGAGACTTAATTAGCCTGATAAGGGACCAGGTGTGTAGAATCACGACCCGGCCCTGCCCTCCACCCTGCCACACAGTGATTTCAAAAGCCATTTGCTCTCACATGTCTAGTGACCAGTTGCAACTTTTTAAAGTTGGGATGTATCATTTGAATGAGATGTGAAAGCTTTCATTGAGGGGGAAGATTTTCAGCATATGACTCCTAATAAGCAAGTTTTATTTACATTTAAATGTTGTTTCGGCTAAAGTAGGCATTTAAATTGTATGATATAAATATGATATGTAATATGGTATAAAAATAATATGACTGTTTAGATTATATTTTAACTATTGCTTATGCTGCCTCATCATCAACAAAGCTTGTGCTTGCAAATATCTGTTCAGGTGTAAATGAGTAAAATGCACTTTAAATATGTCCATATTAGAAAATCAGCATATTATAATGATTTCTGAAGGATCATGTGACACTGAAGACTGCAGTAATTTACATTTACATTTATGTATTTGGCAGACGCTTTTATCCAAAGCGATTAACCGAGCCATTATTATAGGGACAATCCCCCTGGAGTTAAGTGCCTTGCTCAAGGACACAATGGTGGTGGCTGTGGGGTTCGAACCAGCGACCTTCTGATTACCAGTTTACCAGTTATGTGCTTTAGACCATATGCACCATACATAGAAAACTTGATTTTGATCATTAAGTCTCTTCACATTTATTCTCTTTCTGTCATATTCCTCATTGATAGGCCCAGGGGAGGGGTCTTTTGTCTCCTCAGGTGTGAATCACATCAATATTCATGATAATTCACACCTCCTCGCATATGAGCTTTCTAACACTAATAATGTCTTTCAAAAGTTATATAGTATATTGTATAAGTATATTGTTTTGTATGAATGAGGTATCAGGATGGTTTTCACATAATTGTGTAGCAAGAACTCTAGGCTACAAGATCCAGTTCTCAAAAGTCTTGTGGACAAATGTTTAGTATGTGTTATATGGCCTTATTTCAATTTAGTTTTTTAAAAACATGCATTTTTTCTTGAAAATAAAAACATGTACATACATGTTGCTCACATATTATTGTAGCCCAGTTTGTGCTGAATACAGTGTTATCAGACATTAGCCATTAATATGTTTTTAAGCAACTGAAAAAAGCACAAATGTCAAGGCATGTCAAAACTACTCCAGGGCCCAAAACACCCTTAGAACCCAGACGGTTAAAACCTTAAGTTTCACTCTGTGAAGGTTTAATGCGATTTATGCTATTTGCACTAACTGCGAATATTGTTAGATGCTGTTTTCAACCTGGTGAAAAATAGTGGCAGATACTTTTTGCACCCCTAATTAAATACTAGAACACAGTATAGGGGCATCACTACAGCATGTTTATTGTGTTTATTTTGAGTCCTTCAGACACCCTATATGAACCTGACCCCAAAATTCTAACCTTTACTTAAAAAAATTATAAACATGGTTTTACTACAGTAACCATAGTGTCACCATGTTATTTCGTAGAAAATCATAGTAACCACAAAATTATAACATGTTACTATATGAATGCCATATTAATGTAGTAACACCATGGTTAATTGCATTACAACGATGGCTTCCTAGTGCAAATAGTCACTATGATGATTACTGTGACTGTACTTTTATCAGCTTGTGTCATTTCTATTGTTGAAATTCAGATAGGTTTAGGCGTAGGGGTGGGGTTAGGTGTTCAAAAATATCTACATTACAGTGTAATGTAACTAAAACTATTGTAACTAAACTTATCTGTCTGTTACATGTTTTATGGTGTTTATAAGGGGTTAGCTTCTGGGATGGAGTTGGGTTAGGGGATCTAAATATTGATATGGTAGCATTGTAAAACTAAACTAAAATATTTATATAATATAAGTATAAAACTTATTGCAGTTAAACATGATAAATGCAAAGGTTATTGAGCCGATGATGGAATCCTTCAAACTGATGCGAGAACGGAATGACAAGGACGTTTTCATTTCAAAAATGTACTACAGTGATGTTTTTTCACAAGACTGCCATGGACCAAACATATCACATAAAAATGGTGTGACCAGATGGGTGCAACCAGAAAGAGAAATAGCTTGGATGTCAAGTGCTGTGTGCCAATAAATGCATCAGTAGCCTCAGGTAACCACACCAACCTTTGTTTTGTTATTGATGTTTACATGTACGCTCCAGTATGCAACAGTTTGTGATGGCCCATGAAGTGAATGCAGAACAAAAGCATCAGTGATCAGTCATTATCAAAACATCAGTTCCATGACATTCTATTTCATGAAATTTCATGGGTGTGAGTAATATAACGTATCTTTAGACAATGACATGCTTGTGGAGTAGTATGTGTGTGAAAAGTCTCAGCAAATAATGGGATGGAACATCATAAATACAACAGGATTTTCTGCAGGTGTCTTTAAAGAATAAAGCAAGACAAGAGAGTTTAAAACCAGCCACACAGAGAGAAGAATTACACACATTTAAGAGAAATCCCAAATATTTTACTGGATCATTAAAGGTGATAGGCATCTTCTACAAAGGTAATATATTTATATATATATATACTAAAATATTCGTCATATTCAGTGCGTTCAAAAGCCTGAGTCTGCTTGTGAACATACTTTTATTTATTCTGTATTATTTTATTTGTTTTTCATAATAACATGTTTATCCACATTATCACAGCATGATTTGAGAATGTTACAAAATGCTAAATGTTAGAAATTACACAAATATACAAATCTTAAATCTTTCTTTTTTCCGACTCAGAACCGGACCGACTCAGTTCACCTTGGTTTGGAGGATTCTGTCATATGCTCGGCAATGTTAGGATTTATTGTGCCTGTTTTACCGCAAAACTGTATGTTTTATATAAATATATTAATTTACAGTATACTATTGTATTAATATTTTAGATCTCCCAACCCAACCCCACCTCTAAACGTTACTTTTAAACATATAAACAATTTATAAGCAATACAATGTAATGGGCAGTTCACACGTTTTTCATATAATCTTGAGATCAAGGTGATTAAATTGGTTTGGCTTGCTGTCGGCGATTGAGGGTCTCGAGCACGAGACTTGACTCATGCTTCAAGTTTCCCCTCTGGACTACAAGAAGAGACATAATACATGTTAATAAATTAATAGAAATGAGAGTATACAAGGAAAATGTAAAATAAAAGTAGAGGGTGATGGATGAAGGATGCTAGAATAATTGTCACTGGAGAGAGGTATACAAGCCTTTATATACTGTAGCGGTGACTGTGAGATTAGATGAGCATGCTCCTCCCGAATTTTCATTTTGTAAATGACGTTACAATAATTTTAGCAACATAATAATATAATATAGATATTTTTTAACATTTTTTTTTAGCACAATTTATAATCTGTAACAACCACTTAAAAGTACAGTCACAGGCCATTTAAAACTGAAAATATTCCCTCTCTGTGAATCTCATTCAAAGATATATATTTTTTAGGTATGCAAGTGTCCTATTAGGTATTGATGGGATGTTGGAGAAAGAGGCTACTTACAAAATTTCAAACAGGGCAAAGGTCTCATATAAAGAGCCATTTTCGTGTTTGTATGAAATGATATCGGCAAAAAGTTTTTTGTGTGTCCTCAGAATGATCCCCTACATTAGTATGTCAAGTTTGGTGAAGATAGCTATTTACGTTCAACACTTATAGCCATTTAATTAAAATTGTCCCCGCCTACTACGAACATTTGGGATGAGCGTGACAATCCTAAATTGAAATTTCAACGTGTTTTTGATCATTATTGATAGTGGGACTCCAATGAATATTTCTGCACTGGTTTGGTTTTGATTGGTCAAACGGCCAAGTAATAGTTTGCAAAAGTAGGTTTTACGAAAAATCACTAATGGCAAAACATTTTCATGATGGATATTTAATTTTTCCACTGAGAATTAAGGATGAATTTCACCAAAATTACTTTATCTTTAGAAAGCTGATTGACAGATCTCTCCCCTCTCTCTCTCTCTCTCTCCCTCTCTCTCTCTCACTCACACACATACACACACACCCTTGTTTCTCCAATAACATGTTAGAAACTGCCCAAGCTGTGATACTAATATTTCTGATGTGTGATGAGAGGCTTGGACGCAACAAGATCTCATTAGTGTCCTAAGTTTTTATAACTGTGACCTTAATTGTCTACCGTTAAGCTGTTATTTAACAACCGTTCCACAGGTGCATGTTCATTAATTGTTTATGGTTCATTGAAAAAGCATGGAAAACATTGTTCCCCGTCTGTCACTCAGTCGACGTTGTGTCGCTGAGTTTACACTAGGGGTCACTCTTGCGGAGCACGGCCATCTCTGAGTTTGAAAAAAGGCCAATGAGAATTGGCGTGTGGATTTTGCATGCCACTCCCCCGGACATACGGGTATAAAAGGAGTGACGCTGCAAATACACATCAGATATCTTTTTCGGAGCTGAGAGAGCAGTCATAAAGCTAAACTCCTCTGCTGTTCCAGTCATCTCTGCAAGCTGTTGGCTTTACGGCGCTTTCCAGCGGTCCTCCCCCTCGCATACTACGTTGTGCTGAGCATACACCCCTGGGCGCTTCAGCAGCTGATAAAAGAGTTACGGAGTGAATAACTTCGTTTATATATACATTTATACTCTCGTATACATATATATATATAAAAAAAAAAGAAAAAAAACATTAAAAGAGTGGCACAAACGGTGAAGCGTCTTTTTCAAGATGTCTTTCCGTTTGTGTGTGTTTCCTGGTTGCGGACGTTCTCTCTCCCCATCTGATGGCCACGATCGTTGCCTCTTGTGCCTGGGTGCTACCCACGCAGAGTCAGCGTTCGTGGATGGTTCATGCTCTCACTGCGAGAGCATGCCCATGGCTATGCTGCAGTCGCGCCTCGCACTCGTAAGAGCGCGGGGCACCCCAGCCGCTCCCCGACTCGGTCCTTCTACCTACGGGTATGAGGCAGTGTCGGCTAGCGCTGGGGGCGATATGGGGACCTCAGTGGGAGCCTCTCCGCCGGGTACAACCCCACGGACCTCCCACTCCCCGCCACGCTCGTATGCTCCAACCGAGCGCTGGGGCGCGGTTGCCGGCTCGCTTCTTAGCGGACCCGCGATCACGTTCGGAGCGCCTGACGACGATGAGATTTCGATCGCGGCATTGGAGAGCGGGTTTGTCATGTCTGACGCTGAAGACTCGGCTGAGCTCCCACCCTCGGGTGTGGCGGCTCATTCGCAGGCTGACGCGGAGCTGACAGCCATGCTTGCCCGGGCAGCCGCGAGTGTCGGGCTGGAGTGGAACCCTCCACTCCCCCCCGAACCCTCCGTTTGTGTGTGTTTCCTGGTTGCGGACGTTCTCTCTCGGCGGAACCACCCGACGCTTCCGTCCAGGGCCTGTAAGCTGACGTCGTCTCTGACGGCTAAAGCCTACAGCGCTGCTGGACACGCCGTCTCCGCCTTACATGCCATGGCACTCCTGCAGGTGCACCAAGCCAAGGCACTTAGAGAACTACACGAGGGTAGTCCTGACCCGGGTCTAATGCAGGAGCTGCGTTTGGCGACCGACTTCGCCCTCCGGGCAACGAAGGTCACGGCGTGGGCTCTCGGGCAGGCGATGTCCACCTTGGTGGTCCAGGAGCGCCACCTATGGCTCAACCTGGTCGAGTCGCGAGAGGCTGACAAGGTTCGTTTCCTTGATGCCCCCATCTCCCAGGTTGGGCTGTTTGGCGACACCGTTGGAGACTTCGCCCGGCAGTTTACAACGGTAAAGAGGCAGACGGAGGCTATACAGCATATCCTGCCCAGGTGGAGCTACAGGCCCCACACCCTGTCTGCTCGTCGCCCAGCGCGTCCCCCTGCGGTACCAACACCAGCTCCACCACAGCCCGCCCCTCGGGGCCGGCTACGGCGCTGAGCTACCCGTAGGACGGCGACGCCCCCCGCCTCACGGCCGGCCGCCAAGAACCCTAAGAAGGCTTCAAATGCCCCTGAGACGGGCAGCCCTGGGACTCAGGGAACTGCACTTCGGGAGCTGGTAAGCAGACCACTCCCTCCCCCGCCGGAGGGGCGGATGGAGAATCCTTATTTCCTTTTGAAATTTATTTCACCGCACGCCCAACGGGCTGCGGTACCCACATTTTCAAAAAAAGAGCAGTTTCCTCAGCCCCCCGGGCTCCACTTCCGGTCTCCCCATCCGTCGTTATCACGACTGCCGGCCACCGGTTCTCTTTGGCAGGTACAGCGCACTGGAACCGGGTCTTCCGGTTCCACGCGTCCAGCCGCGGCACAACCCCGCCCCCGAGCCGACGGTCTCTCCCAGGCTGTTCCGGGAACGGTCACAAGGAGCCAGGTAAGTGCTTCGATGTCCCTAGACTCAGCACCCGGGCTCCGCCCCATCGCGAGGCCCCGCCTGCCGGTACGTCCGACGCTATAGTCCCCTTGGTCCCTCTAGCTCGGAGTTTGGGGGCGTGGCTCGCGCTCCCCAACCCGTCGCGTTGGTTGATCAGGACAGTCCGACTCGGCTATGCGATTCAGTTCGCCAGGCGCCCGTCCAGGTTCAACGGCATCCGCCCCACCACGGTGAGAGGCGAGAACGCCACTGCCTTGCGTGCGGAAATTTCCTCCCTTCTACAGAAGGGCGCGATAGAGCCTGTCCCTCCAGCCGAGATGAAGAAGGGGTTTTACAGCCCCTACTTCATCGTACCCAAAAAAGGCGGCGGGTAGCGGCCTATCCTCGACCTGCGAGTTCTGAACCGGGCTCTGCACAGACTCCCGTTCAAGATGCTTACACAGAGACGCATTCTAGCGAGCGTCCGGCATCTGGATTGGTTCGCGGAGGTAGACCTGAAGGACGCGTACTTTCATGTCTCGATCCTTCCTCGGCACAGACCCTTTCTCCGGTTTGCCTTCGAAGGTCAGGCATATCAGTACAAAGTCCTCCCCTTCGGCCTGTCCCTGTCCCCTCGCGCCTTCACGAAGGTCGCAGAGGCAGCCCTTTCCCCACTGAGTGGTGGTAGACACGATCACTCAGGCGAGAGCCCCCTCAACGAGGCGTCTTTACGGCCTGAAGTGGCTTCTGTTTGCTCAGTGGTGTTCTTCCCGTGGTGAAGACCCCCAGAGATGCGTAGTTGGATCAGTGCTTTCCTTTCTGCAGGAAAGGTTGGAGGGACGGCTGTCCCCCTCCACCTTGAAAGTGTATGTAGCCGCTATATCGGCACATCACGATGCAGTGGAAGGTAAGTATTTAGGGAAGCACGACTTGATCATCAGGTTCCTGAGGGGCGCGAGGAGGTTAAACCCCCCCAGGCCGCGCCTCGTTCCCTCGTGCGACCTCTCCGTGGTCCTTCGGGGCCTTCGGGGAGCTCCCTTTGAGCCCCTTGAGTCAGCAGAGCTAAAGGCGCTCTCTCTGAAGACCGCCCTCCTGGCGGCGCTCACCTCCATCAAGAGGATAGGGGACCTGCAGGCGTTCTCTGTTAGCGAACTGCGCCTAGAGTTCGGTCCGGCTTACTCTCACGTCATCCTGAGACCCCGACCGGGCTATGTGCCCAAGGTTACCACGACCCCCTTTAGGGATCAAGTGGTGAACCTGCAAGCGCTGGCCCTGGAGGAGGCAGACCCAACCTTTACGTTGCTGTATCCGGTGCGTGCTCTTTGCATCTACAGTACTTGGACCGCACGCAGAGCTTTAGAAGCTCCGAGCAGCTCTTTGTTTGCTTTGGCGGACAGCGGAAGGGAAGCGCTGTCTCCAAACAGAGGATCGCCCACTGGGTCGTCGATGCCATCACGATGGCATACCACGCCCAGCATGTGCCGCCCCCTGCTGGCCTACGAGCCCACTCTACCAGGGGCGTTGCGGCTTCATGGGCGTTGTCTCATGGCGCCTTTCTAGCAGACATATGTAGAGCCGCGGGTTGGGCAACACCTAACACCTTTGCGAGGTTCTATAACCTCAGGGTTGAGCCAGTTTCGTCCTGTGTGTTATCAGGTGACACAAACAGGTAAGTTCGGGTCAGCCGGCTGGTTGTATCGCTTGTGCATAGCGCCTTTCCCCTCCCTTGAGGTGAAGATGTGCGCTCTTTTCCCCAGTTGCGTTCGCAGGAAGTGTGAACCCTGGACGTTCTTCCTCCCTAGCCTAGCGGCCGTTGAGTCTTCGGAGAGGCTCACTGCCACCCCGGTACGGGCGTCACCAGGCCCCCGTACTGAGGTAAGTGCTCCACATGTGCTGGTTGCCCCCTTCGGCAACCCCGTGTGACGTATATCCCGCAAAATGGTTTCCCTACCGGCAAACCGCGTCTTCCTTGGACAGAGGGTCCTCGGCCCCGGGTCGCCGTGTTTGTAGTAACCCCTCCCCACCTTCGGGTAGGGTCTACCACGGCGCCGTTCCACACGATGTGCTTCCTCTGCTGGCTGGTAAGACCGTGTGTGTATTCCACCTAAACCCCCCCCCTCTCGGGGCCGGGTGTGGTCTCCGCGGTGTCCTCCTCTTTGGAGGGACACCCCCCAGCTTGGACCATTTATAATTGGCCCCCAGCCGAACGATATGCGTTCCTTTTACAGGGAGAAAAATAGAGAGAAGGCCCCGGCTGGGCCAGCCAGTCCTTATACTTCTGAGCAGTTAGCTGTTCCCCCTAGGTGCAGGGGACCGCTTCATGCCTGCCAGTGTGTTGGGGGTAGTTATGCGACGGCTTGCTGCGCTGGCTACGAGGCACACAGAGGTTTTCCCGTCTCGCACCGCTTGTCTGCGTAACTCGGTTCAGCTCTGTGGCGTTTTCCATGGGACCCCTAGTGTCAACTCAGCGACACAACGTCGACTGAGTGACAGACGGGGAACGTCTCGGTTACTGACGTAACCTCCGTTCCCTGATGGAGGGAACGAGACGTTGTGTTCCCGCTAGCCACAATACTGAACCATCCGCTGAAAGCGCCGGGTCTTTGGCTCGGCTCCTCAATGCGATACCTGATGTGTATTTCCATCGTCACTCCTTTTATACCCGTATGTCCGGGGGAGTGGCATGCAAATTCCACACGCCAATTCTCATTGGCCTTTTCTCAAAATCAGAGATGGCCGTGCTCTGCAAGAGCGACCCCTAGTGTCAACTCAGCGACACAACGTCTCGTTCCCTCCATCAGGGAACGGAGGTTACGTCAGTAACCGAGACGTTTTAAACCCTTTACAATAAAGATTTGTGAAGTTATTTGTTTTTTCAACATTTTCTTTAAAATAAAGTGTCCTGAAAAAGGGACATTTCTTTTTGCTGAGTTTATATATATATATATATATATATATATATATATATATATATATATATTTGCTATAATGACTGACTTGCTCTGTACATTTGTCCTCAGATAAAGGGTCCTCTAGTTAAAAAATGGCTCCCACTGGTGTGCATATTACAAAAGATGATGTGGGCTCTTGCACCAACCCTTTGAAGTTCCTGGATCAGGACTATCAGGAATTGCATCAGAACTGTCTCACCAAAAACACAAAGTACATTGATGAGTTCTTCTCTCCAGACAACAGCTCCATTGGGAAAGGGTTGCTGTCTGATAAGGATATGGCCAAAGTCACGTGGAAGAGGCCATCCGTATGTAAACAGACAGTCCTGCTCTCTCTCCCCCTCTCTCTCTTGACGTTATATATATATATATATATATATATATATACTGTATATATCACTGATGAGCCATAACATTATGACCAACTGTCTAATATGCTGTTGGTCTTCAGCTTGCCACCAAAACAGCGCTAACCCACTGAGGTGTGGACTTTACAAGACCCCTGAAGGTGTCCTGTGGCATCTGGCACCAAGACAATAGCAGCAGATTCTTCAAGTCCAGTAAGTTGCGAGGTGGAGCCGGTGTGGATTGAACTTGTTGGTCCAGCTCATCCCACAGATGCTGGATTGAGATCAGGGGAATTTGGAGGCCAGGTCAACACCTTGAACTCTTCATCATGTTCCTCAAACCATTTCCAAACTATGTTTGCAGTGTGGCAGGGCGAACTATCCTGCTGAAAGAGTCCACTGTCATCAGGGAATAACATTGCCATGAAGCGCTGCAACAATTTTTAGATAGGTTGCACGTGTCAAATTGACGTCCTCGTGAAAGGACGGTCTCTGGATTTTCCAATAGAACATTGCCCAGAGCATCACACTCCCCCCACCGGCTTGTCATCTTCCCACAGTGCATCCTGGTACCATCACTTCCCCAGGTAAATTGCACACACGTACATGGCCGTTCCCGTGATGCAAAATAAAACGGAACTCATCGGACCAGGTGACCTTCTTCTACTGCTCCCAGGTCGAGTTCAGACGCTCACGTGTCCAATGTAGGTGGTTTTAACGGTGGACAGGGGTCATCATGGGCACTCTGACCAGTCTGCGACTACGCAGCCCCATTTGCAGCAGGTTGTGATGCTATATTTATTGTGACACATTCCTCCCATAACCATCATTAAAACATTTTGTGACTTTTGCCACAGTAGACATTCTATCGGTTCAGACCAGACGGGATAGCCTTCGTTGCCCTCGTGAATCGATGAGCATTTGGTGCCCAACACCCTGTCAATGGTTTGTGGTTTGTCCCTCTTCAGACCACTGCCAGTAGGTACTCACCACTGCTGACCAGGAGCAGCCCACAAGCCTTGCCGTTTCAGAGATGCTCTCTGCTTCAGAGACTCAGTTGTCTGGCCATAACAATTTGGCTTTTGTCAAAGTCACTCAGGTCTTTACTCCTGCCCATTTCTCCAGAATTCAACACATTGACTATGAGAACTGACTGTTAGCTTACCATCTAATCTACTCAGACCTTGGCATGTGGCCTTGTTACTAGATGATCAACGTTATTCGCTTCACCTGTGAGTGGTCATAATGTTTTGGCTTATCTGTGCATATATACAATATATACTGTACTTCAATTTGTTGTTTACAAAAAGTCATAGAAGTACACCACAAATCCTGCAAACGCCTTAATGCATTTTTAAGATATGAGCAATCAAACATAGTAGCCCTGTTTTTTTGGGCCACCCTTTGTGTGTGTGTGTGTGTGTGTGTGTGTGTGTGTGTGTGTGTGTGTGTGTGTGTATATATATATATATATATATATATATATATATATATATATATATATAATATTTGGAGATGCAACCAATGTCTTCTTATGGCTCCATGTACCCATGTTTCAATGGTTTTGGTATTTACAGAATTACTAATTCTTCAAAATGCTAAAAGTACATGCTGTTATTAATTCTCTCTAATCAGGAATTGGTAACAGACCCTAATTTCATAGTAGATGGGGCGTCCAAGTTTGATTATGCCCAAGGTTCCACATTAGGTAAGTTTATTTACAGACTGGTATCATACATTCAATGTAGTCTACAAAACAGTATGGCTTTTTAGTTCTTCTCAACCCAGTATCAAAGTAGTGTACTTCACTGATAGTAAAATTACATAAAATAATGATGTACAGTATGCTGTTTATGATGTTAAATGAACACACTGTATAATAACATACATCATTTGATAAATCCTTAAAATAGTATTTGGTATATTGTATAGAATTATTCACAATTACTCATTCAGATTCAGATAATTTAGTTCTTATGTGTGTTTAGGGAACTGCTGGTTTTTGGCCTCAATTGGCGCTCTAACCTCTCAGATGGACATTATGAACAAAGTCGTTCCAGCTGAACAATCATTCAGCAAGGTTTATACTGGAATTTTTCATTTTAGAGTGAGTAGCATATTTCCATTTATTTATTTTCTATATCATATTGTCATTTCTTGACAAAGAAACCTATTTTAATTTATATTTCTTTTTGTGTAATTTACAGTTCTGGCGGTTTGGGAAATGGTTTGATGTTGTTGTTGATGACAAACTTCCAACAATTGATGGAAAACTAATTTTTGTGCATTCAAAAACTTCCAATGAGTTTTGGCCTGCCTTACTGGAGAAAGCGTATGCAAAGTAAGGGCCAGTATATGTATTCTTAAAGAGATGGTTCACCCAAAAATGAAATTCTCTCATCATGTACACACCCTCATGCCATCCTAGATGTGGATGACTTTCTTTCTTCCGCTGAACACAAACAAAAGATTTTTGAAGAATATTGCAGGTCTGTTGTTCCTTACAATGCAAGTGAATGGTGACCAGACCTTTGAAGCTTCAAAAATGACATAAAGGCAGCATAATAGTAATTAATGGGACCAGTGTTTAAACCCATGTCTTCTGAAGCCATGTGATAGGTTTGGATGAGGAAAAAAAACTATTTAATATTTACTATAAATCGCTCATTTCACTTTCACATCTAGAAACATTTTCACTTCATTTTGAAGTAAAAGTGATGTATGATAAAAAAGGACAAAAAATTTAACTATCTCTCACCCACACTGAATATATGGAATATGGAGTCGTATGGATTTACTTTTATGTTGCCTTTATGTGATTTTTGGAGCCGCAAAGGTCTGGTCACCATTTACTTGCATTGTAAGGACTTACAGAGCTGAGATACTCTTCTAAAATTATTTGTGTTCATGCACATGTTGAAAGTCATGCACATGTTGGATGGCAAGGGGGTGAGTAAATAATGAGAATAATTTTTTTCTGGGTGAACTATCTCTTTTAAATAAAGAGTGTCCTGTTCATAACATTCATTTATAGATTAATAACAGGATTTTTATTGTTTTATTGGTTCTAATCAACATTGTTCTATAAAAGAATAGCTTAATCTCAACATTGATTTGTCCCTCTTTTAATACAGTACATTCAGAAATACAATATGCTCTGTTAAGGAGCAAACTTATAAAGTGTTCCATTACAGCTGGAAACAATTTTCCAGTTCTTTCCCATTACTTTGCACCAAATAATCTCTTTAAAGAAATAAACTAATTTTACAGAGTGTGCGGCTCCTATGCTGACCTAGAATCTGGATTCATATCTGAGGCCTTGATGGACTTCACGGGTGGGACGCACATGCACATTGACCTTAAACAAGCTCCTGCTACATTGTGGAATACGATGGAATGTGCATTCAAATCAAAAACACTCATGGGCTGCTGCAGTCCTCAAGGGGTAATCAGTAACCTCATTGTGGATCTCAAAATTCATTGATCATTATTGTAGATATGTAATTAACTTAAATATGTGTGCTTACACCAGGTAGTTTTCATACCTGGGTCAGAAATAAAGACCAAAATAAGGAGTTTTGTATCCATATTAGCGAATGTTGATATTGTGTGTAAATACACTGATCAATAGTATTCTGAGATGCTATTCTTCTCACTACAATTCTACAGAGTGGTTATCTGAGTTGCCATAGAATTTGTCAGTTCGAACCAGTCTGGCCATTCTCTGTTGACCTCTCTCATCAACAAGGCATTTCCGTCCGCAGAACTGCCACTCACTGGAAGTTTTTTTTTTTTTGGCAACATTCGGATTAAATTCTAGAGACTGTTGTGCGTGAGTTACAGAAATACTCATACCAGCCCGTCTTCGTTTCGTAAGTGTTCCTTATGTGAGGTACACATCCTGCTGTCAGATCAGCATGAGAGCTGCATTCACTGTCTGGGCCGTGCCCACGAAGAGACAACTCTCATAGAGACAGACAGACTGCCCTCTCTGTGAGGGCATGAGTCTCAAAATGATTTGCTCGTGAATTGGCCTCATTCTTAGGGATCGAGCATGGTCATATGATTCAATTTGTACGCTTGCCACCTCGCTTCACCGGCACTTTACAATCTGTGGTCCGACCACAGAGATTCACAGTCTCATTGCAAAAACTAGACTGCTTTAGACTGTGACACACACAGCGGTATTTACAGCCATTATTTTCTCATTCTGGAGAAGGATGGCATTCTACGGCCCATTCTAGTTCTGAGACACTTGAATTGCGTGCTCGCAACATGCCCATTCAAAAGTTAACTCAGAAATAGATCTGATCACACATCCATCCTCTGGACTGGTTTGTGTCAATAGATCAGAAGGTCAGATCAATAGTACTTCATGTACCAATTAGATTTGCATTCGAGGGAACTGAATATAAATTTAAAGTTCTTCATTTCAGTTTGTCTCTGGCTCCCTGCACGTTCACAAAATTTATAAATGTGCACCAGTGCCAGTCTTCTACCAACAGAATGTTATGCTGGGTCAAACTTTCAGAAGGAAAGTGCTGACCACAGTTGCATCCAACACAGGTTGGGTCATGGTGTGTGATGGACGCCCGACTTTTGATACCTGGACATGTGTGAAATGGGCGTGGAATGTAACCTGACAAGAGCTTCTGGCTGTCTTTCTAGCGGTCTTTTTCTAGCTTTTCATTACAAAATTGTGAATCAACACAATAGTGGTGTATTTAAGTCACTAGGACGCACTGGCCCACTTATGGCCAGAGAAAAACAAATATACGTTTCCCCCCTTGAGCCTCCTTCATTCTGTCTTCTGCAAAGTCCGAGTGAACATGGAAACAGTTCTGTTAATTGTGGCCCAATCAGTACTTGTTTCTGGAGATGGTAGAAATAGTGGACGGAACTCCATGAGAAATACCGTTGAGGAGAGACCTTCTCTCTCAAAACAAGGCATCCCCATACAGAGCTGTGAAGCTTACAGCATGTGGGCCTTTAATTGGAGCACAGTGGACAAGCCGGAATTGGCTCATTTGGTTGGCAGGCTAGAGCACCGTCCATGAGACACCTTTGTGGTCGGTTTCATTTTGTAGGAAATGTGCAGCGGCTTTTAAAATGGGACTATAACCGAAAATATATAACTGCCTTTAAGTGTTAGGAAGGGGATCCCTTGCATGGAGACCTTAATATTTGGGTGTCCATGGCATTGAAAAATTAAAAAAACCATGGATTAGACTATTCTGGGTTGTTTATAAACAAAATTCATGAATATAAGTAAAATAAAAAACAAAAACAATTTAATTCATCTGATCATTTATCTGATTTGTGACCTACTGTGTAATGTTTTTTTTTTTTTTTATAACAGGAAACACCTGAAAACACAGTGTTACGCAATGGCATAATTGAGGGTCATTCTTATACTGTGACAGGGGTTTTTCAGGTAAGATTGCACATATGCAAATATCAACCTATAATTCCACCATATGAGGTGTCATGGGTAGAAAACTGTCCAGTGACTTAGTCTAGTGTGTAGGGATGTGCCAGAAGCTGAATACCCTATTCACGAATAATGATTTCAAAAAGAACAACAGTTTCATCTGAATAATATAAAAAATTATAAGTTTGACTGATAATCCAAGAAACACAATCATAAAGCGATATTCCAAATTTATGAATCTGTGCAGTCAATTTTTCTAAAATGCAAACATTATCGATGAAAATGTGCACAGTGTGATTTCAGAATGGATGGCCACCGTCTCGACTCCGTTTGAGGCCTCTGTAAATTGTGCTTGTCTAGAGATTGTCAAGTGTAACATTAACTAAGATACAACATCATGTACACTTTCCATTAACAAATGTTAATGTATACGACGATTCACACGTGATTCCAATGTATTTATTTATAGCCTAAACCTGAACACGATGGTAAATTCCTGACCTAAAATGTATGGAGTTCTATACAGTATGTGGCAAAATTCTAAATTTAGTTTTATAAACAAGGTTCGGGAGGAGCAAGGTAATTTATTCTGACCAATCACATCGGTAGAGTAAGCATATATAAACAGCTGCTTACATCTACATGGCGTTGAGTATTGCGGCATTACGCCCCACCTTTACTTGAAGATGTCGGTCGAAGATGAATTCTCTGTCGCTCCAGACTCCCCACAACAGCTTGTTGAACCCAGGATCATCTCCACTTCTCCCAATGCAGTTCCTCGACCTCCAGCAGTATACTGAGGCAGCCAAGCTTCATGCTCAGAGACCTGTTCTCCCAGGAGCCGCCATCTGATTATTTCTTCTCCCCCTCCCTCAAGAGCTTCATATTCCTCTTCATCTCATACCTTTTCCACATCAGATTGCCATTCCATCCCCAGCATAGCTAAATGGGCCATCAACGGACTAAAACAGGCCCTCGCAGCCACTGATATCACATACCCTAGGCGTGCAAACAAAACTTTAATCTGCTCATGGCGACGAGCAGAAATATTAATGAACAAAAATCGACATAATTAATGGTATCCTTCCACAGCCATCCTGCTCCAGTAGTAACATGCGCCCTTAGGTAAACACGGAAGTATGGCGTTTGCACAGAGTCTCCAGTAGTGCAGCACGCGTCACCATCCCCTATTCGAGCTCTGGTCAAGCCTCAAGCCCTTCGCCCAGGACAGCGAGCCACAAATGTTTTACATTATCCACTAAGCAGGATTACATTAACTTGCAAACTACTGAAATTGTATTTGGAGCATGCAAAATTATATTTTGAGCGCACAAACTTTTTCTATGTGTGCACAATGATATTTTGAGCATGCAAGTTGATATTTTGACTGCATAAAAAAGTAATTTTGCATGCACAAGATTATGTTCCCTTTACAAAAAGCTTCACTTTGATGCTGCGCTGCTAAGCGCTACGGGGAACAACTCTAGCTGTGAACCGAGCTGAAATAACACGTCAATGAACATTGACCGGAATTTATAGCCTCGGCTGATGTAATCATTAGATGCACCTGCGGCCAGGCTATAAATGGATACGTCACCAGGTGTCGTCAGAAACTCTTTTTTCAGAGCGATTCTGTTTCTGTGTGTTTCACAAACCCTGTCAAAACTTTCTTTCCTCTGTTAGGAGTTAGAATCAGTTAGGCAGTGTGCAGTGAACATTGTTAAATTTTCTCTTCTGTTTAGAAAATATTATATATATTTCAAAAAAAAAAAGAAAAAAAAAGAGAGAATGACTGAAAGCCGCAAACGGTGCGTGTTCCCCTCTTCTTGCTCTATAGCTGAAGAGGACACACATCAGTTTTTGCTCTGTTTGTTTGGGGGTAAGAGCACGCTGCTCTCCCGTTGCAGCAGGGCGGGTGCGAGCACTGCGATTTGCTTTAACAGGCAGAGTGCTTCATGCTCGCCTCGCTTGCTTCCGGGAGTCAGCACTCACGAAAAAGAAAAAATAAAGATCGTTCGTGGGGCTCTTGCATGGATTTGGCTGAGGGGCAAGAGACAGGTTGATCCCTTTCTCTCGCTCTCTCCCCAAACCCAGCTGGTCCTTCAGCTGGGTTTGGGGAGAGAGATCCTCCTCTGATCCAGAGGAGGATCGCGATTCTCTTCCCGCCTCCGAGCTTTCCGTCCGCGATAAAAAAGCTACGGAAGAATTGCTCGATGTTGTTACTCAAGCGGTTGCCAGATTGGACTGGCCACGCGAAAAAGAGACACCAAACCCTCCAAATTAGGGGATAGATTTTATCTTCCAGTCTAAGAACGGGAACGCCTCATGAGTCCCTTCCCTTCTTTGATAACCTCCATGAAGAGCTTTTTCGCTCATGGAGGAACCCCTACAAATTTAAAAATAAATAAATAAATACAATATATATATATTTTCTTCCCGTGTTCACATACCCTCGACGTCATTATATTCGACCATCGTGGGTGCTGAGGCACGGGGGTATTCAGTGATGCCGCCGGTCGAAGAGACGCTTGCGGGCTATCTCTCGCCGGGCTCGGCATCGTCACTTAAGAAGCCCTCTCTCCCCTCAAAGCCTTGTAGGACAACCTCCACTTTAGTGGGAAGGGCTTATCAAGCAGCAGGTCAGGCTGGTACTGCTCTGCACACTATGCTGTTTTACAGGCGTACCAGAATGACCTACCGGACAACCTGAGTGTGGGTTCTGCGCTTGACGGGCAAGCCTCAGACCCGCCTCAGTCCTGTCTGAATGGAGGCTCAAAAGCAAAGCATGGCGAGTCGTGCTCCTCCTCCCAGGGATTGGGGACAGTCTCGCCTCCCTCGCCAGCCCCAGAAGCAAGACCTCAGGGCAATTATTTCTAGTAAGAGAAAACCCTGATGGTCTTGCGCCTAGATTAGGGGGTAGCTCCCCTCGGGACGGGGCGCGTGCTTCACTTCACCCCTCTCTGTACCCCCTCGAAGCCCCTCCATTCCCGCCACCTCTTGGTGTTTCGGGTTGCAGAGGCTTCCGTCAAAATTGGGTGTTTTCGCTGTTCCTGCATTTTATTCAGGACGCGAAACACTCGACAACCCCTCAACAGGAAGTGTTCAAATATTATACCCATCTCAGAGATCCTGGCAGCATGGAAACTTCTGCCAGATATATTCTTTTCTGTGGGTCTTATAAGGGCGTCAGGATTTAATTCACTCGCCTCTTTTCCGTGTTTCCACAGCATGTTCTCACTACCGTAAACCGGATTTCTTTTTAATGTAAAAAAAAACCTCAATCTCCTGGTTAAAGGGGCCATGATATGTGTTCCCCTTCCAGAGAGAGAGTTAGGTTATTACACTAAATACTTCCTGTTTCCCATGGAGGGTGAGGGGTGGCGTCTGGCTTAGGTCTTAAAGCTTGAACTGCCCGTGGGTGTTCAAGTCCAAGATGATGCCTGTCAAGATGGTCGTGTCTCAAGCCCTACAACTCGTTTGGCTGGTCACCATCGATCTTATGACGCACTTCTATACTTCATTTAGAAGTTCTGCCACAACATGGAATGTTCCTGAGGTTTGCTTCCGGGGTGAAGTCTTCCAGGATCAGGTTCTTTCACTCGGCCTAGCCCTTTTTACCCACACATTCACAATGCATGATGTAGCGCTGGCTCCTTGCGACTCCGGAGCATCTGCATTCTGAATTATATAGACGACTGGCTGATCCTAGCGCAGTTCCAGGAACTGGCAATTCAGCACAGGGACATCGTCTTAGCTCATCTGTTTCTCTGGGGTTGAGGCTCAACGCCAAGAAAAGCATCCTCTATCCCACTCAGAACACTGTCTATCGGGGCATCATATGGAGTTCAATCACAATGCGGGCACAACTGTCTCCCGCTAGGATTGAGTCCATTCAGATCACCCTGAGCAAAGTCAGGCTAGGTCAAGGTTGCACTGCTATCACTATCAAAGATTTCCAGGTCTCAGGGCGACCGCGTCCACGGTGATCCCTCTGGACCTTCTGCTCATGAGACCGTTTTTGTTGTGGCCAAAAGCCAGGGGATTTCTTTCAAGGGCCAAAACCCCTAGGCTAAATAGGGTTACGCGCCTCAGGCTTCGTTCCCTTCCTATGTGGTTCAGACCCCGGTTTTTTGCCTTGGGTCCCACTCTAGGTGCGTCTTGTTGTCGCAGGCTGCTAATGACAGACGCCTCCCTGACAGGTGGGGTAGCGGCCTTAAGTGGTCATCCAGCTGAAGGGGATAGGAGGGTCATCAGCTCGGTTGTCACAGTCATTGTCTCGGGTTGATGGGTGTATTTCTGCCCCTGAAATACCTCCTCCTGAGGCTGCCATGTCTTGGTGCGGGTGGACAATACAGCGGTAGCCTCTTACATAAATCATCAAGGAGACCCACGTTCCTGTCAGCTGTATTTCTGATACGTCGAAATCTCCTTAGGGCCCAGGGCAAGCTCCTGTCACTCAGGTCAGTTATATCCCTGGATGCCCGTATATGGGAGCAGATTTACTGTCCAGACAGAAAATACCAACGGGGGAGTTAAGAACTCCACCCTAAGGTAGTAGTTGGCCAGAGTTCACCAGCAAGGGTTTTTGCCTCTTACTGATAGCACCACGCTGGCCAAACAGGGCTTGGTTCTCGGAGCCGAATTTCTTCCCTCGACGGCTCGCCTTGGGCGATTCCGAAGAGGAAGGATCTTCTATCTCAGGCACAGGGCAATATTTCATCCCTGCCCCGAATTGTGGAATCTTTCATGTTTGGCCCCTAAGGGTACCAACTGAGGGACACAGGGCTCTCTCCTGAGGTTATCGAGATCTTTTTAAATGCCGGGCTTTTTCCACTTGGAACAAGTTTGGGTGAGATCTTAGGGCAGAAGAGGACCTCTTCACCTCTATGAATAGCGCAATGTCTCCTCTACTTCTCCCTGAAATCACCCAGCCCCCTTGGGTCTGGACGTTAAGACACATACATGACCCAGAATGCGTCTGTATGCGTTTCTTTCCCCGGTTTCTCTGCTCCCGGGAGTCTTGGCAATGTTCACCAGCAAGGGTCTTGCCTCCTATTAATGGTGCTGCGCTGGCCGACCAGGATATGTTTCTCGGAGTTAATTCCTCTCCTCGACGGCTCGCCTTGGGTGATTCCGAACAGGGAGGACCTTCTCATCCTTGGCCCGAATTGTGAAACCTTTCATGTCTGACCCCTAAGGGTACCAAATGAGGTTCACAGGATTTTCTCTTGAAGTTATCGAGACCATTTCAAGTGCTAGAGTTCCCTCCACTTGGAACTGATCTGGGTAGATTTTACAGGGCAGAAGAGGACCTCTTCGCCTCTGTTGATAGCGCAATGTCTCCTCTACTTCTCCCCGAGTCGCCCAGTCCCCCCCCCCCTCAGGAGGGGCTAAACGTAGTAACGCAATTGCCCCTGCATGCGTTTCCTTCTACTAAAGTTCTTATTACAGAACCAGCTAACTGCCAGTTTGCTTCAGTTCTGGATTTTCTGTAGAAAGAACTGTCAGCGGGCACTTGCCTCGCCACTGCCAGGTTCTATGTGGCCACTGCGGTTTGCCACGGCTTGGTGGGCAGGGTGCCCTCAAAGAGGCATCCTCATTATTGCCCAGGCTTACGAGGCGCGCGGTCAAGCTTCGCCAGTAGGTTTCAGGGCGCACTCTACCAGAGGGCTCTCCTCCTCTAAAACCTTGGCTAGAAGTCTCCCTCTGCAGCAAGTTTGTGATGCGGCAGGTTGTCCTTTCCGCACAAATTCATTGGACTTTTTTAGTTTGGATGTTCTGCACTCCAGGCTCTTATGCCCTTGAGTCGACATCTCAAGCTCATGTCTGGACAAGTTTGTGATGTGGCAGGCTGGTCCTCTCCGCTCACATTCATCAGTTTTTTATGACAAGTTTGTGTTGCGATAGGGTTCTCTTCGCACACATTCATCGAACTTTATGGGTTAGATGCTTTGCTACTCCGGGCTCTTATGCCCTTGAGTCGACATCTCAGCCCATGCCTAAACAAGTTTGTGATGCGGCAGGCTGGTCCTCTCCGCTCACATTCATCAGTTTTTATGACAAGTTTGTGTTGCGATAGGGTTATCTTCGCACACATTCATCGAACTTTATGGGTTAGATGCTTTGCTACTCCGGGCTCTTATGCCCTCCGGACAGCCCCAAGTGCGGCGGCGTGGGTATTGCGTTCCCCGTAGCGCTTAGCAGCGCAGCATCAAAGTGAAGCTTTTTGTAAAGGGAACGTCTCGGGTTACATGTGTAACCCTTGTTCCCTGAAAAAAGTGGAACGAGATGCTGCGCTGCTGTGCTGCACTGGGACGTCCTAGGACTGCTCTTCAAAAAGAAGTATCTGACGACACCTGGTGACGTATCCATTTATAGCCTGGCCGCAGGTGCATCTGATGATTACAGCCTCTGATCAGCCGAGGCTATAAATTCCGGTCAATGTTCATTGACGTGTTACACACACTATTTCAGCTCGGTTCACAGCTAGAGTTGTTCCCCGTAGCGCTTAGCAGCGCAGCATCTCGTTCCGCTTTTTTCAGGGAACAAGGGTTACACATGTAACCCGAGACGTTTTGAGTGCACAAAAAGTTATTTTGTATATGCTTGAAGGCTAGCGGCCTCCTTACCTGCCAATAATCTATCAAATACCTTCTACCTCTCCTTCTCGAGCCTTGGCTACCCACACAGTGGTTCCCCATTCATGAGCCTTGCCAGTGAGAAGAGTGATGACAAAGGCCACCTTGGTGATCTCAGAAACATAGGTGGTAGGTTGCAAGGCAAAGATGATGGAACACTGATTCAGGAATGAACGACAGGACATGGGGTCGCCATCATAGGGGGTAGGTGTGGGCACTCGGGGTTCAAGAGTCAAACCGGCATGAGCGAGTACAGAAGGTGAGGCAGCAGCAACCGCTCTGATGGAATCCTGGTCCCTCTGCAATTCTCCAAGCTGTGCGTTGAGGTCTGCCATCTGGTTGGCCATTAGCACTACATCACGGGTAGTGGTAGCAATCTGTGAGGCATGATGTCCTAGCAGAATCCCCTGCTGGGCGACGGCGGTCTGGACTACATCTGACCACGCTGAATTCATATCTGGCCAGATCGTACTGTCAGGGTTCAGAAAGAAGAGGATTCAATTGCAGGGTAAACCATGGTTTATTGGGAGCCAGACAGGATAAGGTCCACAGACAATAACGGCCTCAGAAAGCATAGACTAGGTCCATGGAACGGTAACTCCCAGCCAAGAGCAGTCCGCATAAGAGGTCAAGGATGGTGGCGAATGAGACGGGGGAAGCAACGGGCAGTGGTGGCAGTTGAGGTGTGGCAAATGGGAAGGGAAATGACTGCTGGTTGGCCGGAGGTTGTGGGAGAATAAGCTCTGTCCAGCAGCCTAGAAGATGGGGAGACTAGAGAGAAAAAAAGAAAAAAGGAAAAGACTAAATTGCTTGGAATGCAAGCCACAGGGGATAGGGAAAAAATAAAGCAAAAACCTATTAACTATGCCAAGCTAATGTATAGGAAAAATAAATACAAATAATAAATAAAGATACAAAATAATAAATCAAATCAGGGCTGATAACAAGCTGGGATCAAGACACCGCAAAAGAGAAGGAAAATAGGAAAACACTTTGGAATCCAAAGCAAATCAAAATTGAAGAAAAATAAACCTTGACTAGATAACTAGACTACCAAGAACAGCAAGATAAAAAGCAAGACGTCTGGCAAGGGACAAAAACACGAAGTGAATATAAAGAGAGGCTAAGGAGAGCTGAGGAGTAACACGTGAGTGTAATGTTGAACTAACAAGGTAACAGAGGGAGGGGTGACAACTGACAGTTGAACGCATGGAAAACAACACGTGCAGACACACATGTGAACAAACACGGACAGCCAAGCGCTCCGGACGAACAACGAAACAGACACAAACACAACTAGGCTGATCAAACAGGCATCCTGACATAAACTGCTCTCTTAGAATCCTGTGGGATAGATAGAAGTCAAATTAAGTTCCCCTTAACGGCACTATTACATTAGTCTTAAAGAGTTTTACACATGGGCGAGATTAAATTAATATAATTTCAGATGAAAGTGGTAGGTAACATGGCCAAGCTAGTAGATACGTAAGTGTAAATTGCTAATCTAGATAACCAAATACTTGCCAAGAGAACCGTACTAAGAGAGCTAGCCATAGCTAGTAAGCCTATTAGCAGTGTACAGACTAAAAAATATATATTAAGGTTAAATAAAAACAATTAAGTCAACAAAAGAGCTGTTTTCATGTGGTCATAGTGTGTTACACATTTCCTTTCTTGAAAACAAACTATCCCCATGTCCTCTTCTTCTTGATTTTATTAGTAATATAATCTGTGGTCTAGCCAGCCAATAAAAATTTACCATCACATCTCTGATTGGATGAAATTCTGGCACATTATAATGCTGTGACCATGTTGAGCAAACAAGCAGTCAAAGATATGAGCGCATACAGAGTGGGTAGGACTTTATTCAAGTGCAGAATGTTTTTGTGCTCTCAGAAATCATATTGCATGCACAAAATATAATTTTGCGCGTGCAGAATTGTTGCACACATGTAACTCCAAAGAAGTGATAATTTCACATTAGAGCTCATCTAGCCGTTTCTTAAACTTGACCACATTTATATTCACATCAGCGATTAAGGTAATTATCTGTTTAAGACATTATTCCAAAAAAAGTTAAAATGCTCCATAAAGGTTTAAATGCTCCATAGAGTATTCATCTGTTTGGAATATTCCTGTTAATGTAAAACAAAGAAACTGTAAAAATATTTTTTCTTCTTGTTCTTCTTAAACTGTGCTAAATTTGATAATGTTAACTGGTATTGAGCTCAGTAAAGGTGCTGTATACATTTAACATTATTATTATTATTATTATTTAACTAAATAGTGGTATCCTCTCTTAAACATTCCTCATAGACTTATGGGACCTGTTTGTAGGCTATGTTGATTTTATGTTTATTATTTTCATTTCTTTTAATGTTTGAATTTGTATTTATTATTCACAGCAAAATGTGTGCTTGACATTTAACATTTTGCTTGATACCTCCTGCCTCCAGAATAATATTGTTATACATGAACAGACGAACAAACATTATGTTCAAGACAGATATTAATATCAGAAATACCAGAAGGAACCAAAGTTAACAACATATTCCACATTTAAAGTGGCCAACAAATTCAGCTTCACCTGGTTAGAAAAAATATATAGATTTGGTAAATCCAAAGGTGTTGCACTTCTGCAGATCATTTGTAAACTACTGTAAAAAAAAACTTTTTTTAAATGAGTTGTTGCTTGAAACTCATCTTTCACATCTCTCCAAAAAAATTAGCATGGAACATAAAAAGTGTTTGCAAAATGTCTGAGCTGCTCTTTTCATATGATGGAAGTGTTCAGTGATCACTGGCTGTTGAGTTCAAGTTTTGCTTGGATTACGTAAAAACAAAATAGGTCTGGATTTGAACCCCGGTCCCCTTGAATGCAATTTAAAAACTGTACTTCTTGATTAACTCATTTAAAAATTTTAGGGAACTTCTACATTTAAAAAAAAACAAACAATTCCTTTAGTCTTGTCGCCAGGGCACTAAGTGTGTGTGGGAGTACACGACACCCCTGGTGTATGTTATTTTTTTTCTCCCCTAGAAAATTATCTCCTGCACACTCGAAATGTTGCTCTTTTAATAAGTCTTTGAAACTGACAATGTGATATCTTTTGATCTATAGGTTACGAGTGAAGGAAACTCTGTTCGGCTGGTGAGATTGTTAAACCCATGGGGACAGGGTGAGTGGAAAGGAGCCTGGAGTGACAAGTAAGAGCTGGTTTAATGTAAATTATTAAAGTATCTTAATTATCTTAAATAATGAATTATCTTAATTATCATAATGATCAAATGATCTGAAAGTACTTCATTCACAAACGTGGGAAAAAGCTTCACACCTGCTTCTGATACGCATTCTTTCATCTAATGAATGTGCTGTAACAATGTCAGTTTTAATATTAAAGTAAAAAAATGCTTTGTTAGATGCAGTAACCTAAATAATGTGCTTCATGTGGTAACATCTAAATGAACCGGTTCAATGCAAGTCAACAAGATTATTTAATATGACTACATCAGATTACACCAACAAAACAATTTCTTTAAGATTTTGATCAAGTAGAAATTGAACCTTAACAGTTGTTACACTCTTTACAATGCAAATGTTGAGGGTGGCTTTTAAGATGTTCTTTCCATTCCTTTTGCTTTTTTTTAATGTCAGGGCTATTGAGATGTTTGTATGGCTCATGAAAACACATATACTTTTAATAAACCCATATATACAATAATTATTTTAGATCACCCATGTGGAAGACAGTGAGTGCAGAGGACCGCAAAAAGTGCCTTTCTGTGGACGACAATGGAGAATTCTGGTAATCATAAACAATGCTTTCCGAACTAACTTTTAATGCAGAAAACACATCACATTTTGGCTATAATTTACAGTCCAATTTATACTGCAGGATGTCAATGGAAGATTTCACCAAAATCTTTCAAGACATGGATATCTGCTGCCTCTGTCCTGATTTTATGGATGAATCTTCTGAATGTCACTGGACCTCCACATACATTATTGGGCAGTGGAATGCTGGGACTACAGCTGGTGGCAGCAGGAGCTATACTGGTATTTATACTCCACACTTAAAGTTAAATAAAATAGCGGAACAGCAACTAAATGAAAACCTATGGACAAACAAACATAAATTCAATCCTCAGCCACAAATACGTGGAAACTTGTCTTATAAAGTGTATTATCATTAAAGCTTAGAATTTTGTGAACAAAATTAATCATGAATTAGGAGCGTGTGAGCCACATTGTAAATATCCTATTCTTTATGTAACATATATAAAAACAAATTAGCCCGAGTGAAAAATAAACTTCACCAAGTGAATACAGATATAGTTATTCATCGGGGGCCTGTGCTTAAATATAATTCATTGATGTGTTTTAGAGACTTTCTGGACTAACCCTCGATTTCGGGTGAGGATTGAAAAGCTTGATAAGGACTGTGCAAGAGGGCAGTGCCCTGAAAACATACTGGTGTCCCTCATGCAGAACCGTGAGAGCAGACATAGAAAAAAGCTCCCCAACTTTTTCATCGGCTTCTATGTTTATGATGTAAGTATGGATGGATGTATGAGTACGTGAGTTCTGTAGAATTTGAAGGCACTCTCAGTGATAAATGTGATTTTATTATTTATATATGATTTTTATGTAATTTTTGCAATATTACAATTTTGTTTTGTTATTTCTGTGCTTTTACAGATACCACCAGGGGCAAGTACATTTAGGCTAACTCACAAATATTTGACTCATAAGTCAGATGGGTTTCTTACACATATACTGTACTTTATTAATACATAAATAACACATCTCATTCTCTTGTAGATGAAATATGAGAGTGGGAAGTTCTCAGCCAAGTTCCTCAAGTACAGAAACCCTGTTTCAAAGACTGAGGTTTTCACAGATTTCAGAGAAGTGATGAAATTCTTTAGGCTGGAACCAGGAGAGTACTTGATTGTGCCATGCACGTTGAATCCTGGTGAAACTGGCTCCTTCGTCCTGTCTATTTTTTCAAAGCATGAGACACACTTGGTGTAAGTTGCTGTGCAGAATTTGTTTTACATTTTACTTATTTTAAATTTACTCTCATGTTAAGTAAATAGCTCTGTGGATATTCAAACGCCACCACCTAAAGCTGAGCTAGGTTCGGCTCAGTCAAATGACAAAATATAAGTATTTTGAGAGTGTACAAAGTCAAATAAGCAAAGGCCCCTTAAACACTTGTTTTTGCATGTGTGTGTAGTTATGTGTACTAACCTGAAAAGGACAAAAGCGCACATCAAAAACTTCGATCACATATGCATGACATTACATTGGCAATGCATGACCAATTAATGGCCATTTTATTTAAGAGGCATTCATGTACTGCTGTATGAATGTACAGGACATAACCAGGAAAAAGGAAAAGAAAAAACACTGAGAGAATAAAAAATAATTATGCTGTGTTAGACAAAGAATCCATTTATATTTTTCTTAAGGTAATTATCTGTTTTTGTATTATAATTTGTCCTTATCTGTGATTTAACAACCTTCTCTTTCCAACAGAGCTATTCCAGAGCTGCCCAAAAAGAAATGAGCTTTTCCTTGATGAGAGTGTGGCAAATTCATTTTCACTGCAATGTCACACAAATGGGAGTCAAAATGAAGTTTTAACACAGCTATTTGTCTTTGTTGAATCTTTTGTTTTTATTCATTACATATATTTGTGCTTTTTGTAACATGTTTAACATTTAGACAGCAGTTCTTGAACTAACATAAAGGGTCCTCTAGGTAAGGTGGTTGATGTACTGTTATTGTTACCTAATGTGCTAATCCTACTAAGTAGCTTGGATTTAGGGTCACATAGAGAATGCCGTATTATGAGATTGCATAGTTTGTTGGATGTGATAAGGTAGTAATAGATTCTTCACAAAACAAGCCTTGGATTGAAAAAATAGGCTGCTGTAAAAACTTAAAATTGACATCATATCTGAAAAAGACAATGTTATTCATAATGTTATTTATCCTTTTGTTCATTTGAACATTGATTGACTCCACAATAATATTTACTGGTTGTTGAAGAATGACTATAATGCAAATAAAACACAATGGAATGGTAAAAAGCTCTCAGCAATACACACGTATTCCTGTTTTGTTTATCACTAAAACTGCAACCATACATTTCTAGGTTGTATAGCCTATAGAACAGTCTATTAAAGGCTCTCATTAAATGTTTACATCAAACTTGATAGCATCCATGGAAAAGTCCAAGTTGCAATAATAATAATTATTTTATAATGTAATATTTTGATTAAATAACTAAAATTCTGCCCACCCTACATTGCTCCAAATGAGGATTTGTGAAAAATCGTCATGGTCTGCACATATATAGCACCTTTTTTAACCTTAGCGGTTACCAAAGCGCTTTACACTGTGTCCCATTCACCCATTCACACTCATTCACCAATTATGGCAGAGCTGCCATGCAAGGCGCTAGCCTGCCATTGGGAACAAACTTGGTGCTCAGTGTCTTGCCAATAGACACTTCGGTATGTGGAATCATGTGGGCTGGGAATCAAACCACCAACCCTGCAATTAGTGGCCAACCCGCTCTACCACCTGAGCCACAGCCGCCCCATCATGAAGCTCTTTTCCATATAAGGACTGTGACCTAGTTTGTCAATCTCCAAAATGGACAAAAAAAGCATGAAAACATGAATGACCTGTGCGTCAATGTTTAAGACTTCTGAAGCCAAGTTCTGAGCTGTCTTTACTCAATATTCGACAGTATTTATGAGAGTGCACTGGCGTCTAGTGGCATTATAGTAAAAGAACATAATATATTGTAGTAGAACACAGCAACAGAACATTACATGAAACTGTGGAATGAAAGTAGCAGTGGTGATTTTGATATATTTCACAGATTTTTTTGATATTTTTCACAGATCAGTTCAACAAAAAGATTAGTTTAGATTCGTTCATTGACCATATTTGCAAGTTACGCCTTTGCACCTATGGTGCCAAATTTGAATTAATTGCATTGAACCAAAAGCACTCATTCACGACCTGAGCAAATCTAATTATCCTTAATTACAATTTGCATCTACAATTCTACTAAGGGACTTTAGCACTGCAGATTGTTTAAGCATCATAAGCGTTTCCCCACAATTGACTGACGAACTGAACAAATGATATGCAGCTCTTCGTCACGGTAAGCCAGTCAGCAGATCATTTATGAACAAGACGACTTATCATTTAATCGGTCACGAATGACATGACCAACTGGTTCAGTGAAGGGTGTATTCGTTCATTGGGTCAAAGATGCTTTTTCACAGCCTACTCTCGAACATTATTTGCTTGCGCTAAAGTCAGTCATTAAAACCAACACTAATAGAATTTCAATTTCTATAAATGTACGAAGACACAAATTTTAATTTAAACACAACAACCATTTACGCCATAAATGCAGGTCTTATTTTTCCTATTTTATGTCAAATGCTGGTCTTAATTTTTTACCAAAAACATAGAAAAGTTCAAGAAAAGCCTAATTTGATCTTACACTCTGCACCAAAGCACAACATATCCATCTGTAATTCATGTCCTTTTAACTGTATGGTCTTTTTCAATTTGTGATTACGTTTTGTGCATGCCTATAAACTTGTCTTAAGTGCATTTCACACCTTTCTTTCCTTGTTGAACGCAATGGACTCACATGCCAAATTGAACGAATTACATGCCTCTTCTCGTTCAGTCATTCAACAGATCCTCATTCACGAACCAGATTACTAAGTGAGTCATTGCAAAAGAGTTTACCAGTACATTCAGTTAGTTCATGAACAATGTCTTATCTCGTTCAGACTGAAATGACCGACTCGACTGGTTAAGTGAAGGAGTGTATTCGTTCAGAGGGTGAAACCAATGACATGGTCCTTCACAGGCCGCACTCGAATTCTATTGGCTCATGCAATCTACTCAGTCTTTATAGGCATGAAAAGCAGTAGAGCTCATTGGCCCTGTACAGAAGCGGTACACTGGCCCGCTGCCCCGCACAACGACACTTAGCTGTTTGTGTCTGAAAGAACAAGGGACGAAACTGGCTCAACCCGGAGATTGAGATCTTGCAAATGTATTGGGAGTTGCCCAGCTCGCTGCTCTACAGATGTCTGCTAGAGAGGTGCCATTGGCCAGTGCCCACGAGGATGCCACACTCCTTGTAGAGTGCACGGTCTGGGTCTGGTAGGCCAAAGCAATGGCGTCCATGATCCAGCGGGCACATTTTTTTACTTTAAATTATAATTTTCTATTTCATTCATTCATTGAATTGGTGACAATCATAACAGTAGTTTATGAATTGGCAACACTTTGATTAATTTCCCAGAATGCAAATCTAAGTTTGGTTCATCTGCATATCTGTTCTATTATATCTTGCCAAACCTGTTCATTAGAAGAGGGTGACAACTTACTATAGACCATATAGTATACTGCACAGCAGAAACTTTTACAGGTGTGCGGCTATGCTAAAATAAATGCTGGTTATGTGTCTGAGGGCCTGATGGACTTCACTGGTGGGTAGCACATGTACAATGAACTGAAAACAGCTACCACTGATTTGTGGAACCTGATGGACCGTGCAGTCAAGGCAAAGGCCCTGATGGGCTGTAGCACTCCTCAAGGGGTAAGCAATGACTTGGAAATATTTATTCCTGTGTCAGATAGTGCCATCCTTTTTCAAATAAAACCATCATATAAGGATTTCATTAGGTTTTGCATCAATGAGTCCAAAGGCTTATGAACTCAATGGGTGAATCACACAAAACCTGTCAAGAACATAGAGTATATATATTTAAGGGTAATATTTCACCCTTGAAACGATAGAAAGAAATAAGATATTATGTTTTGCTTATATCTATTGGACAATAATATCTGCATTGTGACATTATTTTCATTATAGAAAGTTTGCTTGGGGGAAAATATTCTTAATTAGACATTATAAAAATAATGTCACAATGCAAACATTCTTAGATGTCCCTAAAATAGGCTTAATGTGTCCATGATATGGACATGTTTTGGTGAGATTCATGAAATTACTGTTGTAAACAAAAAAAGGTTGTGCTCAGTATGCAATGTTTCTTAATCCATATTTTATCTGGTAGATTTTGTCTGTTTTTATACTATATCAGAGACCATCTGCATACATTGTATTACGTAATGGCATTGTTGAGGGCCATGAATATACAGTCACAGGGGTTTTCAAGGTAAGTCTGCACAGAATCATGTCTCAGCTAACACTGCCATCAAATTATATTTCATAGCTGTATAACCCAGGTTCTTTAAAGCCAGTTAGGTGAGTTGCCTTCAAGGTCTCTGTTCTGGGACATGTCTTTACAAATTTCTTCATGGGAATTTTTTCAAAGAGTTGATTTTTAAAACAATAAATCATCTGTATGCAAAAGAATTTCTTGAATGTATCCCACTTTTTATAAATCAGAATTCTACTTAAAATCACGAATGAGTGTGAATGAGCGCACGGACTCCAACTATAGTACGGCCACAAAGATTGTGGTGAGACAGAAAACAATTAAAACGCATGCAGATGTTATTCAATTGTGCATTTATTCCTTCATAAGGAATTCTAAAAATGTGAGTTACTGATTTCTGCCCATATTGTAGTAGCCTATTGAACAACTCGGGTCAGTGGTGGCAACTATGGGCCAGTGGTGGCTCAGTGGTTAAGGCTCTGGGTTACTGGGTTACTGACCGAAAGGTTGGGGGTTCAAGCCCCAGCACTGCCAAGATACCACTGTTTGGCCCTTGAGCAAGACCCTTGACCCTGACCCTTGACCCTATCTGCTCCAGGGGCGCTGTTTCATGGCTGACCCTGCGCTCTGACTCCAGCTTAGTTGGGATATGCGAAAACAACTGCATTTCATTGGCTCTGTACCTGTACTCTGCACAATGACAATAAATCATCATCAGTTATTCATTTTAATTATCAATCATAAATTCATTTATTGATTGCATTTACAGTAAATATGCACCATGTTTCAAACAATGTCCATATTTTTGTTAAACATTAATTCCAAAAAGAGATTTACATGCTCTTTTACATATAATGAATTATTCATAATCTACATAATCTGGCAATCATGTCCTGTACAAACTACATGCAGGTTTTCCCACTATTCTCTACTGCCTTCTCTTGGAATTGATTAAGCTGCATTTTAGTATTGTATTCCTCAACAACAGCAAACAAGAGGCTGAAGGATGAATTGGTGAAAACATGTAGGCAAGTTATACATTTAAGACTGTTGTGGTGCTTTCACCCACCCATCTGAATCTTAATTTAGATATGTTTTAAGGGTTGTAATCTATAATCTGTCCTCCTCCTTACCCCAAAAATGTGCTTGATGTATTGTATACCGTATATTACACTTGTCTGTTATCTCATAGGTCTGAAAATCGATGTATTATTGAAATGTGCAGATAGGGTTATAAATAAATATTTTCAAGCGGATTATCAAAATAAATTATTTACATTATGCATACAGAGTTCTGGGTAGTAATGGATTTCATGTCATCTGGATTATGTAATCAAATTGCAAAAATCAAGTACTTGTAATCACATTATATTTTATAATGCTTATTATTAGATTACAGTTACTTTTGTATTGATTACTTGATTTCATATCACTAAGGCAACTGTACTGTTCAAAATGAATTGATTCCCCTAATTTTTCTTTTTTTTTTTTTTCATTTTAAAATCATCCTACTGCTGTTATACATTCTGTAAGTGTTTTCAGAAGAAAGGTGGAGGGAAGGGTTGTGGAATTGCACAATTCAAGACCGGACAATAGTCAATGGGGTCAGGTAACTATTATACTGAAGATGCAGTGGACTCACTCAAAAATTTGACAAACGGATTTGCAAAAATCATTTCACTTTTAAGGAGACACAGGGCAAAAACTTTAGGCTACTGTTTAATGTAAACTCTGCCTGCCAAAACATAATATCCTATCCACTGCAAATTCTGTGTTAAATCTACAGAAGTAACTGGAGGTATGCTTGCATGTTTTCTCAACTTTAACTTGCTAATCAACTTCTGACGAACACATATTAATTATTTGTAATGTAATGGCAAAATTGCTGGAGTAGCAATTTTTTTTAAATAGGTAAAGTATGTTAAATATTTAAAGTTACATTTTTAAGTTAAAATATTATTTTGTGTTTCAAGGCGCTTAAAGTGCCTTTTGTTATTTTGCTCATGAACAGTCAAATAATGAGTAAAGTAATAGTGAGTATCAGTTCTCACATTTTGATACATGAAGTTTTCTTAAATGCATTTGACCAGTATTCAGACACCGGCCACACTTCTGTGGGAGGTGTTTAGAAGTGCATTTAAATGTATGCTCAAGACTAAAACATCAATTAATATGACATTGAAATGTGTTATCAATGGCATCATGAATCATTCTATGAGTAGAATTCACACAAAAACAGTAGAAGAAGCTGTTTTAACCACTTGAATATGATTTAAAGTAATATACGTATACAGTACATGGAGCTAATGTGCTAACACACTATACGTGGCCATACTATGTGCAGATTACACTCTGTTATTTTAATTTATGATGACACTGACTCTACTTCAAAAATGGGTGTATATGGGTAGAATAGAGACAAAAAAAGAATGATAGGCATACCTTAGAATGGGCAGATGTGTGAATGGCTTTCGGATGCAGATGGCACATGAAGCAGCATTTCAAACAACAGATTGAATGGGCACTTAAGTGTATTTGTGTATATTAGATTCCTTATGAAGACATATTAAACAAAAAATCGTATGTCATGTTCTTGAAAAATGTCTTAACGTGAAAGTGGAACAGTCATGCTGTCCATCTTCTCAAAGTGTAAATCCCAAAAGAAAAAAATAAACTTAAAAAGACATATGTATAAGGTCATTATCAAAAGCCAATCAGTGAGACTCCAGATTAATGGAAATACACTTCTGCAATACAAACAAATATCTGCAACCCGATCTCATGAAAATGTTTTATGAGTTGGCTATTTCGTATGATTTTGTACGATTTCGTTCATATAAATTCATACGATTTCATCAAGTTCAAATGCCTGGATGTCTATTGCGGAAGTAAGTGTGAGTTCCGTGCACGAGGCGTTAAGGACATGCTTATTAATATTATGCCCTTAACCAAACCCCTTCTCTAAACCTAACTGATCAGAAGAGTGTGTAAGCATGATAGGAAGCTAAACTGAAGCAAGTAATTGTCATGTATTAGACATCATTGGCTGTGGTCATAGGGAGAACTGGGACTTTTCCTGGTGGGCCAGCCACAACATGGAACAAACAGGCTGCCGTGTTATGCATAAGGGGGCCGCGATATGCAGAAAAAGGCAGCTAAAGGCTAATTAAATTGTTACAGCACACAGTTTTACATGGCATGTGCTGTTTACGTGTTTTTTTTTTTTGTTTTGTTTTTAATCTTTGTTAATCATGATAAGGTTTTATTTTATTGGGATGGCATCTCACAAATCCTGGCAAGAAAGTAATCTGTCACATTTCACTGCAAAATCAAAAGAATATAAATAAGATATTATATTATGTATATAGGGAATTATTTTGCAATGCAACAATATTTTCAGGACATTTTACCCTAAAATTGCATTACTGCTCTCTCCCTCTTCAATTATTTAATGATGATTCTCATTACTGTAATACAGTGTTTTTTACAAATAGGCCTAGACTTCATCGAATATACAAAAGCCAAATCTAATTTATTTTATTTTATTTTTTTGTCAAAAATTTCTGTTAAAGTTATGTTGTAAGTTTCTGGGTGAGTTGTATTTGGGTCTGATCGTCAGTAAAGTTTGTGAGACAAGTTAAAGATACATCACATTGCAGTTTTAAATGTCATTTCAGTGCAAAGCATTAAACACCTCTCAGAATTGACAAAGGTAGATTTGTAAAAAATAAATGTGAAAACTTTAACAATAAATATGTATCGAGTAAAGATATTTCTTCATTTAATTGTCGTGCAATGGCACCACCTTAACAAGGAGAGCACGCTACGCAACTCTAAACCACACATCAAATAAAGAAGCTATTCATTTCTAAAATCATCATCTCAATGGTAGATTAGATTCACTGATGTCATGTGTTGCAATGCTGACTTCATTTGTTCCATTGCCTTTTCAAGGAAGAACTTCCCGTTATGAACTAACATGATAGTTACTGTTTGCTTACAGAAGGGAGCAGTAGTTTACCACAATAAGCAGCCATGCTTAGTCATCTCAACACAAAATGATATGTCCAGAGTTTGACAACATTCTGCTGGACACTAAATTACTTCATTACTAAATGAAGTAATTATTGCTAATAAATATTGGGATTTGCCAAAGATTGCCAGATTAGTGACATCAATAATTGTAAAGATATTCATTCAGAGTTAACTATTAATCTATGGGCAAAACTGCCCATATGAGGAATGCAAGTGCAACACCTTTATTTATTTACTTAGAGTGCAGCAGTCTAGTTCTGGTAGTAACAATCCCAGTTTTTTTTTCTTTTTTTTTTTCTTCTCCATAGTCGACTTGATTTACAATGATAACTTATAAACTTTTAAAGGCAGCCCTACCTTGAGCTCGGAGGTTGTTCATTGATATGCTTCACCATCAATGAATGTCTAACATCTAACCCTCAGTCTGTGCTATTTCAACTTCTCTGTTTTGATAGCAGAATTCCACTCAGCAACTATACCCATGGTCCAGTAGAGAAATCTTTACCAGTCAGAGAAGCACGGCCGAGATAGCATGTGAAACTAGCACAGGAGCGACCACCCAAATCAACTCTCCCTTCACCCATAAACTACTTATATATGTGTACATATCGAAATATTTTGCAATAAACTTGAACTATATTGTTTCTATACTTGAATTTAACAACCTAAAATCAATAGTTTTATATATTCTCATTACTTTTTAGTTAATAAAATAATTTGCAATGCTTCATGGGATTGTACTTCGTGCCCTCATAAAAGATGGTAAGTATAGGCTATACAATCATGTACCTTTGTCTTTTTGTATGATTTTCAAATACTTTTTACCTCATAACAAAGTTTGTAATGTTGTGATTCGCCTCGGAATGGCTTACGAAAAGCCTATGCAAAAAACGAATGGGAAAATTACTTCCGGAACCCAGAAGGGTGAAAAAGTAATTACGATGATTTGTATGGTATAATTTATCTTAGATAAATGGCATGTTAAAATCATATCAACTGTGATTGATTGCTTCACATGTCAGTCAGGCTGCTCATTTGGTTCTTGACCAGAATAAGCTGCAATAAATCCGACAGTTTGCCATTTATTCAAAGGTCTAGCTATGCAAGACTGTTCCAATACATGCATTGGCTTCTTACAACAATCACCACTATGTTGACACAACAGATCAGGGCAAAGCTCCCCGACCCACTGCACGTGTAGAACATTAACTTGCTTTTTTTGTGTGTGTGTTTTTTCCTTTTGGCACTTTAGTAACATCAAATACATTTTCAGTGTCATATACTGTGTATAGTTAATGCAGACGTCCTTCTTTAAAGAAGGTGAACAAGGAACAATCTTTTAACACAATATCATGAGTTTCAGCTTAAACCTTTGCTTGACATCACTTTAGAAAGGTCATCCCTCAAATGACTTGGTAGTTTAAGTATCATAATCTCAGTGACCGCTGACCTCCTCTATAAAGGCTGGCACAAAGAGCAAGATGTGAATGGGGGCTTCCAGGTCAGATTCATGAAAAGAAACTTCTAGGATGGACAGTGGTTAGTATGTACAACACTTAGCATTAGAATGTGACTAGTGAACCCTCAGGGTCTTTTTTCTAGACATCAGCTGTTGTTAATAACCATCCCTGCACCCTGCAGGGGACTGCCAGTTCATGGTGTTTACTAGGATTAAACCCCGTTAAAAGACCAAGAGGAGCCATCTGTGCTGCACAAATGCAGCATATTTCCAACGCAATCCCATGAATGTATTCTGTCAGGTTTTGGGTTTTATGTTGAATGTACATTAGCTGTAAACTCTGAAATATCGTATTTACAAAGGTTGCTTTTACGGTGATATCTTTTAATGCCATTGATTACATCAGTCTCAGTGTGTTATATCTATTTACATATAAATACACAGATAAAAAGTTCAAAATTACAGGTGTTCAATGTAAAACATTGAGATTAATCTGGTAACAATCAGCTTGGATTGCAGAATTCAACTATATCACATAAAAGTTACACCCTTACTAAAATTAACAATTGTTTTTTTCTACAGTGACCAAAGGTTAACCATGCTATTTGTGGTAAAAACCATATAGCAACCACAAATGTACCCATGGTAACAACAGCCATGGTTACTACAATATTACTGAAGTAAACCCATAGTTAATTGTATCAAAACCATGGTTTTACGTCAAAAAGCGTGATTACTACAGTCATGGTTACTTCAATATTACTAGAGTAAAACCATGGTTAATAAGGGTTAATCAAATAGGGTGACAACATTAAATTGAACAAAAATGTATACTTAATATAAACTAACTGACATGAAAACACCCTGTTTTATATAACTGAACTGACATATATTGATAAATAGCAACAAAGCACTGAATGTTTTGTTTTAAAAAAATAATGCAAAATCTCTTTAAAGACCAAAACAATTGACAAGCACAGCAACCCAGCAAGATGGGCTGTTCATTTTAACACAACAAAATGGTTCACTTTTACATGAATGCTGGGTTAATTTGATCTCATAAGTGGGTTGATATTTTCTGTGGTTTTTTTTTTTGTGTTTTGTTTTAATCTCTTTAAAATATTGTATAATAAACCACACCATAAACAAAAGCATTAACATGGTAATTTTTATTTTGTATAAATATTAATACATGCAATTATTATATTTAAACTCATTTGACAAAACCTTTAATAAAGATCTTGTAGAACAATATACATTTAAAATGATTGTTAATTACATTAGGCATTAAAACATTAAAGATCTATTGTAATATTAATGTTACTTATAATTCCAGTGTCTATTACAAGAAAACTATTCATGTCCAGAATGAATAATAATCTATACAATTTTATAAAAATGTAAAATAATCTATGTGCAGGAGTGTATTGCTGAGTGTAGGATGTAGGGGAATAAGGCCTAGACATCAGCCTGCTGGAGGTACTGTACACCACCACATTTGCTCCAACATATATAAAGACATGCATGGTTTGTAAATGTTGTAAATCAGAGCAATAACAGATTGAACTTTGCACCAGTTTGCGATTTGTCACACACACGTTTGCCTGACTGATGGGAAACCCTAACTTTATACGTTATTGAATGTCTCATGATTTATTTTTATTCATTAATAGTTACCTTCTTGTTTATGAGCATCCTAAAACTTCAGATCTTTAAACTCACCTCAAGCATCCCAGGACATTCAACAAATGCTCTGTAATACTTTTTGCAATGTATGAAATGGACAAAAAAAATGTATTCCCACTGAAACTCATGTTTTCAATGCTTTTTATGTGGAGGTAACAGCTCCTCTTGATGTTTGCATTGAGTGGTGTGTTGAAGCCCTGAAGCCCATGACAAGCTGGGTTGGTTTGATGCTGCAGCTTGATTGTTGATTGTGGTGAGGAGGAGGGGTGCATTGTTTCAACTGTAAGTGAGAATGACCCATCCACTAATGCGCTGTTTGCTTGTATTTTTGCTTGCCTTGACCAGCCATCACTGAAGCAACATTTGCTGAGACAGATTGTCTTCATTGCGAATGAATAAACTCTAAACCCTTCGCTCTCAGCTTGCTTTCTTCATAAAGATTACACTGGTCCCCTCTCCTCCCAAGATCTGACCTCTGTGGATCCCAAGGGACCCCACGAGCAAAGGGAAGCAAGGACAGGATGATGAGTGCGGGGGTCTGAGGTTGATTTGTCAAGGGCTCAGGCCTTGCGTCTCTCCTCTTCTTCATCTGAAGCGGCTTCGCCCATTCAGTTAGCCTGTAATGTTCTGGGCCTGCTTTAGGCACGCTTAGATCTATCATGTTTGCTGGTGGAAACAATCCAAGGGATACTTTTTAGCTGGGGCTGTCAACAGTGAGGCATATCATACTCAGGTGAGACGCTTACCATTAATTTCCCCTGTGAGCAGTAAAATTTGCTTAGTTGCTTAAAGTTCTAAATCGAGCCTCGACTGCATGAAATGCTTTTTACCATGTTGGCACGCCTCCGAGTCTGGCTGTAGGCGCCAATATTTCCAGAGCTGCACAAGCAGCTTGTTATGACATGGCACTCTCCCTATTCATTGAGAGTTTAGGTCCTCGATGATGCCACATTCACAGCATTGGTTCAGGCCACACTAAGTATCTGGAACTCCCAGCTTGAACTTCTCTTGACCGTGCTTGATACATTTGCATCTGTTCTTTGGTATATATGCCCGCGATGAAATACGCAAGAGGAGTGCAATCTGCCAATACATTGCAGTGGTTCTATTTGGGGTTCAGAGACTGTCACTCCTGGGAGGAGTTACCATAGCATCAGCAACTGATGCAGAGTCTCGTTCCCTCCAATCAGGGAACCGAAGTTACATGTTTAGCCAAGACGTTAACTACTCCCCAACATTGGTATTTTCCTTAACTATACGTTCCAAATCCTCAATTAAAATAATAATAGTTATAATAATGTAAAGTAATTCACCTATAAAAATAATTTATATTTCTCTACACTTTTAGATCAAAAGTGTTTGTTTTTTGTTGTTGTTTTTTTCTTTTTGTTTTTTAAGATCATGAAAAATATCTTGAAAACCATAAAGCCAAACCTAGATGTGTTAAAATCTTAAAGTCAAAAGTATACAAACCTTTGACTGGTAGTGCATCTTAATGGAAAATACTCGAATGGCTTTCTCGATGCAACCAACAGGTGGCACTGTACAGACTGCAACCATAGAACACAATAGAACAAGTGCATCATAAGTATGTAGCCTTAATTTTCAAATGTTCAATTGAGGTGTTATATGAATTACATGTAATATAGACAACTGCTGGTTGGTTAATAAAATTAGGAATAGGTCATTTATAGTCAGAGTAAAAAAATGTTTTGACTAACAAATTTTTGTTTTATGTAAAAGGACTATGGCTCAATAACACTCGTGCATGACACATTTTTACCCAAAACATGCCTCACTTCCCCTGCATCAGATACTATGGGAAACTCACACTTCCTCTCTCTGGCTTAACAATGCAAGAGTCTAAAAGTTTGATTAAAGTCGTTGATTCATTCAGTGGAAATTTAACACATCTATGAACTAAGCACATTTTGCTGGTGACACTGACCCTAATAGGACAGTGAAAACTGTGTCTCATGGTTCATTAGACATCAAGAAAGGACTGGTGACTGCTGGGAAGCACACTAATACAGAGGACCTATCGAACTCATTCAGAATAAACATTGATCGTATTAAAAATATGTACTTTATAAATCCACATAGGCCATTAAAGGAGTAGTTCACCCAAAAAATTTAAATACTGTAAAAGAGACAAACTACTCTGCGATACTCAAAAACAGAAATATGCTGGCTTTGACACTATGATTCACACAGCAGGAAAGGAAAAGTGACATACTGTTTTACATCACATGTCACCTGTGCCACTGATTGGTGGACAGTGACATCAACTTTAGAGCAGACTACTGCCAGTCAGTTGTTAAAATGTGCATGCGCACACACATTCACAATGGAAAAAAATAATTTGTTCACTGGTCAACCACACCATATTAATTGTGTTGGCAACATTCACATCTACACAAGCACCATAAATCAAGCAAATCATTCCACGGCTTGGAGAATGAGTAACCAATCAACTGACCTATTTTATAGAAGGACCCGAGTCCTTTCTTGGGGCCTAGTATTTTTAGAGTTTTGGGGGTGGCCACTTATGACTTTGGCTAATAAGGGATAACCTAGTGACAGCCCAGAACACCATAAAAACTGCATAGCAATGCGCTAAAAAAAAACACCTTAAGCACTTAACAACACCCTGACAACTGACCTCAAAATTCTAGCATCATGGCAGCCATGCCACAGGCAAGCACCACTCTAAATCTACTGTGTAATCATTCACATCAGCCAATAATACACTGACATAAGTACACAGTGAGCAAACCTTAAAATAACCATGAGAAAAGGCTTTGATCACAGTCCTAATCCATAAACACTACACCCAGTGTAACCATACCCAGTCATGGCCTTATCCCTTATGGCCCAAGCAATAACATTGGCCTAGATCAGCTGTAAAGGGCATTAAAGCTCAAGACTGTCTGCCTGTAAGTCTGAATACACTAAAGCCATTGTTCAATGTTGAAAAATGCTCTAATGCACTGCTCCTTTGTACTGCAGCTTCTGGAAATAGCCTGCAAAACAGAAAAGAGAACTGGATGACCCTTCAAATAAAAAATGCTTTGAAAAATTATCACATTTATTGCATATTTTTGAGGGTATATAAGGTACAGGAGAGTCTGTGCATTGATCAGTTTAATAATACTTGTCAAAATAATATTTAAAAGATTGGCTCCTTTCCAATTCATAAATTAAACATTTTGTGGTAAATATATTTGACTAATTATGCCTATTTATTCCCTGATATTATGTAAATATATAATGCATATATATTTATATATATATATATATATATATATATATATATATATATATATATATATATATATATATATATACATATGAATGTCATTACGTAAACATTCATCCCACAAATTAAAATCACGTCATTTTGAGATTATTTAACAGCAAAAGCAGTGATTTAATGAGATAACTATATAGTTTGCATGTAATTCAAGTGTGAGCGCTTGTGAATGTGTGGAGACAGTGTTGTGCTGACGCCAGCTGCTCATACATTTTAAAGCTCCTCCAAGGCTCATACAGGGAAAATACACTGTTATGAGTATTGCGTGATCTGTTTGTAGCAGGTGACAGTAAACAGAGTGCAAATTCACGCTGTAGCGCGAGACATATACAGAGTATGGGATGTCTCAAGATGGCGCCGTGTATGGCTGCTGCGTTGCGAGCTCCGTTACAACACTGCGGCTTATTGTTTGTTTTGTTTACAGTTCTTTGTTTTTTTGTCTTGGATGTTGTCTGCCTTATTGTTTACGACAGACAAACGCTTTTGGACATTGGTTCTACAATTACACATCGAAAACCGGACTTCAAATTCCTTAATGCCGACCCGCTGTTTACAAACACGCCGGCGGAGCCCTTTGTCTGGGCTGCTCGGCCGCAGAAACGCAGAAGGAAAAGAGGAAAACGAGCTGGCGTTCTTATCAGAGTAAGACGTTGTGCAAATCGACCCCCGCTACCCAATACACTACTGGCAAATGTTCAGTCTCTGGACAACAAGCTCTGCGAGCTGAGAGCGTGGATCTCTTTCCAACGAGAGACTAGAGATTGCTGCGTTATATGCCTTGCAGAAACCTGGCTGGCTGCGGAGATTCCAGACTCGGCCATCGAAATCACGGGCTTCTCCGTGCACCGAGCGGACAGAGCGAAAGACCTCTCAGGTAAAAGCAGAGGTGGTGGTGTATGTTTTATGATCAACAAATCATGGTGTGATCAGAGGAACGTACATTTAATCAAGTCTTTCTGCTCTCCTGATCTGGAATATCTCATGCTTCTGTGTAGACCATTCTGGCTGCCGAGGGAATTCACAGCGGTTATCATCACAGCTGTGTACATCCCCCCACAAGCCGACACAGACCGGGCACTCAGGGAACTGTATGGGTGTATAAGTGAGCAGGAAACCATGCACCCTGAGGCTGCGTTCATTGTTGCCGGGGACTTTAACAAAGCCAACTTCAAAACAATCGCTCCAAAATACCACCAACACATAAAGTTCAACACACGAGGGGACCGGGTTTTAGATCATTGTTACTCTCCTTTCCGGGAAGGCTACAAATCCCTCCCCCGCCCTCCATTTGGCAAATCGGACCATTCTTCCGTTCTACTTCTACCTGCTTACAAGCAGAAGCTGAAACGGGAAGCACCCACCCTCAGAACGATCCAGTGCTGGTCGGACCAATCAGACTCTGCGCTACAAGACTGTTTTGATCACGCGGACTGGGAGATGTTCCGGTCCGCCTCTGATGACGACATCGAGGTTTACGCTGACAGCGTAACGTGTGTCATCAGGAAGTGCGTAGAGGACGTTGTTCCGACCAAAACTATACGGATATACCCCAACCAGAAACCATGGGTTAACGGCGATGTTCGCGCGGCACTCACTGCGCGGACCTCCGCTTTCAATTCTTCTAACACGGAGGAGCGTAAACAAGCCAGTTATGCCCTCCGTAACACTATCAGTACAGCCAAACGCCAGTACAGGCACAAACTTGAAGGTCAGTTCAACACCACTGACTCCAGAAGTATGTGGCAGGGAATTAACACAATCACGGACTACAAACGGAATAAAGTCTCCACCATGAACACCGCTGCATCTCTCCCGGACAAACTTAATACATTTTATGCTCGTTTCGAGGACAACACCACCGCCCTCACGGAGAGAGCACTCGTGGCTGACGCTACAGAGGTTGATTCACTCTCCGTCTCTGTTGTGGATGTAACCCGATCATTCCGACGGGTGAACATCCGTAAAGCCGCGGGTCTAGACGGCATTCCGGGCCGCGTCATCAGAGCGTGCGCGAACCAACTGGCTGGTGTTTTTACGGACATTTTCAATCTGTCCCTCTCCCTGTCTGTGGTCCCCACATGCTTCAAAACATCAACCATTGTGCCTGTTCCGAAGCAAGCTATAATCACTTGCTTAAATGACTGGCGTCCTGTTGCTCTGACCCCCATCATCAGCAAATGCTTCGAGAGGTTAATCAGAGATCACATCTGCTCTGTTCTGCCCCCCTCTTTGGACACATTGCAGTTTGCCTACCGCAACAACCGCTCCACCGATGATGCCATTGCATCTACAATACACACTGCTCTCTCCCATCTGGAAAAAAGGAACACATATGTGAGAATGCTGTTTGTAGACTACAGCTCAGCATTCAACACCATAGTGCCCTCCAAGCCTGATGAGAAACTCCGGGCTCTGGGCTTAAACAGCTCGCTGTGCAGCTGGATCCTGGATTTCCTGTCAGGCAGACGTCAGGTGGTTAGAATGGGCAGCAACACCTCCTCATCACTGACCCTCAACACTGGAGCCCCGCAGGGCTGTGTTCTCAGCCCACTCCTGTATTCCCTGTACACACATGACTGTGTGGCAACACATAGCTCCAATGCCATCATTAAGTTTGCTGACGATACGACGGTTGTAGGTCTGATCACTGACAATGATGAAAGAGCCTACAGAGAGGAGGTGCATACTCTGACACGCTGGTGTCAAGAGCACAACCTCTCCCTCAACGTCAGTAAAACCAAGGAGCTTGTTGTGGACTTCAGGAAGAAAGACGGAGAACACAGCCCCATCACCATCAATGGAGCACCGGTGGAGAGAGTCAGCAGCTTCAAGTTCCTCGGTGTCCACATTACTGAGGAACTCACATGGTCCGTCCACACTGAGGCCGTTGTGAAGAAGGCTCACCAGCGCCTCTTCTTCCTGAGACGGCTGAGGAAGTTTGGAATGAACCACCACATCCTCTCACGGTTCTACAGCAGTACTGTAGAGAGCATCCTGACTGGCTGCATCACCGCCTGGTACGGCAATAGCACCGCGCACAACCGCAAAGCCCTGCAAAGGGTGGTGCGAACTGCCAGGAACATCATCGGAGGTGAGCTTCCCTCCCTCCAGGACATATATACCAGGCGGTGTGTGAAAAAAGCTCGGAGGATCATCAGAGACTCCAGCCACCCGAGTCATGGTCTGTTCTCACTGCTACCATCAGGCAGGCGGTATCGCAGCATCAGGACCCGCACCAGCCGACTACATGATAGCTTTTTCCCCCAAGCAATCAGACTGTTGAACACTTGATCTATCAGTATCAATAATTAGCACTGCACTTTATTCAGCTATAATCTCACACTGGACTGTCAACATATTCTCCTCAATATACTACTTATATATATTTCATATACTCCTTACTTATTGTATTGTATATTGTGTATTCTATATTGTGTGTATTGTATATAATTATTGTGTTGTGTAAGTATGTGTACATTTGATATGTAAATTGTGTTGTGTAAGTATGTTGTTTACTGTAATTGGTATATGTCTCGTCACTGTCATGACTGCTATGTTGCTCGGAACTGCACACAAGAATTTCACCTACTGTTGCACTTGTGTACATGGTAGTGTGACAATAAAGTGATTTGATTTGATTTGATTTGAGTAGATATTTAATGAAATAGCAGCCTTTTGTGGTTTAATAATCACTTTGAGTCACCTAGCAACTGGCTTTTCCAAAGTGGGAATTGGGCATTCCCCAATATGGAATCCCCAATTCCCAATGCTCTCTAAGTCCTCATGGTGGCGTAGTGACTCACCTCAATCTGGGTGGTGGAGGACAAATCTACGCATCTGAGATGTCAATGTGCGCATCTTATCACATGGCTTGTTGAGCGTGTTACCGCGAAGATGTAGCGCGTGTGGAGGCTTCACGCTATTCTCCACGGCATCCACGCACAACTCACCATGTGCCCTACCGAGAGCGAGAACCACACATTATAGCGACCACGAGGAGGTTAGCCCAATGTGACTCTACCCACCCTCGCAACCGGGCCAATTTGGTTGCTTAGGAGACCTGGCTGGAGTCACTCAGCATGCCCTGAATTCAAACTTGTGACTCCAGGGGTGGTAGTTAATGTCTTAGTAAATTCTCGCTAAGCTACCAAGGCCCCGGTGGGAATCTGCCATCTTAACATCAGAGCTCCTTGGTCAGAACAATACAGAAACACTTCATAATACAATCCCGATTCCGAAAAAGTTGGGTTTGTTGTGACCAAATGCTTAATAAGTGTTATTAGAAGAAACGGTGATGTTTCATAGTGGAAAACACGCGACTGTCCCAACTTTTTTGGAGCATGTTGCAAGTACTGATTTGAAATTACTGTACATTAAAAAAAAACTATGAAGTTTAAAGGGTAAAATATCATATAATGTTTAGTTGTAGTGCTTTCAACATAGCAAATGGTGATTATAATTTACAAATCACTAAAGTTTATTAGCATTTTTCATACTGTCCCAACTTTTCTGGAATTGGGGTTGTAAAAGCTCTGTCAAAATTAAAGGTAAAGTAATGTAATATTCACTGTAATACAACTACAACTTCTACTACTAATAATAATAATAATAATAATAATAACTGTGCATTCAGACCAGAGGTGTCGAGAGCGTGAAATCGACCGCAAGTCATTCATTTTCTATGACAGCCAGCGTTTCTCAGCGGCGAGAAGCAGAGCGGAGAGTCTTGGGCGGTGTGGGCGTCCGAGGAAAGTTCAAGTGCAGGCAACATTACGGTAATGAGCTGTGACGCGGTTCGGCGGCAACCTATTGGAATATAGAAGTGCTCCACTCTAGCGAAGTCTAGAGAACACAACCGTGTAAACTTTGGTTCCCACCAAACATTAGTTCCGTAGTCAAAATGGAGGAGAAACTGATTATTGCCGTAGCGGGTTTTCCCGTAATATTTGATCTGTCCCCGTTTGCTTACAGGGATATAAATAAAATAAAAAAAAAGATGAGTGGACAAAGGTGTCTGAAATTGTTAGTGTGCCAGGTGAGTTGATGAAGTAGATATTATGGTTTATATAATATTATATAATAATATATTCAAATGTTTCATGAAGATATACGCTACTTGTGATATGTCATCAAAAAGATACCGGTTGACATATCTGGATGTTTTGTGGCCCCTTTAAATATAGTTCACAAAACCAAGCATTCTCAACGAACGTTGCCGCCTATTTCAACTACGTCAGAGCATCCACGAATTTTCGATAGCATTGTTGGCAGGGCAGCCAGAGCGAATTTTGACACTCTCGCCACCTCTGGTCTGAATGCAGGGTAATGTTTTATATTCAAGCAGTATTTAACATCTGTGAAGTTCTGTTATATTTTGTCAAATAAAGAGCTGCATAACTCCAATGTTTGATTGTGTAGTGTGGTTCTGTATATAAGCACTCAATTTGATAAAAAAATAATACAATATTATGTTGAAAACTAATTGTTATATTTTCATTTGATAATTGTTTTTATGAATTAATTGATTTAAACACCATTTTAATGAAAATTTCAATAATCTTTTGATAAGAAGTTTATAAAACATTTTTTTTTAAAAACAGGTGTTGGACTCAGTATCGACGAGTACCAAAAATGTATCGGTACTTATTTGAATTTAGTTCAATATCTTTGGCTTTCACAATTCAATTCTGAATGACCCACAAGCTCAATTACTAGAATTAAATGAAGAAAAAAATCCTGTCTCCCCAACAACGTGCATCCATTTCTTAATTTGATATTATTTATTGCACGACACCAGCTCAGTGCAAACACTTTGTAACAGCTGTTATGTTTCGTAAAAACCCTAAGCTGACGTTGCACTGTTTGTGCGGAGTAAAGTTTGCATATGTGGCTTGTTCAGCCAGATGCATTTCATTTTGATCAGCATTCAAAAGGAATGTGTCACAAACCACCTCTGATTTATATCTTTCTAGAATCCATCTTGGAGGGCATACTTGGTCTCTTCATGATCGGATAGCAATCCAAACAGCAAAAATACATCTGACTAGTGTAAATACTCCCAATGTTACAAACTACTGTGGCAAAATCGTGGTTAAAATCTAAAAGAGCTGTTCTTTCTTTCAAGGCATCTGTCAGTGGGTGCCCTGCAGACAGAACTAAAGATCCCGTCATACACCAACTGCTGCTGATGTGTGTGAACTAACATTAGGAAGTGGGCCAGGGCCTGTCAAAGCCTGATGATGCTCTGTGTGCATAAGTGTGTGGGCCTGGCAGTTATATTCAAACCATGAAACTTCACCCACAGTCTGAAGGAAGTGGTTCATAAGACCCTCAAACAGTCAATCTCCAACTGTCAGTATTGTGTTTATAAGTGGCCGCTGAGATTAAAACACTATTGCAAACTAACCTATCAAATTGATTGATTCAGTTCTCGGCCAGTTCTGAGAATCACTATTGGGGGAGCTCTGAAACTAGCTAAGCTACAAGCAACCAATCATTTTGACTAGTTATTCTTACTAAGAAAAGACAAGCTCTTTAAAAAATGTTTTTACACATTAAATAATGTTGTATCTTGTGAATTTTATAGTGTTTTTGAAAATGTAAAGTAATTTCAAATCAGATGATTGCAGCACACTCCAAAAAAGTTGAGACAGGGGCAATTTGAGACTAATAACAATTTGACAAGTTGAAATAATGAGGCAATGTGAAACAGGAGATGTTAAACAGGAGAGGCCATAGTGTCATAATACTGTATACTGTATAAGGAGCCTCCAAAAACAGCCTGGTCTTTCAAGAGCAAGTATCATTCAAGACTTGACAATTTGCTAACAGATGTTTCAGCAAATAATTCTTTGAGAAATAATCCTTTAGAATCTACTTTGAGAACAATGTCCCCAAAGACAAATTGGAAGGATTTGGGGCATTTCACCCTCTACAGTGCACAATATAGTTAAAAGATTCAAGGAATCTGGTCAAATCTGTATGTGTAAAGGGCAAGACGAAAACCACTTCTGAATGGATCAGAAATCTCTGATCACTCAGACGTCACTGTCTTAAAAAACGCATTCAGCTGTAAATTTTTAGTCAACGCCATTCACCACTGCATCCACAGATGCAAGTTAAGACTTTCTATGCAAAGCAGAAGCCCTACATCAACACTGTCCAGAAGCGCTGCCGACTTCTCTGGGCTCAGTCTCACCTTAGATGGAAAGTAGAACAGTAAAACTGTTTTGTTTTTTTGGTTCGAAGTCCACATTTAAAAAGTTTTTGAAAATTAAAGCCATCATGTTATCCGGGCCAAAGAGGAAAGGGGCCATTCAAGCTGTTATTAGCATCAGGTCCAAAAGCCAGTGTCTGTATGTGCCAGGGCTGTGTCAGTGTCCATGGCATGGGTAACTCACACATCTGTGAGAACACCATGAATGCAGACAGATATGTAAAGCTTTTGGAGCTACATATACTGCCATCCACCACCATCTTTTTCAGGGACGTCCCTGCATTTTCCAGCAGGACAACTTCAAACCACATACTGCCCAGAGTTCAAGTGCATGGCTATGTAAGCAGAGAGTGCGGATGCTAGATTGGCCTGCCTGCAGTCTTGACCTGTCTCCAATTGAGAACATGTGGCAGATTATTAAGCACACCATACTGCAATGAAAACCTGTACAATTGTGCAGCTGAAGATCTACATAATGGATGGTTGGGGGAAAATTCCAATTTCTAAACGTAACAAACTTGTGTCTATTATTAGAAGAAATGGTGATATTTCACAGTTCCTTTGTCTCAGGGAACCGAGGTTAAGTATGAAAACGAGACATTCCCTTACGACTCTGTACACTTGACATTGCATTCTGCTAATGCATATGGGGAACAGAGTCCCATAACACTGCACTACATGATATAATATATATGAACTATGGTTATATAGTATGGATTAACCCCTTCACGAACCCAGTCAGAAAGGAAGTTTATTTATAATGAAGTGCCTGTGACTTTGGAAGCACAATGGTCCGAATACAGGCAGTTGTGTAAAGTGACATGGAGGACTTGTTTTGAGAGAGACGTTATGTCTGGGTTGTAAAACCTTGTGAATTGTTTTTGAGAAGACCATCCTACTGCAAAACATGTGTCTTGTAAGGGCAAACTGTTCGTCCATCCCATGAAGAGGCCACACCTCTAGTTGAGTGTACTTAAACACCAATTGGGCAATTCGCACACTGTGACTCATGAGCCAGGGTGACCGTATCAATGCTTGGAGATAGACATTCCTTTTGAATGTCCTCATAGCACACAAAGAGTTAGTCAGAAAGTCTGAACTAGCATGTGTGCTCAACGTATGCGTGTAGCGGCCACAAAAGTTATAACAAGTGCAAGGACTGTTCCTCATCCGAATTAAATGGACGAGGGAAAATGTCTTGAAGGTGAACCACATGAAGGGTGTGGCTATAACCTTAGGCACATAGCCTTTTCTGGGATTAACCGTGGTTTTGAAAGGCCTGGACAAAAATATAGACATGAATTGTCAACTGACAGTGCTTGCAAATCACCAACCCGCATTACTTAGGCCAAAACAAGTAGTGATGAGGTCTTAACAGAAAGCACACGCAATTCAACATAGTCCAGAGTCTCGAAGGAAGGCCTTCAAGCACTTTTAGGATCAAGTTAGGTCCCAAGTTGGGGCTGTAGCCTGACGAGGGGGATTTAGTTGCCCACCCCCTAAGAATTATGATTAAATCACGTTTTCCTATAGAGGTGCCGGTTTCAAGTGTGTGATACACAGATATAATATCCACCTAAATTACTGACGGAGTGAGCCCTGCATCAATCGCTCTTAAGAAATGTATGAAGTTCAGGTATGGGTCAGTTCACTGGGTCTTTGCCATGTGAAAAGCACCAATTAGTGAACACATTCCATTTCAGTGCATAAAGGTGTGTTGTGCATGGCGCTCTAGCATGTAATATGGTATTCGTAATCGACCGAGCCAATTCTGGCTCGTCCGCTGTTCTCTGTTCAAAGGCCACATGTGTAGGCTTCACAGTTATGGCTGGGGATGCCAAACCATGCCTTGTGTTTCCTCAGCTGTTTTCCCATGGAGGCCCATCCAGTATTTCTATATAAACAGGACAGATTAGGCCATTTCGGCACAATTAACCAAACTGTTTCCATGACAGGCAGTCATTCTGATAACAGAATGAAGGAGGCGCACTGGAGGCCGCCAGCCATACATGGGCCAGTGTGTCATGGCGACATATATATACACCTCTACTGTTGTGTTGTCTTAATGAATCAGAATGTTGTAATTCACAATATTGGAATGAAAAGCTCTCAAAGCTAGAAAGACATCCAGTTGCTCTAGGCGGTTGACACGTCACGGCCGTTTTGCACCTGTCTAGGTTTCAAAAGTTAGATGTCCATTACACACCACGCCCCAAACTGTGTTAGACACCATGCCCCAACATGTGTTAGATGCATTTGTGGTCAGCAATTTGCTTCTGAAATCTTGACCCAGCATAACACCTTGTTGGTAGAAGGCTGGCGCTGTCCATGGTGATAGAGCAGCCAGACAGTGGCAAGTCACCACGATGTACATGAAAAAGAGATGACTTCAGTGGTAATGTTTTTTTCAGTTTGAAGTTAAACAGACTCCAAAGAATGGTCTGTATACCCTTGTTCATGAGAAGTGCACACTTGATCTGCTAAAAATGAGATTTACTTGCAAGGGAATAGTGTGCTTTTGCCCAGTTGACATTATACCAGATATGGCACAGCAGCAAGTCTCTGTGTTCGCTCAGTAGTGCCTCTGATTGGCTAGTAATAACCAATCGCTCAGGTAATTCAAAACATGCACACCGTTCATTTTCAATGGGGCGAGCGCAACATCAATACATTTCATGAATGTGCCAGAAGCCAGAGACATACTGAAATGAAGAACCTTATATTGATACGCAGTTCCCTTGAACGCAAATCTACAAGCCACATGAAACGCAGTGCAATTGGTACATGAAGTACGCGTCCTTAAGATCCATTGACTGCTTGCGTGGCATTACCAGCGGCTCGGCGGCGACATTTGGTGGCGCTGAGGCAGCTGGTGTGGGGTTTTTAGCACGAGATGGTGTGAGCCGGTTGTGATGAAGTACTGCTCCATTTTGGCAAAAAATGTCTCTTAGCCTGTGTAAAGGTTAGAAAGGAAGGAGGACATGGAAGGCGGGTTGCTCCACTCAGGTAATGCTTTTTACTGAACACACTGCAGCACTCACAGCTTCACAATAATGTCTCAGAATAACAACTCTTCAGCTTCACAGTAACAATTCTACAGTTTCACAATAGTGACTCTACAGCTTCAAAATCAAATCTGTTCAGGACTCAGATTCTCTCTGCCTTCTGCTGGTGGTGTGGGTGGTTTTATCCGCTCTCCCCATGCTCACTGGAATTAGCGACAGGTATTAGTCATAATTTAGCTCAAGTGTAAGTGCACTTACCGCGAATTTGGCGGCAGCCATCTGCGCCCCCAGTATGTGGACCACCTTGAATTTAAAGGGCTGGAGAGCCAGATACCACCGGGTGATCTGCGTGTTGGTATCCTTCATGCGGTAAAGCCATTGGAGCGGGGCGTGATCCGAGCAGAGGGTGAAGGCCTGCCCCAGCAAGTAGTACCAGAGAGTGAGGACCACTCACTTGATGGCCAGACACTCCTTTTCCATGGTGCTGTAATTTCTTTCCCTCAGGGAGAGTTTACAGCTGATGTACCGGACGCTCCTCCCCCTACACCACCTGCGAGAGCACGGCCCACAGCCCTCTGTCTGAAGCGTCTGTCTGTAATAGAAAAAGGAGAGAAATTAGTTGTATGCAAAAGCGGCCCCCCACAAAGTGCGGCTTTAACCTGCGTGATTGCCTGTTGGCACTGCTCCGTCCACTGGACTGGGTCTGCAGCCCCCTTTTTAGTGATGGCATCTGAAAATTTAGGTACAAACCTCCTTTAGTAGCCAGCCAGCCCCAGGAAATGTCTCACCCCCTTTTTGGTCTTGGGTCTTGGGCAGGTCATAATCACCACAGTCTTGTCAATTTGGGGATGCACATGCCCGTGACCCAAGTGGAACCCAATATACCATGTTGTTGCTATAAATTATGATATCATCTAAATAGGCAGCAGCGTAAGCTGTTTGCGGTCAGAGGATTCGGTCCATGAGACGCTGAAATGTGGCCTGGGCCCCAAACAATCCGAACGGAAGTGTTACAAATTGGCGCAATCCAAACAGCGTGAACTTCCGGGAAGAGCCAGGCAGATCTGCGGAACGCAGTGGCTTGACCGAGTCCGGACAGCACGACCCATTCATCAAGGTGAGATTTTTCAAGTTTCTCTTGAGAATACTCGAGACCAAGCTCTTCGACCACCTTTGAACGGATGTGAAGCATCTCCTTTTCAGAGGCGTGTGCACGAGAGACATATCATCATCACCAGCATCAGAAACGTTGAACGTGATGAGGTGGCAAGATCCTACATGGAGCCAAAGCTCATCAGGCTCATACTGTATTGGCATAGATGCAGTACATGAAGATTGAGGGGCTCGCAGGGCATGTGCCAGCATGAGGTCCACCTCAAATGCATCCTGCTGGACCTCGCAGCCCCATTTTAACTCCTCATGTGATCCCTTGGGTGTCACAGAAGAGGTGGATTTGAGGGCACATGAGGCTGAATCGTCCCTCAGAACGAGGACGATTCGCGAGCGAAGCATCTTGAGACTTATGCCCTCACAGTGAGGGCAGTCTGTCTCTATGAGAGCTGTCTCTGCATGGGCACGGCACAGACAGTGAATGCAGCTCTCATGCTGATCTGATGGTGGGATGTGTCCCCTGCATAAGACAACACTTAAAGATACAAAACTCCTGCCGAAGCAGTGTGGGGAATCAGGAAGCTGAAGCAGCCCATTCACAAGCCAAGCATCAAGGCAAATGTTCGGAACACTGCCCCATATATGTTAGAAGAATGCAATATGAAGTGTACTGAGTCATAAGGGAACTGTAGTTCATGAGAACCAAGTCAATTAGTGTTCAGATGAGAAGATCATCGGGGTATCTCTTCCCTCCATCAAAGACATTTACAAAAAACACTGCATCCGCAAAGCAACCAGCATTGTGGATGACCCCACACACTCTTCACACAAACTCTTCACCCTCCTGCAGTCTGGCAAAAGGTACCGAATTTTCTGGGCCCTCATGGCCAGACTGTGTAACAACTTCTTCACACAAGCCATCAGACTCCTCAATACTCAGAGACTGGTTTGACACACACACACACGTGTCCTGAGTTGCACTTTAATTTTGTCAATTTAGAACTGGCTGCTACCTCAATAACTGCTATGTGCATAGAAGACTATCTCATAGTATGTTATGTTTACATTTGTCAATTTTAGAAACTGTCATCTTTTGCACTACTGTATACTGGTCGGCGCTGCACTGTCTCTTACTGTGTCTATTGTCCTGTTCATTGTTAGTAATTTATTATACTGTCCCGTACTTTTTGCACACGTTTGCACGTGCACTTTATATAGGTATGTTATTTAGTCTGTGTAGTCTCATGTGGTTCTGGGTTTGTCCTATGTTGTTTTATGTAGCACCGTGGTCCTGAATGAAAGTTTTCTCGTTTCGCTGTGTACTGTACTAACTGTATATGGTTGAAACGACAATAAAAACCACTTGACTTGACTTGAAATGTAATGTACAAATGCTTTTTGGGGCCACTGTCCTAAATTATACAAATATTTCATTTCAAAAAGGTTTTATGTTTGAAAACTCTCAAACTTTGTGGAGTTATGGTGAAATATATATATTTTTGCAAAATAAATGCAAAATAAAAGATTTAAAGGTGAAAGCATTACATATTTGTAACAGAATTGTCAATGCACAGCATGCAAACAACAAATAAAATATAATAATACAATAACGCTCCATGGTCACAGTTTTCTCCATTCTTAGTCCACAAATGCTTGACACCTGAGGGGTCCATTTTCTCAAGGCACTTGCCAAAACAGCCTGGCAATTCAGTGTAATATTGTATTCTGTGCCAACCACTCAAATCCCTTTCAGTGTGCATATTTAATTCCTGTGAAAAGAGTCAATTCCTTTCTCCCTTCCTGTCTGTGGCTTGAAGTAGGTTCTTTGTGGATGACTACTGGCATATATGAATGTCTATAAACTGGTTATGTTTTCATGGTAGCACACTGTGGAATTTGCCACTCTAGAATGCAGATTTAACATGGGCAGATCTTTTCTTCTTTTTGTTTTAAGAATTTGTAGATATGCTCTTTATGAAGCCTTGTTCACTGCGTTATTTAAAGGAATACTTTGTAAAAGCAAAAGGTCAATTAAGGCATACAGATGTCCTTTGACTTTTCTGTAATATTTTAATAATAAGTTTTCTTAAACCATGTAATAGCTTTGTGTAAGGAAAAGACCAAAATGTAAGTTGTTTTTCACACAAACCCACCCTGTATAGCTAAAAATAACCATTCTCATTTCACCATTCACATCATGATCAGTTACGAGAGACAAGAACCATTGGTGTTCAGCATTGTTGATGTCAATCTTGCATTACGTCTTAACATGGCAAGTCTGAATATCAGCAAGTGCAAATTAAATCAGTGTTAGAGGGCATTTTCAATGTATAAGGACATAGATTTCTATCTTTTCATCACACAAAGCTATTGCTTGGCTTCAGAAGACTTTGAATATTGCACACAGGTTATATACAGAACTTTGATGGAACTTTTGGCATAGAGTTTGTTGAATCTATTTATTGTATGAAAAAAATAAACCATCAAAATTCCTTCATTTGTGTTCCATAGAAGAAAGTGAGTCATACAGGTCAGGAACAATGATGACAGATCAGGAACAATTATAACAGAATTTTTATTATTTGCATAAAATCTTCTCAAGCTCCAAACAACATTCATACTACCTTAACACTAGTGTAACACACTTCTCCATTTCATGTCTATTTACATTTTAAATGAAATATTATGACATGAAAAGAAACACCTCTGTGCTTGTCTATGCATGTGACTTTGGTTGAGTTTTCTAAAGGCCTATAATTACAGCATGAGTTTTTAGGCGTGAACTATCTAGCCCTTGACTCTTTCAAATCAGTCACAGCTCAGTATGACTATGACCTGCTAAAGTGTTTCAGTGACTACAGATGGCTCCATTCAGTGTACTTAACCACAACAGGAAGAGCGCTAACTATAAACCACTTCCTGTCAAATGGGGAGCAATGGTATGTAGCCTAGTGTTTATAAGTAACAGCAACAAGACAGTTACTGCTGAAGCTCTAAAAATCAGACTGATGCTACAGTACTTGACTTAAAGGGATAGTTCACACAAAAATAAATTATCTCATGATTTTTCACCCTCCTGAAATCCCAGATGTGTATGACTTTCTTTCTTCAGCAGAACACAAATTAAGATTTGTAGAAGAATTTCTCAGCTCTATAGGTCCTCACAATGCAAGTGAATGGGTGCCAAAATTTTGAAGCTCCAAAATCCACATGAAGGGAGCATAAAAGTACTCCATATTACTCTGGTGGTTAAATTCATGTGTTCAGATGTGACATGATAGGTGTGGGTGAGAAACAGATCAATAGTTGTGTAATTTTATCATAAATTGTCCTCCCTGCCTGCTAAAGGGCGTATGCACGAAGAATGTGTATCACCAAGAACAGGGGGAGAAAATGAAAGTGAATAAAAAAGTACTTAAATACTGATTTTGTTTGTGTTCAGCAGATGAAAGAAAGCCAAACATACCTGGGATGGCATGAGGGTGTGTAAATGATGAGAGAATTTTAATTTTTGGGTGAGCTAACACTTTAATCAATAGCAGTAAAGATGTGCCAAGATGTTAAATAAATAAATTCAGCTTTTTATAACACTTTTTAAACATGATTGTAACAAAGCCGCTTTGACCTGAAAAAAGCAGGCTGATCTCACTGAGATTTCAGTAACAGTACTGTAGGTTAAAAGTTCTTCAACTGAAATTAGCCTTTGCTTACCGAAATTCTAACCACTGCCACAGTGGCTGAAGCTGAAAATGTTGTTGAACAAATGGGCACGCAAGCTCCATTTTCCAGGTGAAATGGCCACAGAGTTGTACCAAAAATGAGTTGTATTTTTAGTTTTCAAATTTTCTAATGCATTCAACAGGAACGCATCTTTTATTAATCATACACACTAACCCAAATCCCAACCCTAAACCTAATCATTAATCATCATTAATCATCATAAAAATGTGATCTTAGAGGGAAAATACAGCCTTCTGAATTACTCTTGTCATTAATTATGTGAACGTGCTAACTTCCTGATTACAATGGGACGAGAACCCGTGTCTCTGAGGCTGCTCGCATAATGAGCTATCAGTATTGCTAAGGCTCTATGCTATTCTGGTCCTTGCCAGAATTTTCTCAACTGAAAACCATAAATACAAGCCTAAGAAAGAACAGCAGTGGCCACCAACTGAGACCGGACCCCGGCTTGGTTTCACCCAGACTGCGAGACAATGACAACAGTTGTTCTATCTTAACGTTTCTACAGTTTTTGTGAGCAGTGTGTCAAAACAACGCAGCTATACACACCACAACCACTCAGGGGTGATCAGCACTGTATCATCTTTTTCTCAAGTGCCGAACACGCTTCATTTCCTGCTCCGAGCGTATTACCTCTCTCCCTTTGCGATATACATGAGGTGTTGCATAAAGCCTGATTAGGCTACGTAACAACAACAAAAAAACATAATTTCAAAGCCATACTGACTACTGATACCGTGCAATGTATTATTTTTCAGACCTTTGCTGGGAAGGAAATGTAGAGACCAGACATCTTGAAACTTTAATTGAATACCCCTGATGTATGTATAAAATCAGTTCAGCTGATGACATTTCACATTGCTAGACTGAGCAGAGAAAAAGAGAAGGATCTAACTCAGACATACTCACACTTTGCAATAAGAGTCTTGTAAAATGGTTGCCACAGCAACGTGACAATCAACCTTTGGGTGAGTTTGCAGTACGTTGCTGGGTGGGTCTACACTCTGCCCATGGTTACACCTTTTAACCAGAGTGAGTTAGAACTGAAAGTATCCCTACCCAAATTAGCAGATATACTTCTTTGGTTAATATAATTCTAATGTCCTGTATTTACAGTAATCAATGTTTTTGTATTATATTATATGGCCCTTTCTGCAGTGAGTACATTTACATTTATGCATTTGGCAGATGCTTTTATCCAAAGCGACTTACAGTGCCCTTATTACAGGGACAATCCCCCCGGAGCAACCTGGAATTAAGTGCCTTGCTCAAGGACACAATGATGGTGGCTGTGGGAATCGAACCAGCGACCTTCTGATTAACAGTTATGTGCTTTAGCCCACTACGCCACCACCACTCCAGTACAGAGTACAGTGTTATTGGCTGTGTCCGAAACTAAAGGTAGCTGTCTTGTTGCCTCACTGCCTTATCAGTCAATGACTGAACAGACAGTGTTCGTGTACAAAGGTACCTTCCGAAACTGGTTTCGGACAAGCTACTGAGGCAGCATAATGTCACAGCATTGCTAGGATACCAAAAACTGATTATCACCGTCTGGTGTCCACTAAAGGTAACGCATCTGCTTCATTGTGGTTCGGTTGGACTGAATGGTCTTATAATCTAGAACAAATTCAGGAGTTTTGGCGATAACCAAGTGTATACTTAATATCTACAATACTACTTTCTCGGTAGAAATGGAAAAGTTGGAAAAAGAGAATAAAAACATACAAATTGGCTATCAACTGCCTCTTCGGCCACCATTTTTTAATTCAGCTCAGCTGATGTGGATCTGCGCGCACAGGATTGTGAGATTAGATAGGCAGTGAAGGATCAGATGAAGGTATCTCAGTAGATAGGATGTAACATGAACATTGGATTCGGACATTCCTTGTTCCCTTCCTACCTCCATATACAGCCTCGGGGTGCAGCATTTTCCTGGTTTCGGGCACAGCCATCGTCCGGCCGCCAATGCACCCCAATTTCCCCATATGGGATCAATAAATAAATAAAAAGGAACTATAAATGTACAAATAACCCGATCTTATGACAAGATGTATGACGTCAAATTAGTATTAACAATTTTTTTTTCTCAAGTTCATTGCTGAAAAGGTTTGCTCGCAGACTTAGCACTAAAAACTTGGCACAAACACATAAATAAAACTTGACTTTGTCTTGGATACTACTATTCTGATGCTAGTGAAACTTTGAAATACAGCACTTTTAATACCACTGTCTCCTTAAGATGATTTGCTTATAATGTATTCCTCTTTTGTAAGTCACTTTGGATAAAAGTGTCTGCCAAATCAATAAATGTAAATGTCCCATGGTTGCCAGATTGCATAAATTAAGTATGGCATCAAGGAAAATACTTCCAATTTGTGCATGTATAAATCTCTGATTGGGGTGTTGCATCTATTATCTGGCGACCCTGAGCATAGTAAAAGCTTGTGTATGGGCGATAGGTTCCAAAGCCAAACAAAATTAAAGATCTAATAAAAAACGTTCATGATAAATCGACCCATGGGTTCTTTGAGGGTGCTCTAAGGTTTTTGATGGTGCTTATCACCCTCAAGTGGCCCCATAGAACCGGGCCTGGTTTAAACCCCTAACCATAAAGTTTAACCCCCTCACCAAACACTAAACCTAACCATGATTTTAACAGGGATATAACTTTGGGGTTTGGAACAAGAAGAGGGAAGCAGTTACTGACATGGACATCTATAATATGTCTTGCTTTAAGATATTGAATGAGTTCACTGATGCTTCCTATCTTAAATAAAGTGTTAGATAGTAGGCTAGATAAAATTTGACATCTGTATTGTATCATATCATATTGAAACCCTTTCGGATGAGCCAAGTTGTACGATATCTTACGATTGCATCATAATGAGTGCAACTTGGAGAGATTGGACAATTTTGCATCCATGCTCTGACTGTTTGTTGCAGTGGAAGTCCAGTTTTAAAAATGTCAACTTGGTAGGAGAGGCTAATGTGAATCAGGTTGAGTAATCATTAGTGGAGGGAGGGAACAGTCCTGTATAATGAAGAATCAGTGTCCACACCCACTCGCACAGATCCATCAATGAATCACCTGGGAGGCACCTCATCGGTTGTGTTAACCATTCATCATTTGTGAACAGTGAAACAACAATATTCCACTTTGCCATTCATCTACTTTCCTTCTGCCTACTTTCCTCTCAAGTATTCCAGCTAAAGAATTCCAAACATTCCCATAGGAACATTTCATCCAGATAACATTCCTGCAGCTGCCGAACATAGGCCAAGAGAGGAAGAAAAACAAAAAGAGAGAGGGACTACCAAATAGGACTGGTAGGCATATTAGTTAAAGGAACAGATCACCACAAAAATGAAAATTCTGTCATTTTTTTACTCATCCTCATCACCGAACAAAAAAAAGAATTTTTAAAGAATCTTTAAGCTGCAATTTTCCATACTCAGTTTGGAACAGTTCATAGTCAGGAGTGCTTTAATGCACAAGCTTACATGGAATGAAGCCTAGGGGTCCACATCTCCCAGGCAGGCCTATTCTTGCCTGTCGACATTCGCGGGAGGAGTGCATCTAACCGAGTTCAGCGGGAGATGCTGATTTAAGCACGGAGGCAGTACGGATCTGTCCAGTTAGTTTTCTGGTGTTCTGTCTGTGCTATTTTTAATTGTCAGTCTATGTACATATGGACCATTTTGGAGCGTCTCACTGGTATTCAGCATCATAAACTCCAAATATTTAGCTGTTATTAATTTAAAACTTTTAAAACCAAGTCCTGAGATTAGACCTGCATTTTGTTGTGCTTCATTCAGCTGTTAAGAATGTGTCCTCCTGTGTAACTGGCTCACTCTCATTCTCTGGCTGCGCTGCTTGTGAGGTTTGAGGTGCACTGACTGCCCCCTGCTGGCTTGCCTTGTAACAACACAAAGTTATATGTACTTCAAGCTTGAATAGCTCGGATGGTAAGAAAATGTGTGCTTTTATTGTGGAATTTACGTATGGGCCATGGAGCAAGATTAATTGCTTAACTTTTTTAAGTTTTATTTTTCACATAATTAATCACACTGAAATAACATGTTAAATCGACGGCCTTGGCAAGAGCCAATGGGTTTAGTGATCAATGACGTCAAACCTGGTGCAATCTGTCAATGCACCATTTACAATTACAATGCAATTACAAATGAGATTTCACAGCAATTGAGATTATAAATTTTGAATTATGATGATTTTTGAGAAATTTTGGTCTGTTCTTCACACAACGGTATCTTATGACTTAAGAAGATTTGGCATATAGCACATGAGTCATATGGACTAGTTTAATGGTGTATTTATTTATTTGGAAACAATACGAGGAAGAGTTAATAATGACCAAATTTGAAAATTTTTGAGGTGAACTATTCCTTTAAATGTAATAAAGATAACTGGGTTTATACTGTGTCAAAGACCATACACATTAGGTAACAATGGTTTTAAATACAGAGATAAAGCAATTCCAGCTTGATTTATAATTCATGGTAACTCAGTTTGCTTTTCGAATAACAGATAAGCAGAAAAGAGTATATCCCTTTTCTTTTGAGGGTTGGAGGGTGGTGTCAGAGATGTTTAATACATATTTAATACAATAATTGAGAGAATTCAGCAAGCGTTGATGTGATTGGGAGATTGTTTATGTCATAATTGCTAATATTGATACTGAATTCTGGCCTTTGACCTCTCCCACAGCTCTCTTTTCCATCGCCACTGTTATCTGAGAACATCTGTAACTAAAGTTCACCAGGGTCAGAGTTCTCAGAATGTAAACACTACACAGAGCCACTAACAAATCTCTGCATTCAGTACACATTCGTCTAGGGTATATTTTCATTTCTGTTAAAATAATAAGACTTACGAGAGTATATCAGTGAGCTTATTTCTGTCAATTGATAGAAGTTTGGTATCACCTACACATTAAAACTGGCCAACCGACCATATTCAGCTTGTGGATCCTAGAGGTGACCAAGAACCCAATGGCCACAGAGTTGCAGAGTTCTTGCCCAGTCAAGAACATGCCAAATACAACTGATCTCTGTAATATCAGTCAGGTCCATGTTGAAGAATAGACTGAAGCAAGTTCTGAGGTTAAAGCATGAAAGTCCATATAGTATAAAAAAAAATATTTAATCTGGGATGTTTTTGCGCAAATAGGCCTACCAATGATAGAAGTAAATGGTTTACACAGCATTATGTCAATCAATAACACATATCTGTTCATTCTAGGAAAATAAAACCCTTCAAACTAAACATTTTGGTATTTTGAAATTTCAGAGCAAATACTGTTGTATATGCATGCATAGAAACCACATGAAGGATATGATAAGTGTTATGTTAATTAATGTAGTTACAAAACCTGTCCAACAGAAACTAGCATTCAGCAGGCTAGTCAAGCTGTGCAAACAAACATCATAGTGGTGTGATAGATTACTTGATAAGGTTAAGCTAGGGAAATACATACTACTCAAAATATTGATCAAGTCTGGAGCTTGTTAAAAATACAGCAAGACCAGTGTAATATTCCATATGGAATCAAATCAGGGTGGTGTTATTTTTTTCTTTTGAGACAGTTCACAATTAATGATGAATCTACACATAACTTTTTTAATAGACTACAGTTACTATACGTAGTTAGACTGTAGACAAGAGAGAAAAGAAAGATTTTGTTTACTCTCATTAATTGTGGAAAGATCACACTGCATTGAAACTAATGCTAGGTTAGTACAGGGAAGGGGACCAAAACTGGACAAAGCCACCTGGTCAATTATTGCCACACACAAACAAGTGTCATTGACAAATACAATTGTCTGTGGTGATAAAATGAAAAATCTTTTAAAAATGTAGTTTAAAATGTGTAAATGTGAGTTTGTAGGAAAGTAATTGTGGCAGCGGGGGCGTGGTCAAGCGCCCGTCCGGGAGAGGAAAGCGGTAAGGGCGCTTACATCTGACCTAAATTTTGCCTAACACCTGTCTCTAATTCCAGTGAGCACGAGGAGAGCGGCATAAAAGCAGACACAGAGCCTCCAGTCAGGGAGGCCCGACAAGCGAACCCAGTGTGCTTGTACTATACCATTCTGTGTGAGATCATTGTACATGATTGTGAGAAAGACTGCAATTAAAGCCTTACCTTTTAGTTGGAGCCTTGTTTCCTGTCATCCTTCCCGTGAGGGTTTTACACTGGTGCGAAACCGGGAATTTAAAAGAAAATGATAAATAAATTAAATTCCAAGCATGGAGAAAGGTCAGCCCCATAGAGTCCTCCCAGCTGGCGGAGGTCCTCCAGTCCCTCGCGACGTTACACCGAAGCCACCAGCAATCCCTGCTTGAGCTCCGGCAGGACCAAGACCGCCGGTTTTTTTAAATCATGCGGGCTCAGGCAGAGGACCGGCACCCCATCCGGAGCCTCCTCAGCCAGGAGACCGCTTCGGCCACAACCGCGACCCCGGACACCCGCGCTACGCTGGCCCCGCCCACGTTGCAGACGGACGCTTCAGACAGAGGGCTGGGGGCCGTACTCTCGCAGGTGGTGGAGGGGGAGGAGCGCCCAGTGCTGTACATTAGCCGGAAGCTCTCTTTGAGGGAGACCAAGTACAGCACCGTGGAGAAGTAGTGTTTGGCCATCAAGTGGGCGGTCCTCACCCTCCGGTATTACCTGCTGGGGCGGGCCTTCACCCTCTGCTCTTATCACGCCCCACTCCAGTGGCTCCACCGCATGAAAGATACTAACGCCCTGAGTCGGGCGGAGGGGGTATGTGGCAGCGGGGGCGTGGTCAAGCGCCCGTCCGGGAGAGGAAAGCGGTAAGGGCGCTTACATCTGAGCTAAATTTTGCCTAACACCTGTCTCTAATTCCAGTGAGCACGAGGAGAGCGGCATAAAAGCAGACACAGAGCCTCCAGTCAGGGAGGCCCGACAAGCGAACCCAGTGTGCTTGTACTATACCATTCTGTGTGAGATCATTGTACATGATTGTGAGAAAGACTGCAATTAAAGCCTTACCTTTTAGTTGGAGCCTTGTTTCCTGTCATCCTTCCCGAGGGTTTTACAGTAATCTTTGCGTCAAGACATTTTTATTTGTATAGTGGCTTTCACAACACACATTGTTTCAAAGCAGCTTTGCATAAGATCAGGCATTAACAGAAGACAAAACTGTAAAAACTATAATGTCTTACTGTCATCATTGTGAAGTTTAATAAAATACGATTGTGTTTAAAAATAAGTAATTAAATAATAATTGTATTTATAACCCCAGTGAGCAAGCAGAAGGTGACTGTGGCAAGGAACACAAATCTCCATAAGCTGTTGATTAATGGAGAAAAATAACCTTGGAAGAAACCATGCTCACTATGGGGGCCAGTTCCCCTCTGGCTAACATCATAAATATAATACCAATATTACTTATGTATAGTGCAAGTCATGGTTTAAAATTATTAAACTAAGTAAGTGTTAAGGGTCAGTGTTTAAACAAAGATTTTTTATGAACTGTAAGATTAATGACTAATGTCTTTGAAGTCCATTCTGGATTAACTGCAGTAGTTCACATAGAAGCAATTGTCCTTGTTAGTTGGTTGATGAAAAGTTGTGTTGGCAATTAATTAATAGTCTATGTATTCTGTTTCAAGAGTGTTGTCCATCATTAGACAGAGGTGATGCAGGCAGAGATCAGTTAGGTGCATCGCAGTTCAACCTGGCCAGTAATTTCAGTGAGGTCTATCATAAGGCCAAGGTTCAGGTAATGGCATATGATGTATCCCATGTCTTATGGTTGGGGTTGGCATCAGTTTATCCTCTGAAGTCCATCGTAATATACTGAAGTGATGTTTGGCTGGCACCGGCTGCTATTAGTCATCACCACACAGCGATATGTATCAGTGAGTCCAACACAAAGCAGGAATGGAGCTGGATATAGCTGGTTCTGGTGACCTCAGGATAGGGATTTAGACAGGGAAACAAATAAAATAATATTAGCATAGATGCCATTCAATTTATTGCAGAGTTATAGATCATGATCACTGTTTCACTGAGTTAGCAGACCTAACTAAAGCAGTCAAATTGTGAGTTGAAGGATACATTAGGTGTATTTAGCCTGGCTAAATAGATAAGTCTTTAGACTTAAACTGTCTAGACTTAAACTGAGTGAGTTTGTCTGAGTCCAGAACAGTGTTAGGGAGACTATTCCATAGTTTAGGAGCCTAATAAGAAAAGGATCTACCTCCTTTTGTGGATTTTGATATTCTAGGAACTACTAACAGGCCAGAATTTTGTGATCGTGATGGAATATAGTGTGGTAGAACGCCACGTAAGTACAGCGTAGCTAGACCATTCAAAGCTTTGTATGTAGTTAACAGAATTAAAAAGAAATATGAAATTGAATAGGTAGCCAATGTAACAATGATAAAATGGGGCAAATATGATCATATTTATTGGTTCTAGTCAGCACTCTGGCTGTGGCATTTTGAACCAATTGAAGTCTATTTATTCATCCTCCCAGTAATGCATTACAATAATCTAGTCTTGAGGTCATGAACAAATGAATTAGTTTTTCGGCATCAACAAAAGAGAGCATGTGTCGTAATTTAGCAATATTTCTTAGGCGGAAGAATGCTGTTTTACAAACATTGGTAATTTGATTTTCAAAGGACAGATTCGTATCAAATATAAACACCCAAGTTCTTCGCTGTTGAAGATGATGTAACAGTGCATCCATTTTTCTTTAATTTTCTTTAATAGAAGGGGGTCGACACTATCAAGAGTTCTAGAGATGACTGTATTTATATTTTCTGTTATTTTATCAAGTTTTTCTAGGCTTTGGGGTTTACGGAGTGTATGAGATAGATCTGGAAGACAAACTGATCGCAACAAACAAGAGATGAGGTATTGATCCGAGATATCATCGCTCTGTTGCAGAATTTCTATATTATCAACATATACATTAACAACTCCATATGACAGAATTAAATCTAGTGTATGATTTTGGCAGCGAGTTGGTCCTGTTACATATTGTCTGACTCCAAGAGAGTTGAGAATATCGTTAAATGCTAATTCCAGTGTATCATTTTCTTTATCTACTTCCGACGAGACTCATGTTTATAAAAATGACCTGGGGGAGTAGATTCATTTAAACTAATATATTCAATCCGATTTAAGCCAGGTTTCAGTCAAATTATGATCTTTAATAATTTAATTTACAATTAGTGCTTTGGTAGAAAGAGGTCTAATGTTCAGTAGCCCCATCTCTATATGATGTTTATCTTTAATTTGTTTGTTTTGTTCAAGTTTGGCCTCAATAAAAACATTTTTTTAAATGATTTAGTGAGGGGTTTGTGTTTGGTAGTTCGGGGAACAGACACAGTCTCTCTATGATATATCTAGGTGATACTGTCTCTATGTGTTGTAGTTTATGTGACGTCTCAAGGCAGCTAGCAGACGTTTGGATTAACCAGTTAGTCAGTCAAAATAATATAAAAAATGAAAGAAATAATAAATACATACTGTAAATATATACTGCATTTTTGAGTCACGAATATCAAGAAGTTTTCTTAGGGTTACAAATGACCTGAACAAAATGCCTTTTCATAAAAAATGTCAAAATATCAGTTTTTTTTTTATTCACACATGGTCATAGGGGGCTAAATAAATCTTTTCCAACTGACTTTGATTTGGTTGACAAAAGTTTTTCAAATATTAATATTTTACAACCAAATTATTTCATTGCTTATTTTTAGGTTATAACAGTAAACTATTAAACTATGAAGGACACCATTTATTTTTATAGTTTATTTTTCAAGAATGTCAGGTTTTATCTTTTAGACTTTTATCTCTTTTATTTATTACACCACTTGAACATTTTGACCAACCCTTGAAAAAACAAACAATCAACATCACTTACCTATAGTATATGTGTATCCAAGTTTTTTTATTTTTTATTTTATAAGATCTGGACAGATATATATATTGTCCAGATGCAGATTTGTGTGTGTGTGTGGCATTGATTTTGACTGCTGATAAGTGGCACAATTTAATTAAACTTCACACACACCATGACCAACAATTATTATGTTTGGGTGAGATGTTTGTTTTGTTACAAATTCAGATTCATTGAATAGGCCAATTTTGCCATTAATATTTCTTACTGTTGGATATTTTGTTTCCTTTGCAATAAATATTACAGATATGAGTGGTGGTGGTGTAGTGGTCTAAACCACATAACTGGTAAACTAGTAATCAGAAGGTTGCTGGTTTGATCCCCACGGCCACCACCATTGTGTCCTTGAGCAAGGCACTTAACTCCAGGTTGCTCCGGGGGGATTGTCCCTGTAATAAGGGCTCTGTAAGTCGCTTTGGATAAAAGCGTCTGCCAAATGCATAAATGTAAATGTACAGATCAAAGAGTTTTTTTGCAAAAGCAATACATTTGCTGGGTCTGAATCACATTCATGTTTTCATTAGAAAAAATATGCATCAAAACGTCAAATGCAAGGTGTTTGTTCTGTGGGGTTTAAAGTGTTCTGTACTACTAATAGCACCCGTGTCATGAACACCACCATCAGCAGCAGAGCTACACCAGTACCACCCAACCACCCACAACCAGGCCTGACTACACAGACCACTTCCCTTTACATATCATGAGAGACCAGCTCTGCACTAAAACTTCCTGAGCACACACACGCACACACACACGCGTGTGGATTTGTGTGTAAGTTACACAGATTCTCAATGGTTGGACAGTGAATAGAAAAGCACTTTTTGATTTAGTGTTCAAACAAATAGTTTTCTATAAGCCAAAAGTTCTGAAATTTGCTGACTTATGAAATATAAATCATATTTGAAATGCAAAAAGTAATTTAAGGTTTAAAAGTGTACACAGGTGCTTAAACGTAAAGCACTCCATATGGAACTGAAGTGCGAGTGAAACTGTCCAACGTGTGCTATCTGAAATGACGGTCACACTTCCTCATATTGTAAGAGTGAGCACTTTAAACCAGCTTAAAACTGCAGCACGGATGTTATCATGCAAACACATTTCTGATCTTATTCACTGTCCATTGGGGAGGTCACCCTGTCCACTTACCACGCTGATCAAGCACAAACAGCACCTGTTTTCCTCTATATACACACTACTAAGCACTTACAACAGGGGCATATTCCAGCAAAACACGCCTTATGTCCTATTGTGCCTTTGTTTTAGTGTTCCAAGAGTGTCTGCACAAGGCTTTTGCTGAAACATCATGTGAGTTGGAAAACCAGTGAAAGAATGAGATCATTTGCACTTCTGACCTCCAAAGTTATTAATAAATCCATATGCAGCACCCTAAATACTAAGGAACTTGTGAAGATTATAAAACAAGTTGCAGCCATGAGAATAAAGTTTGTGTGACTGTCACCTGATATCTAATTCAAACAGTTCTGACCTTGGAAATGTAACAAACATGCAAATGTCTGTATTATGGCTTACTCACAGGCCTCAACAAGTTGAATCACAACAGTAGCAGCAACGTTCATCCCTTAGGAATTATTAACACAGAAAAAAAGCATAAAAACTTGCGCCCTTTTTTGCGACTTTCAAGAAATGTCTGGGTCATATTATATTTCACCTCACAATAATTCAATGATTAATTTATATTCATATGCGACCCAGATATGGCTGTTAAATTCAGTCTTCAACTCTTTTAGACCGATTTGCATGACTTTTCCTGTCATTTGTGATAGATAAAGTATCCATAAATATTTCATTACATTTACATTTATGCATTTGGCAGACGCTTTTATCCAAAGCGACTTACAGTGCAATTATTACAGGGACAATCCCCCCGGAACAACCTGGAGTTAAGTGCCTTGCTCAAGAACACAATGGTGGTGGCCATGGGGTTAGAACCACCGACCATCTGATTAGCAGCCCTGTGCTTTAGCCACTACGCCACCACCACTCATTAGCGGATTGACCTCCATCAAAATTTATTTTATGATTTAGACTGATAATTTTGTAAATCTGTTAAAAGCTAAAACTGTGGTTTGTGAGCAAGAGCAATATCCAGCCCAGCGTTTCCCCAACCGTGTCGCTGTGGCACCCTGGGGTGCCATCTGGTGAGATCATTAGTGCCGTGTGAACAATCCTTCAAACATTTCTAAAACCCAAAAGATTTAGTAAATTCTCAAAGGGTGTCATGACTGAAAAAAGGCTGGAAAACACTGATCTAGCCAATAGAATATTTTAGAGCAAAGCAAAGCACAAAAATTTAGATTCACTATAAAAAAAAATCCCATTATTTTTCCATGACCTTAAATATTTGATTAATTTCCAGTTCCATGACTTTTCCAGGTCAGGAAAACACTATTTAAAATGTTCAGGTTTTCCATGACCATGGGAAACCTGTAGTCTCACTTCTAAACTCAGTTTTCCCTCAGTTTAAAATCAAGTGCACTATAATGTCAGTAAAATTGAAACAATTCTGCTGCTCAAATACAAACTGTCATAACAACTATGAATATGTCAGCAGTCAGCTCATTTCCGGCAATGTGAGCGGCTTATGTGGCCTTTGTGGCTTGGACTGATTTGAATAGTCTTACCAAGTGTGGGAGAAGAAAAGAGGCCTACTGGTTTAACAATCATACAAGATGGCGCGGCGCTAAAAGCACCAAATCAACGACGAGCACAGCACTTGTTATTAACAGCTGTGTCAGCAAGAGCAGCATTTGTGCCGTCCAGCGCCGGCCGCCCATTACTCTTCTCTGTGTGCAACAGTTCAGCAGCTGTGCAGCCTTTACAGAGCAAGCGGGAGACATCCTGTTTTTAAAGCAAAATTTGCTGGGGGGGGTGTACGTGTGTGTATGGAACAGACCTGTTTCCAACATACCACTTCAAAATACCAGAGTGCTGATGGAGCTTATTTTGGGAGGTTAACATGAATGTACATTATTTGAGATTAGAACTTACACCTTGAGAGGATCTGTAAATTACTGTACTCTTTGTTCCTGTGCAAATGAATGCAATGACTCACTCACCAAATAAACAGGCTCACAAAAAAGTCTGATGTTTAACATGTCCCCTTTAGAAAGATGTCCAGTGTGCAAACAAATGAAGAGGTCAAACATTAAACCCAACACACATTCTTACCAATGTATCTACCATGGAGTCCAGAGTTCATGTGGTGCAAATACACATGGACCACAATGCAACTACTCACTAAAAGTGAGATAAAATACTTGTCATGTGCACTACCCAGAACAATATGTAAAAAGCGAGATGAATGTCCTTACTGTCATCCGACTTTGATTTGGCTTCATAAATGACAGTGGAAACTCCCCTTACATAAATTCTTGAAAAACAGCATCAAACTGGTCAGAATAAGAATGTACTTAAGCTTTTAAAATGACTAAGTTTAATTTGAAGAAGTAATTACATGGGTGTTTCTGTACACATTTCTCGAAATGAGTAAAACAAAGAGGGGAAATTAACAGAATGAAGTATTTCTCTCAAAAATTCAGTCCACTCTACCACAGGCACTACACTTGAAACGTAAGAATGTAACAATACCACATTTTAGAGACATATGACTAAGTGAAAAACAATCTGGTCAATGCGTTTAGCCTATATGGTAAAGGGGCTACAAAAGGCATCCCTTTCGACTTGTAAATCAAATCTTGTTTAATTTTCACTTGTTTTGAGCTACACTGCAATGCAGATACAAACCTTTCGGCAACCTTTTGAGAGCACAAGACATCACTCAGTTTGATTAAGCTATTAAGTTTATATCTATGGCAATTCTTTCATTCAGAATTATAGCCAAAGATTTTGTTTGCATAAAATGGTTCATGGACTCATTTACAGGTTGATTATCATTGTATGTGAGTGATATCATAATTATGGTATGGTTTTACACCACATTGCTACCTACAGTTAGTATGCTGCAACCTCCTCAGCAAATCTGTGCTTTGCTACAGTATATGCCTGGACAGCTTTTTTGACACATCTTGGTATAAAATGTCTTTAACACACTGATGGACCATTTGTTGGAGACAAAACCCCAAACTCTCAAAAGAACTGAAAACAACAAAGATAGAAAACCTACACTTTCGAGGAAAAAAATATATAGAGAATCTTCATTTAGGAATGCTTTGTCATGTTAAGCCATAGTCCAAGGTGTGACAAGTGTTTGCCACAATTCACAGAAAATTAAAAGCAAGCCAACCCCATTACGTTTCAAAGAGATACATTTTTAAGGGTCATTTCAAACCAAAACAAAAATAAATGTTAACTATAAGTCAAAATATGACGAATATTTGTTGGGAGACATCTGATTTGCCCCATACTGAGTTTATTTGTCCTAAACAGTCAGTGCCAATCGCTGTCATTAAGACTTGTAGTTAGACGTTAACCAAGTTAAGCCCTCGTACAGTCCATCGCCGGTGGTCGCGCATGAGGGCTGCACGTACCAATTCCTATCCCTGATGCGGGTCAGTCCCAGCTTCTCCTGGATCTCGTGCGGCTTCATGGCATCCGGTAGATCTTGCTTATTGGCGAAAATCAAAATGATGGCATCCCGCATCTCGCGGTCGTTGATGATGCGGTGGAGTTCTTGTCTGGCCTCGTCGATGCGATCTCGATCCGCACAATCCACTACGAAAATTAACCCTTGTGTGCCTGTGTAGTAATGTCGCCAGAGGGGACGGATCTTGTCCTGGCCGCCAACGTCCCAAACGTTGAACTTGACGTTTTTATAGGTGACCGTCTCCACGTTGAACCCGACAGTGGGTATCGTGGTCACAGACTGGCCCAGTTTCAGTTTATAAAGGATGGTGGTCTTCCCTGCAGCATCGAGTCCGAGCATCAGTATTCTCATCTCTTTGTTACCAAATATCTTTGATAGCATCTTCCCCATCTTGTAAAATGTTCATAAATGGTTACTTCCCTCCAAAATTACAAATATGATACGAGTCAATCAAGACAGTTGACTTACAACAGAACTATGTGGGCTGTTCTTTTAATATTACCTTGGAGGAATGTCAAATTTGGAAGTAAACAAGATCACAGAGTGTGTATGTGTGTAAAATGTCAATTTGAACATACAATAACGGTGAACCGATTTGGGCTACTGAACCACTGATTATGTGACAGTACTGAACACTTATGGAAGGTCAACAGCTCGAGCAGTTTCTCCAGTTGTGGGGTGATCCCTGTTTGAAAAGCACCACAACTGGATAATAATCCAGAAAAATAAGAAGAAAATAGCGTATTTCAGAGCTGTTGCCTTGTGGGTGTCAAGAGCCTGCGGTCTTTCGAGACTTCCTCTTGGCGTATGAATGTCCGTCTTGAGGGCTTTTCCGCTTCCTTCCTCCAAAAATGTAACCGGATAACAGCCGAGGGCGTTCAGGGGCTCGACAGTGTAGCGTTATTTTAGCCGGCAGGTGGGTCTTTCATCTGGGCCGTCTGAAGCGGAGCTGCATCGATTTCAACCGTCCCGATGTCGGATTGTGTCTCACGTGCCCCTGAGAAACAAGAGATACTCAGAGGGAGTGCCAGAAAAGAGCGACTTAGCCTGCTAGCTTAGCTGACCAAACAACCCATAGAAAATAGTCACTAATCAGCTTTTACACATACTGTTGATAGGATATGCGAAATATACTTATTCAAAACGTGTTCTCATTCATTTTAAGTATGTTTCGGTTACCTGCGGAGGCCGACCATTCTCTCGCGGTCTCGACCCCGGTGCCCACTCCAACAATCAGCCGACTTACAACCGCCGAATGCAGTGTGAATCTGGCTACGTCAACGCGAGCGAGCGGAAATGGCTGCGTCGGCTAAACTGTCATAATAAAGGTCTTTGCAAACGTCAAAACTGTGTTTGCGTTTGAGAAACTTATTTGTACAACAGATGTATGTAGAAAAATCTGCTGTAGAAACGTTATGCACAAAAATGTGATACATTCTGATATGAATATAACAGAAATGGGGAAAATTATAGGAAATGGAATTAGAGATACAATTTCCATCAACTTTACTATAGTAATATCTACTCCATAACATAATAATATAAACATCAACATATAATAACAGATTTGTGTGTATATATATATATACACTTGTTGTTCTATTGTTGTATTGTTTGTGCACTGGAAGCATCTGTCACCAAGACAAATTCCATGAAGCATACTTGGCAATAAAGCTAATTCTGATCCTGATTGCAAAATTGAATTGAAAATAATAATAATAATATATTGTTGTTGTTATTATTATTATTATTATTATTTATTTATTTATAAGATAAAGAATTTGAACTGTGAAACGTGTATTTATGAATGAGTTGTGTTGACAAGTGTTTGTTGACTGAACATGATATTTTCCGCTTAAGTGGACATCGTTTATAGGCTATTTTAGTAAGTCTTGTGCTATTAGGTATAGTGTTATAATTATAATTATTAGTAGTATTATTATTTTAATTATTATTATTAGAACACTGCATTAGCCTAATGTATTGCATGAATGGGCTCCTATGTGTAAAAGTAAAGGTGAGAAACGTAAGTGTTGGGACTTTTGTATTGACAACGATATTCTTTCCTCATCTATAACGCCTGATCTTCTGATCTCTGACGTAAATACCTCAGTCAGAAAAAACGGAAATGGTGTGGGTAAGGATTATGCGCCACCTCCTTAAAGTCATTGACGTGTGACATTTTTTCTTCATCTTTTTTGCACGTTTTCTGATCTTCGTAATATTATTTATTTAATTATAGTTATTATTTGCATTTATTTTTCAATCAGAGACAGCATGAGGAGGATGGGGACTTTGCTACAATGCATGATATGGATTTCAGAATAAAGAACAATAAATTATTAACAGTAACTTACATACTACTAGTGTAATCTATTATAATAATATTTTTGAAAATAAGGTACATTATTGAATATATAATATTATTAATAACATATAATAATGTAATTAATATAATTAATAATTTAATAATGTTAAAGATTATTATTATTAATAACAATAATCATCATTATCATTATAATAATGACAGGGTAGACAGAGTAACACTTTTTAACCCTTATGCATCAATAAAAAAAAAATTCAAGACCTTAAAGGACAAAAATGTCTGCGTCAAAAAACTGCCATAAAAAATAATATATATGAATATTATTTTCCACTTTCAAAGACTTAGACTTTTTTAATTAAATAACTTTCAACTATTGTAAGAAACAATAACTTTCAGGATTTTAACCCTTTAAATGCCATTTTGTTTACATAATGCCACTGTTGTTTTTACACACAGACACACTCACACACACACACACACACACACACACACACACACACACACACACACACACACACACACACACACACATATTTCTCAATACACACATTCAAAACATACTCTGACATCCATACCAACACACCCACACAATTTTAGCTGCATCATATATTAATTTGGCCTGCAGTGCTCCATAACAAATCAAACAGAAAATGGGGGAAAAACATGTATTTGCTCCAAAGGCTAAATATGAGGAAAAATTGCGCCATCTGGTGGAAAATATAATATATATATATATATATATATATGGTGAATAAGCATGGTAAATAATCTGGTTTCAGTTAAAGGTGACTTCTACTGGTATGAAAATGAATAGACATCGTCAAAAGCTGTATTTTCATGTATCAGATCCCAAAAATAACATTTCTGACCAGCCACATCTCATTCTTTATATCCACAGGTTATTAATTTATGAATAAGTAGACCTAAGCATTAACACTTAGATAAGCATTCCTCCAAGAACATAAATGCAAATATACATATTTTAAATTCTTAATATTTGACCCTCCTTTACAGTTGTCAGATCTCAACCCAAGCCAAGTTATTCAAGTTACCTTTTAAGTTTAGAATTCAGGTTTAATTTGTGATATATTAACAGTGCTACATTTTGTATCAATCAGACATACAGACTGAACAGTAAAAATAGAGAGCACAAATGAACAGCAAACAGAATGAGGTAAAAAAATATATAAAAATAAGAAAAGGAGGTTCAAATATATTTCACCAGTGATTCAACTGGATTCCACCTGGAATTCGGCAAACAGTACAGTACTCTGTGTTACATACAACGCAACTCACAGCCAGGTTTGGCCAAAGCCTTTCTGGGGCCCTAAGCAGAATTTGATTTGGGGGGCCCCTCGGTGATGCCAATACGATTGACTATTGTCAATGCTTGATTATTCGCACACTATAAATCTAACAAACCCATTATCAATTTTATTAGTTGTAGCTGTGTTGCTTACATCATACCAATGTCTGCCTGGCATGATTTTACCCTTCTACGGTTTTTAATTGTAACATTAGCAAACCCACATGTGTGTTCAGGTGTTAATTTGCACTTTAACATTCAAAGTCTTACAGTACTAAGTGACATACTTAATGTGGTGTATGGAAAAGTAGAAAATTTAACCAGCAGACAGTATATTTACTGTAAACAAGTTAACCACTTTATTCTGTAAACTTTTGGTAAAAAAATAAATAATAAAAAATAGCAACGAGTTAAAGTGCAGAACAATCAACAGTATCTTCTTATATAAAAAATAAATGTAAATGTATAAAACGGACAATATTAAATTAAATACTTAAATAATGACATAAATTGAACAGATCAGATGGAGCTGTGACAAGATAACAATAATGGTTCAAGAGTAAAATATAAAGCTGAATAACAATCGACTACAAATGAAATCAAATATAAACTGTATCTTCTTATAAAAATAAATCAATGCAAATGTAAAAAACAGACAAAATTAAATTCATTAAACAGATACTTAAATAATGACATAAAATGAACATAGTAGAAGTAGATGGACCTATAAGGAAATTACATTAATAATTATAATTATAAATATGAATCTCAGGGTACTCTACAGTAAACTGAGCAAATACAAAGGCCGCTGTGGTATTAACTTACCTGCCACATCCGCCATCCATTCCATCTATGACTTTGTTCACACGGTTGAAAAACGCAACTCTGAATGGACAGGCAGGGGCAGGTTTACAATTTCTGAGGCCCCAAGCAACTGGTCAACCAGGGGCCATTTAAATCATAATTTTCATTCATCCTATCAGCCAATAACATTCAACATGTTTAATGAAATACAATTCTAGTTAAAGATAATTAATGCATTTTTTTTTTCAATACAGCGATAAAAAAAAGCAATATTTCCTACAAATATTTTTTACAAAAACACTTTTTTTATGAACAGGGTATGCACAACCTACTACTTCACTCACTAACATTTTGGAATTCAGTTGCTATTTATTATTATTATAATCTTATACAAATATTAATTGTTGTCCAGTTTTTCATTATATTATTATTTATTACTTTGATGATTTGTTGCATCCTCCTGACACCCAGCAAAAAAAACAAACATTATAATTTCATAATCATGCATCCCTTGGGCCCACCACCCATTGGAGGAACCGCAGGAGTCGGGTGCGCTGCCATATGGGCAGCAGTGAAGGCCGTGGGCCTCGACGGACCAGACCCGGGCAGCAAAGGCTTGCTCTGGGGACGTGGAATGTCACCTCACTGGGGGGGAAGGAGCCGGAACTAGTGAGGGAGGTGGAGCGTTACCAGTTGGATCTGGTGGGGCTTACATCGACGCACAGTTTTGGCTCTGGATCCGTACTCCTGGATAGGGGATGGACTCTATTCTTCTCTGGAGTTTCCCAGGGTGTGAGGCGACGGGCGGTGTGGGGATACTCACGAGTCCCCGGCTGAGCGCCACTACGTTGGAGTTTACCCCGGTGGACGAGAGGGTCGCCTCCCTACGCCTACGGGTTGTGGGGGGGAAAACTCTGACTGTTGTCTGTGCATATGCACCGAACAGCAGTTCAGAGTATTCGGCCTTCTTGGAGACCCTGAATGGAGTCCTGAATAGGGCCCCAGTAGGGGACTCCATAGTGATGCTGGGTGACTTCAACGCACATGTGGGAAATGACAGGGACACCTGGAAAGGCGTGATTGGGAGGAACGGCCTACCTGATCTGAACTCAAGTGGATGTTTGTTATTGGATTTCTGTGCTAGTCATGGATTATCTATAACAAACACCATGTTCGAACATAAGGATGCTCATAAGTGTACGTGGTACCAGAGCACCCTAGGCCGAAGGTCGATGATCGATTTTGTAATCATGTCGTCGGATCTGAGGCCATATGTTTTGGACACTCGGGTAAAGAGAGGGGCAGAGCTGTCAACCGATCACCATCTGGTGGTGAGTTGGGTCAGGGGTGGGGAAAGACTCTGGACAGACCTGGGAAGCCCAAGCGAGTAGTGCGGGTGAACTGGGAACGTTTGGAGGAGGTCCCTGTCCGCGAGATCTTCAACTCACACCTCCGGCGGAGCTTTTCAGGCATCCCTGCGGAGGTTGGGGACATTGAACCGGAGTGGGCAATGTTCAAAGCTTCCATTGCCGAAGCCGCGGTGGAGAGCTGCGGCCTCAAGGTTTTAGGTGCCGCAAGGGGTGGTAACCCTCGAACACCGTGGTGGACACTGGTGGTCAGGAAGCCGTCCGACTGAAGAAAGAGGCCTTCCGGGATTTGTTGTCCCGGAGGTCTCCGGAGGCAGTTGCAAGGTACCGACAGGCCCGAAGGGCTGCGGCCTCGGCCGTGAGGGAAGCAAAGCAGTGGGTGTGGGAAAAGTTCGAGAAGCCATGGAGAAGGACTTTCGGTCCGCACCAAAGTGCTTCTGGAAAACCGTCCGCCACCTTAGGAGGGGAAACGGGAACCATTCAAGCTGTATACAGCAAAGATGGGACGCTGTTGACCTCAACCGAGGAGGTTATTGGGCGGTGGAAGGAACACTTTGAAGAACTCCTAAATCCCAACACGCCCTCTATGGTAGAGGCAGAGCCGGAGGATGATGGGGGATCAGATTCTATTTCCTGGGGGAGGTCACTGAGGTAGTCAAACAACTCCGCAGTGGCAAAGCCCCGGGATTGATGAGATCCGACCAGAAATGCTGAAAGCTCTGGATGTGGAGGGGTGTCATGGATGACACGCCTCTTCAACATTAGCGTGGAAATCTGGGACAGTGCCTAAAGAGTGGCAGAACGGGGTGGTGGTTCCCTCTTCAAAAGGGGGATCAGAGAGTGTGTGCCAACTACAGGGGTATCACACTTCTCAGCCTCCCTGGTAAAGTTTACTCCAAGGTGCTGGAGAGGAGGGTTCGGCCGATTGTCGAACCTCAGATTGAAGAGGAACAATGCGGTTTACGTCCTGGCCGTGGAACGACAGACCAGATCTTTACTCTGCAAGGATCCTGGAGGGGGCCTGGGAGTATGCCCATCCGGTCTACATGTGTTTTGTGGATCTGGAGAAGGCGTATGACCGGGTCCCCGGGAGAGACTGTGGGAGGTGCTGCTGGAGTACGGGGTGGGGGGTCCTTCTTAGGGCTGATCCAATCCCTGTACGTCCAAAGCGAGGGCTGTGTCCGGGTCCTCGGCACAAAGTCGAAGTTCATTCCATGTGGGGGTTGGTCTCCGCCAAGGCTGCGCTTTGTCACCAATCCTGTTTGTGATATTCATGGACAGGATATCGAGGCGTAGTCGGGTGGGGAAGGTGTGCTGGTTCGGTGGGCTGGGGATCTCATCGCTGCTTTTTGCAGATGATGTTGTCTTCATGTCATCATCGGTCCGTGACCTTCAGCTCTCACTGGATCGCTTGGCAGTCGAGTGTGAAGCAGCTGGGATGAGGATTAGCACCTCTAAATCTGAGGCCATGGTTCTCAGCAGGAAACCGATGGAGTGCGTACTCCAGGTAGGGAATGAGGTTTTGCCCCAAGTGAAGGAGTTCAAGTACCTCGGGATCTTGTTCACGAGTGAGGGGACAATGGAGCGGGAGGTTGGCCGGAGAGTCGGGGCAGCAGGGTCGGTATTGCACTCGCTCTATCGCACCGTTGTCACGAAAAGAGAGCTGAGCCGAAAGGCAAAGCTCTCGATCTTCCGGTCAATTTTTGTTCCTACCCTCACCTATGGTCATGAAGGTTGGGTCATGACCGAAAGAACTAGGTCGCGAGTACAAACGGCCGAAATGGGCTTCCTCAGAAGGGTGGCGGGCTTCTCCCTTAGAGATAGGGTGAGGAGCTCAGTCATCCGTGAGGAGCTCGGAGTAGAGCCGCTGCTCCTTTGCGTTGAAAGGAGTCAGTTGAGGTGGTTTGGGCATCTGGTAAGGATGCCCCCTTGCCGCCTCCCTAGGGAGGTGTTTCAGGCACGTCCAGCTGGGAGGAGGCCTCGGGGAAGACCCAGGACTAGGTGGAGAGATTACATCTCCACACTGGCCTGGGAATGCCTCGAGGTCAGCCCAGTCAGAGCTGGTTAATGTGGCTCGGGATAGGGAAGTTTGGGGCCCCTGCTGGAGCAGCTGCCCCGCGACCCGACTTCGGATAAGCGGTTGAAGATGGATGGATGGATGGATATAATTTCACTTTTTTAAACAGCAATATAGTGCTTTGTGCATAAAAAGCACATGATAATAATTATTTTTTTATAAATATATTTTATTCATATTTGATTCACTGTGCTTTGCTGAATTTAAATATCATTCGATGTACATTTCTATAGAACAAGGAAGATGTCATGGCCAAACCCCTAAACATTTCTTATCTCTGAAAAGCTCAGGGTTTCCTCTTAAGAACATTTATTCATTTAGCAGACACTTTAATTCAAATCCATCAGTATGTGGACTTTGCAACGAGAGGGGCGAACACGCTTGATCTTGTTTACACAAACATCCCAGGCACGTACCGGGCGGAGCCCCGCCCCCACCTCGGCTACTCAGACCACATCTCTGTTATGCTAATTCCAGCATACAGACCGCTCGTCAGATGCACAAAACCACTCCAGAAGCAGGTGAAAACCTGGCCAGCAGGAGCCATCTCTGCTCTTCAGGACTGTTTTGAGTGTACTGACTGGCACATGTTCAGGGAGGCTGCAACATATGGCGACTCTACCAACTTGGAGGAACACACAGCATCAGTGACCAGCTACATGTGACCATCACCACACGCTCCAAACAGAAGCCATGGATGACTGCAGAGGTGCAGTGGACCTGAGACTCCACCTTCAGAGCAGGCGACAAGGCTGCCCTAAGAACAGCGAGGGTCAAACTGTCCCGGGCCATCAGAGAGGCAAAGCGCGCACACGCCCAGAGAATCCACAGTCACTTCCAGGACAGCGGCGACATGCGGCGCATGTGGCAGGGAATCCAGGTCATCACCAACTACAGGACAACATCAGTTGCCTGTGACATAGATGCCTCCCTTCCAGATGCGCTGAACGACTTATATGCTAGGTTTGAAGCACAGAACAATGTGGTGGCGAGGAAGACCACCCCTCCTCCCATGACCAGGTGCTCTGTCTTACCACGGCTGATGTGAGGAAAACTCTACATAGAGTCAACCCATGGAAGGCTGCTGGACCAGACAACATGTGTGACAACATGAGTGCTCAGAGGATGTGCAGACCAGCTGGCAGATGTTCTTACCGACATCTTCAACATCTCTCTGAGCACCACCATCGTCCCCATGCCAAAGAAGTCTTCAGTGTCCTGCCTCAATGACTACTGTCCCGTCGCACTCACACCCATCATCATGAAGTGCTTCGAGAGGCTCGTCATGAGGCACATTAAGAACCAGCTGCCCCCCTCACTAGACCCACTGCAGTTTGTGTATCGTCCAAACCGTTCAACAGACGACGCCATCGCCACCACCTTCCATCTGGCCCTCACCCACCTACATAAAAAGGACTCATACATTCGAATGCTATTCATAGACTTCAGGTCAGCATTCAACTCAATAATTCCTCAGCATCTGATTGGAAACCTGAACCTGCTGGACCTGGACACCTCCCTCTGCAACTGGATCCTGGACTTCCTGACTGGGAGACCTCAGTTAGTCTGGATCGTGAACAGCGTCTCCACCACCACCACACTGAGCACTGGGGCTCCCCCAGGACTGTGTGCTCAGTCCACTGATGTTCACTCTGCTGACTCACGACTGTGCAGCAATGCACAGCTCGAACCACATCATTAAGTTTGCCGATGACACGACCGTGGTGGGTCTCATCAGCAAGAACGACGAGTCAGCATACAGAGAGGACATGCAGCGGCTAACGGACTGGTGTAGAGCCAACAACCTGTCTCTGAATGTGGACAAAACAAAAGAGATGGTTGTTGACTTTAGAAGAGCACAGAGCTCTCCGCTGAACATCGACAGCTCCTCTGTGGAGATCGTCAAGAGCACCAAAGTCCTTGGTGTTCACCTGGTGGAGAACCTCATCTGGTCCCTCAACACCAGCTCTATTACTAAGAAAGCCCAGCAGCGTCTCTACTTTCTTCGAAGGCTGAGAAAAGCACATCTCCTACCCCCCATCCTCACTACATTCTATAGAGGGACTATTGAGAGCATCCTGAGCAGCTGCATCACTGCCTGGTTTTGGACTTGCACCGTTTTGGTCCGCAAAGCCCTGCAGAGGATAATGTGGACAGCTGAGAAAAACACTGCATCCACAAAGCAACCAGCATTGTGGATGACCCCACACACCCCTCACACAAACTCTTCACCCTCCTGCCATCTGGCAAAAGGTACCGAAGCATTCGGGCCCTCACGGCCAGACTGTGTAACAGCTTCTTCCCCCAAGACTCCTCAATACTCAGAGACTGGACTGACACACACACCCTGGTTTAATTATTGTCACTTTATAACTGTCTGCTACCTCAATAACTGCTATGTGCATAGAAGACTATCTCATAGTATGTTATGTTTACATTTGGCATTTTTAGAAACTGTCATCTTTTTGCACTACTGTGCACTGGTCGGCGCTGCACTATCTCTCACTGTGCCCATTGTCCTGTTAATTTTTAATAATTTATTGTACTGTCCCATACGTTTTGCACACATTTGCAAGTGCACTTTATATAGGTATGTTATTTAGTCTGTATAGTCTCATGTGGTTCTGTGTTTGTCCTATGTTGTTTTATGTAGCACCGTGGTCCTTGAGGAACGTTGTCTTGTTACACTGTGTACTGTACTAACTGTATATGGTTGAAAGACAATAAAAACCACTTGACCTGACTTGACTCAAAGCGACTTACAAAGGAAGCAATGAGCAAGCATTTTTTTTGCACAAAAGTCAACAATATCTGCAGTATTACCATATATATTGTGAAGAGGTCTGACAATAAGGAGGGAACGAAGACGCAGAGCTCTTCAGAAGTAAGGGTTCTTTTAATAGCCACAGCAATATTTTACAAAACTGTATGTCACCATGAACAGGGCAAAACAAAACTTCTCTGCATAACATAAATCTCTCTGATTATTTGTCTACGCCAACACTGGATTGACGCGTTGTTCTCTCCCCCGTCTGGAGGATATGTGGCCGTTTTTATGCCACTCTCCCCATGCTCACTGAAATTAGAGACAGGTGTTAGACATAATTTGGCTCAGGTGCAAGCACCCTTACCGCTTTCTCCCCCGGACGGGCGCTTGACCACGCCCCCGCTGCCACATATATATATATATATATATTAATTAACTTTTTTCTTGTTATATTGTAAAATATTAAGTGTTTTTAGTGTGGATAAAAGATACACCAAGATTTACTACTGTGGCAAGCATAGGGTAAGCATAGAGAAATTTAAATAAAAATAAATTGGTGGGTCTCAGGATGGTATACAATGGTAAAATGTTTCTGTCTTATTTACTTTACTTTCACCTCGAGCATATATTCGGACGCTACAGTGTATTGTTCATGTTGCAAAAGGCTGTATTTTATGCAGTGGCGGATTTATGAATGGGCGACATGGGTGCATCTTGCAGTCAACAACTTTGGGGGCGTTCTCATTTAGAATCCTCCACTTTTTCATTTTGAATCACCACCACACCCGTCCCCCAACCCCCACCGTCCCCGGTCAACAACTTTGGGGGCATGTTGAAGCAGGTTTTGCCCAGAGCGCCAAACAAGCTAGAACCGCTACTGAATTTATGTAAGCATTGTAGGCAACATGCGTAATATACAAGGCACGGCAGCCCCTCAGCACACTAGTGCAGAAGGGAAGAAAACACTGCCATATATCAAGCGCTGAAACTTTGCTTGGTGAAGAATATTGTTAAACATTGTAACAGTCACCTCTTTGCAACCTGAACTTGTTCATAACATTACATCTTTGTGACATCTGCGCTAAAAACAATCAAGATTCATCGCAACGAATGAAACAGAACGCAGGTGTCTCGACGTGCCTTTTGAGACCTGAAGTTCTTTTTAACTTGACCAGTTAATGTGCCAGTCCTGTGTGAGACACTGAAGAAACAGTTAGATACGGTGCAGCAGTCAAGGATGTTCCTCCAGCGCATGTTTACAAAGGAAAACAATGGAAAAACAGAGCAGACCCACACAAAAACGCGTTCTGTGTTAACAGCCCTTAATTCATGGGAGAAACATTTTCAGAAGTCCTGTATATTTTTTCATAAATGAGAAATTCGAACCTACTTGAAAGACTAACGAGAACCCAGAGGACCTCTAACGTGAACCGCTTTAAGAGCGCTGAAAACAGCGTATTCGCACGTATACCCAGAACATCATGTCACCCCTCAAGCTCACCACTCTTTTTTCTGAGCTTTCCAGATGTGCACAGACATTTTGGGGGCAGGGGCTCAAGTGGAAAAAAAGGGCACTTCTCATAATTATTTATTTTTAAATAAATGTTGTCATGATGTTAGATAACGCCTAATTTGCATATCAATGTGGTGATTGTAATGACGTAATTAAACATAAATTTTACTGTATTCACCTGTAGTGTCTCCATTAAGTACAGTACATTAGCCTGTATGGCCATGATATATCACCTTAGCTAAACTTTAGCTAACTTATTACATTAGCTAGCTCATGAGTCATGCATGTTAGCAAGACACAGGTTAACTATATTTGTCTTTTGGCTGTTGGCTAATTAGCTGTAAAGTCGAGGCACTGGTAGCTTAGTCTTTTGTTCATCACCACTCACCTCCACACAAGCCAAGACAAACACAACTAGGATAGGATCTGGGAGGGGCTGCCGCCTGCCTGTCTGCCTGTCTGTGTGTCTGATGTGCTGATGTGTGCTGCACTGCTGCGCGGAGACGTGGAGGGAGAGTGAGAGGGAGAGTGAGAGAGAGAGGGAGGGAGAGAGGAAGGGAGGGCACTTGAATTCGACAAAGTCTCATCTCCCGACCTGATATTTAGATTTTTTTTATTCAATAAATATATTTGTTTCACAGGGAAGCTGTGTGCAAATAGGAAAATATATATTAATTTATTTAAAAAATAAAGTAAAAAAAGCACCCCAGATAAAAGAGCACATTCTCTCGTGGAAGAAACAGGGCAGGTGCTCAAGCCCCCTTTGATGTCTATGTGTGCACATGCTTTATTTCAATCTCAACGTAAAATTTACCTCCAAACTGAAGCTATGCTTAATAATGTTTTTGCCTTATATAGAGCATCTCTCTTGCCTTATTATATAGCTAATATAGTAGCTTTTGTCAGTGTCAATACGATTTTTTGCATTCACATGGCAATTATGCATCGCTTTCTCATAAAGAGAGTAAATGAGAGTAAACTTAATCCTTATCATTTTGCTTATGGTCACAGGGCATCCAGCATGTGCATGATCCTGTTTACTTGTTTACACCTGGTATTAAGATTGTCCAATCACAAATGGACGCTACTAAATACAGGTCAAACGTGGTCCAATATATTTTGTGATTGGCTCACTCAAACCACATGCGAAGATGGTCAGAAACGCATGTGAACACATTTGGGATGTACATAAATGAAGCACCACCCACTCACTTGTCAATCAACCACTGTGCTAAAACAAGTACAAGCAACTTTGCCTGTTATGTGGGGCTTTAAAAAAAAAACAAAAAAAAAAACGGTGCACTGAAACAGTACACCGGTTTTTTTTCTCAACGTTCTTTTTGTCTTTTTATGCTTTATCATCATGCAGTTCTGACTTAGTGAGTGATGTGTACACTCCTGAAATTGAGACCCACCCCACAAAATAGGAACAAGTGGTTGAAGAAGACACGTTTGAGCAACCAGGTAATTGACTTTGAGGTTTCTCCACTTACTTGTTGCACAAGCCCCTCCCACTTGCCAGCCCTCTTGTGTAATTAGCCACTCCCGCTACTTGATCAGGAGTAAACACCAGGTGTCTTGCTGACTACTTGTGATTGGGTATCCCTAAATACATATTAATACCTGGGGTAAACAGGGAATATAACTTCTACTTAAAAAAAAAAGATATGGCTTTACATTTTCTGGTAAGAAATTACTCTAAAGACAATTTCATTTATTTTAAATGATCTTCTTTTAATAAGTTTTTTTTTTTTAATCTGATAAAACTACATTCATAAGTGTACCAATGCGTTTCGTGCGTCTCCATTTATTAGCCCGCGTTTATTAATGTTTAAAATCAACGCGCTGTCTCTTTAAGAAATTGAGTTGGTTGGCGGGGTAGCTCAATATTCCGTCTGCAGCTTCATACTACTCGGGTAGCTACAGCGAGCCAGATATGGCGGAATGGAAGCGCACTTCGTCAACTCCGTGCTCAGCAAGCATGACCTCGCTGGCTCGGGCGCTGTCTAACAGCCGGTTAAATCAGCTTGATCAGTCTGATGTGTTTCAGTTGCAGACATCCTACAGCCGGAGCGCCATGGGTCAGTTTCGCCGAAGGAGACTATCTAGCAGCGCCAGTTTAGAGTCTGTCGATGTCAGCCCCAGTGCCGAAGCCAGGGTCCTCGTCATAAACACCGGCGGAACCATCGGAATGACGTACCAGAATAACGGTAAACAGCACCATCAGCTGTGCGCGCACACACGACTGCATTGAGTTCTAGATATGAAAGGTGACTAATATTACACGCATTAAGACGCACAATGGAATTATTGAGTGATCTAGTCACATATTGCTGTACACAAATGAAACTGCACATAGTTAACAAACTTAATATTTAACATAACATCATAACATATATTTTATTTTAAATTTTATATTTTTTTAAGAAAAGATCAGGATCCACGGATCTTAGAAACATTTTAATATTTGGGATGTCATCGTGACCGTTATTGCATCAGTGATATATCAAACCAAGTGGCCAATGAAAGCCAGGTTCAGAAATTTAGGGGGACTTGGGGCAAAAATGTCACTTAAAATATATTTAAAAAAATGCACCGAATATGTGGGGCCAAAACAATTCCCTCCCAACAATTCTTTATTTAAAAACTTTCTAATGTTTGATGTAGTTCTTAATATTCTATTATTGTCCTAGTTATACATATTATGGCATACATTTAAATTCATGTTGATTTTAATTCTTAAGAGTAAGAAGTAGCCTACTAAATTCTACATTTTGAGACATAATTTGACATAAATTGAAGAGACAGTTTATGTTTTAAATGGTTAGAAAAGAAAAGCCCTTCATAAAGGTAAAAAAATGTCCTTGAAAATCAAATCCGGTGGGCAAATATTGCCCTTTTAATGTAAAAGTACATTTCTGACACTGTACATTTTTTTTACTGTAATTTTAATGCTACTGTAAAAAAAAACACAATTGTTAAACGTGTAGTTATGTTAAAATGTATGGTACAACATTTTAATATATAAAGTACAATATATGTAGTTTTATGGAAACATTTAGTAAAAAGTCAAATTCTTTGATGTGAAAAGTCTGATTTTCCCATGTAATTAAAGGTAAAAATTTATATAATGTTTTAAAAGATAGTATGTGTACTTTTTATGATAAATTATTGTTAAAATTACAGTAAAAAAAACAATAACCAGGTGTTCACAGAATTCATAAACTTTTGTGGTGTTCTGGGTTATATTTGATGTAGTTTAATTAAAGTTTATTGTATTATTTAATTTCACATTTGTTACCCTGATGGTGTTTAGTGTTTGTGTGAGTGACACTGAGCACTGTCTTTTCATGGTTACTGGTCATTGCTCCAGGAAGGGCCTGTATTGGTGATCTTCATGTCATCATACCCTTCTGTAATTACTACGGTGATCAACAATACATTATAAAGTAAAAAGCAGATTTTTACAGTTTCAGAAGGTTAATACTGTATATATAATTTAATAATATAAACAATGATAATGCTTCGTAAAATATACAGGCATCAAAATTACATCTCGTAAAGCCTGAAGCGTTGTTACTGTATTTTTTACAGTGAATTTCTGGCAGTGAATTTTTTTTTTTAGTGTATTACCAACTTGTCCCAATGTCATTTTAGTTGATGTATGAAGTCAGTTCCCCCAAGTTCACAAGGGCATCCTAGAGTAACCACCATGGACATGTTGCACTATCTTTCCTAACCAGAAATTTTCCTTATAATATTTTTTACATCTATTGATTTGTCTTTTAAAACTTAACAAGCACTTTTGTTTGTGTGAATGTTTTGCTTGAAATGTGTGCTTGTGCTGTCTTTCTTCAAAATGCCTCATGGTTTGATGTTATCTAGCGCAAAGGCTTTCGTGCATTTTTAAGTGTAGATTTAATGCATGTACTGTCACGTATACAGTTTAATAGTCTAAACTCCTAATTATTTTTGAGGTTACTGCAGAAACGTCTACAAGCCCCTTGAAACATTTGTAAACCATTTGTAAACACTACTTCTAGGATACTGGATACAGGTTTAGTCCCAAAGAATGTTGATAAATATTCAGTTTTATGGGAATATTTGATTTGTCTGCTGAGGCACATTGATTATGTTGTGTGATTCATAATACCTAATAATAGTAAAGTGCTACATGCAGTTCAGTGTTGAAGTCCTTACCAGCAAGATGTAATGTGTATTAAATAAATATATGCTACTCAGCAATTGGTTATGAGAATTGCATTATGTGTAAGCCCCAGTGAATCTTGTGAGAGAGAGTGACCCGAGAGCATTCAGTTCAGAGAACGGATATTAATAGCCCAGATGGCAGGGTACATTGGCAAAATCAACAACTTTGGTAGCTCACAGTATGGTGAGACAACATGTGTTGAGGATCTTGAATAGTACTGTCTAGCTAACAATATTGGTGAAGAGAAAAAGGTGGTGGTGTTGCTGAGTTTAAATGGGTGCATTACACTACCACCCACTAAGCAGAAAGATAAATAATTTAAAGACATAACAAATGCACTGCAAAATCTTCTGAAACTGAAGACACTTATTAGTGCAGAGCTCTTTTGCTTTCATAAGGAAATCAGCAGAAAACAGAAAGTGTGGCAGATTACGTTGCTGAGGTGCGGAGATGGGTTGAACTCTGTTAATGGTACATTTGTACTCCCCATAGCTGGACTGGTAATCTGGCATGCCATGCATTTTCCTGGTGGGCCGACATACTTTGGGGCCGATCAGGGGCGGACTGGCCATCGGGAGAACCGAGCAGACCGGTAGGTCTGCCGCGAAACGTGCCGAATTGGCCGTGATAAGCTAAAATGTGCCGCCGCGTTATGCAGAACTGACCACAAAATGGTGCCGCGATATGCAGAAAAGGACAGCGAACAACCCCCCACCCCAACAAATTTTGGGCCTGTTGCCAAGTTAAATCCCAGGCCGATTTCTCTTTCCAGTCCAGCCCTGGTACTTAGCTATATGGCTGATGGCCATGGATCAGGTGCTATTGGGCATTCCAACCCACAATGTAAAAACAATTTAATAAAATAAACCTTTAATTGTAAGTTTTGTCAACTTGAGATTGAACGCTGTTTAAATCGAGCATTCAGTTGACTTAAATGTAACTTGTTAAATGAGCAGTGCAAACTTCTTCGTTTTTAGTCATGAATTGAAGTGATGGTGGCGGCGTAGTGGGCTAAAGCACTAAACTGTTAAGCAGAAGGTTGTCGGTTCGATCCCCACTGTCACCACCATTGTGTCCTTGAGCAAGGCACTTAACTCCAGGTTGCTCGGGGGAATTGTTCCTGTAATAAGTGCACTGTAAGTCGCTTTGGATAAAAGCGTCTGCCAAATGCATAAATGTAAATGAAATATTCTCACTGAATACAATAGCTGTAGTCTGGGTCACCTCATCCTAAAGAAATAAGATGCAACCTAAGGATAGCCTGTAATAGACAAGCGCTCATCATATATTGCTTCTTCCATAATGAGACTTGAGATTGCCAAGCAAACTTGCATGGGCCTCAACATTTTAAAGCACAAACAACAAACACATCATGAAGTTAGTAGATAACAGCAGCACAAAAAGCAGTAAATGATCAAGCACAGTCATTTGCATAATTTATTCATGACATAATGCATGCTAGGAATTTGAATACATTAACATAATGTGCATAGTTCTCCTGAATTACATTTTTAATTTCAGTTAAATTGTTTTTCGAAGTTTGACTCGTCCCACAATAAACACCTTTAAAGTGTGAGAATCACCTTACAAACACTTTTGCAAACAGCATTTTCCCAAGGTTCTCAGCATCACGCATTGCATACAGGAAACAGTGTATAAAGACATGCAAAAAAATAGAAAAAAGAAAATCAATAATACATTTTAAATGTGCTACTTAAAAGATGCAAGCTTTCCTGATCCTAGTATATTAAATCTTAATATATAAACCTAAATCCACTAAATATATATTTTCCTGTAAAGCTCTTTAATTTGGGGTGAAAGATACAGATACATTGCGTCAGATGTCACTTTACTCGCAGCTAATTGGTTCAGTGTCTGTTTGCGATCTGTTACCCAGAATAAAACCTGCTCTGGAGCAGGTTAGCCATGTAAGTTACCATAGCAATGAGCGCTGGTAAAAACCGGCTTGCCTGTTTGAGACGAAAAAAACAGTTTGCTCAAACTAAATGCACCTGGATAGCCACTGAAACCGGATTTTTGAGACAGGCCTCTAGATAGATGAGTTATCTCAAGATTTTAAGTTCTGATAACAAAAATGCTAAACCATTTTTTAACAGTGTGAGCACTTGGAAAACAGTGTTTATTTCTCTCTATTTTTAGCATATAACCGAAACAACCAAACTCCTTCAACCCTAACCCACCATTCCCTAAAACCCCTTCTCTTCTGATTATTGTTAGATTTAAAATAAATAAATGTATAATTAAAGTTGAAGTTGATATTTGGCTGATCTGAGTAGTAAATATTCCTAAAGTATCACATGTACAAAAAATGTGATAATCATGTGATAAGAAGAGTATAAAAAAAGTGTCTATATTAAGAACCACTGGTTTCACAGCTCATTCAGTCAAGAACAAGATTTTGTTTGGGGTTATGTAGATACTCAAGGAAAGGGCACCAAGTCTTGAATAATCTTTTTTCAGAGCTTCATAGAGAAAATCTGGTCTTTTCAAGGTGAAAGTACGACCTTGTATCTCTGATACATTAGGGATGAGTGGGTGGAGCAGACTCCTTCCACTAAGTAGTATTGATTGGTGTGCCAAATGGGAAGTAAATGCATGGACTTAATGCATTGATGCAGATAACCATGACTTCTCTAGTGCAACCCCAAACATTGCCTGTGCTTGAGGATTTTTGAGAGGCTCAAATACAGAACGACAATAGTGCTCCAGCTTGGAGAATGACCAGAACATGTGAATCAGTGAGCCATCTGCACCATTACATAAGGGGCTAGTTCTAGGGTAAATGCTAAATAACTTAACATTTGGGCTTGATGCAGTACTTTAAAGGGTTAGTTCACCCAAAAAGGAAAATTCTCTCATCATTTACACATCCTCAAGATGTGTATAACTTTCTTTCGGAGTTAAGATTTTTAGAAGAATATCTCTGCTCTGTAGGTCCATTCAATGCAAGTGAATGGTGACCAGGCATCCCAAAAGTTCTAGCCAGGGATTAACAGTTAAAAGTAGCAGCTGGGAACAATCTCTTAAACTCTCTGTAAGTTTAATGTCTCCACACCAACAAGGTTGAATGTTAAATGAACAAACACATCAGACCACACTGGAGTGGTGGTGGCGTAGTGGGCTAAAGCACTGAACTGTTAAGCAGAACGTTGTCGGTTCGATCCCCACAGCCACCACCATTGTGTCCTTGAGCAAGGCACTTAACTCCGGGGGGATTGTCCCTGTAATAAGGGCACTGTAAGTGCTTTGGATAAAAGCGTCTGCCAAATGCATAAGTGTAAATGTACATCAGATGTCCGTTTCGTCCCTGTCTGTGCACATGGTGGATGAGCTGTAAAGTCTTATGACATGGTAACCTGTAGTAAATCTATATGTCAGGCCAGAGGTGTTTTACACATAGATACAAAGATATCCACCTGGAATACACAGCTGAAAGTCTGTATAAAAGTTGGACTGCACACATGGATAATTTATGATAAGCAATAAAGGGGTAACAAGAGGAGTGCTTTTGTTTGCATAATTCAAATTCAAAGAACTGGGCTTAAGACAGCATAGATCACGTTTTAAGGTTTTATTAGCTAAATCTGATTTTGCTTTCTGCCAAAGGATGTTAATCTTTCAGATTATGAGCTGTAGTACTAGGCTGCATCCTGCACAATAATTCGGTTTCAGAAAGCACGCGAACTCAAATCTTTATCTTTAAAATCTTATCTATAAAAAACGACACTGATAAAAAATTGATTGCATCTTTTAAAGAATTTGCAAGGTGAAAAACAAAACCTTCGGTTCTTTGAACATGTAAACCAGAGTTCAAGGATAGTATGCTTATTACACAACGGAGTTGTAATTATGTGAAAATCTCCTTATTTGTGAACATGGGTACTTTTTGAAAGTCATTTGGTTGTTATTCAGTGGAAACTCTGTGTTGGGTGCCCTTGCACACCAAAAGCCTACAATTTTAGACTTCCCAAGGACATTTTGTTCCACGACACAACAGTTCTAGCAGCTGGCTCATTAAACACATGGTCAACAACACTAGTTGGGCATACAGGCTGCTGCTTATTTCTGCATCATCAGTTTTTCGTTTCTTTTGATTTTGGGGTAAAATATTGAATTGTTCTTCTAGCAAGGTTTCTCAGATTCACCATATTAGTTATTCAGTGAAACAGCAAATTACATATTCACCTCACCATCAAGATCTTAGTCCCAAAAACTCAATGCTGTATTACAATATGGATGCACGTATAAACTGAACGGCACGATAGCAATCCTACATTTAGCTAAATATAACCATAGTACAAGTAAATTAGCAAATTGGTACACAAATGACCCTACAGTGCTAGTGCAAGTGGCCTTTATAGTGTAAATGACATGAAATGTTAGCAAGGAATGTGGTTCAAAACATCAAAATGTGCCGTAAGTATACAATCCTGTCAATGAATTAGTTTCATCTCGAAATTTCACTGCTGGTGTTGAAGTACGGGGATAATTATATGTATATGACTCTTTTTGTCTTTCTGTATTTACAGTTCTGTCTCCAGAACCAAATGCTTTTGTCAAAACTCTACGCAAACTCCCCATTCTGCACGATGAGCAGTATGCACAACAGACACAGCTGTATGACTATTACAAGCCTCAGGAGAACACACTGGTGCTGCCGTAAGTTCCCATGCAAACACGCATGCAAATGTGATCGCGTTAGTTATTTGTGGAGGTGTTATCCTATTCATCTGTTTCATGTGAAGTCACTGTGTGACCATGCCACTGTAATTGTGGTAATGTAATATAAAAGTTAATATAACTTGTAATGTTCATTGATGCAACAAAAGACGGTGAAACTTTTTTTTTTATAAAGCTTGATTTGGCAGACACTTTTATCCAAAGCGACTTACAGTGCACTTAGTACAGGGGCAATCCCCCTGGTTCAACCTGGAGTTAAGTGCCTTGCTCAAGGACACAATGTGGCTGTGGGGATTGAACCTGCAACCTTCTGATTACCAGTTATGTGCTTTAGCCCACTATGCCACCACCACTCCAAATACTGTATGTGCTTGGTTGCCATCTGTGTATTCATGAACTGTCTGTCATTTCTTACATTCATACAGATGGGATCATCACAGAGTTTTGTAATATTGTGACCAATTCAGACAAGAAAGCAACACAAAGACATTCACTTTTAAAGGAAAAGTTCACCCAAAAGTGAAAATTCTCTCACCATTTACTGTACCGGTACTAGTCCTCATGCCATCCCAGATGTGTATGACTTTCTCTCTCATGCAGAACCCAAACAAAGATTTTTTTAAGAATATCTTGGGTCCATACTATGCATGTGAATGGGGACCAGAACTTTGAAGCTCCAAAAAGCACATAAAGGCAGCATAAAATTAATCCATACAACTCCAGTGGTTAAGTCCATATCATCAGAAGCAATATGATAAGTGTGGGTGAGAAAAAGATCAATATTTAAGTCATTTTCGGGGGTGGTCAAATATGGATTTTCAAAGTAAAAAAGGATCTGTTTCTCACCCACACCTATTATATCGCTTCTAAAGACAGATTAACCACTGGAGTCGTGTGGATTACTTTGTGTTGCATTTACATGTTTTTTGGAGCTTCAAAGATCTGATCACCATTCACTTGTATTGAATGGACCTACAGAGCTGCTATACTGTATTCTTCTTCAAAAAATATTTTTTTTGGGTGAAATATTCCTTCAAGGAGATGATATGCTAGTAGGCTTCTACACTCTTTAAAGCCATCAAACTCGCCAGTATACATAGATGGATCATGAATTAAATTTATGTATATGTGTACGAATGTCAGATTTGGCAATATTTGCGCTGACTGACCTGTATAAATGTTTTCTGTGACTTGGCTTGGATCAAAAGCAATGATTGACGTTCCTCTGTGTTTTTGAATTCTCCTTCATTGATGGTCATAAATATGGTGGCTGCAAGAAAAAAAATTCACATAAATGAAACAGATGAATATATATCTGAATAGATACATTGACTGTAAACCAATCAATATTTGTAAATTAATTTAATAATTTCAAATGTACTCATTTACTGTTAACTTTCTGCTTTTATCACACATTTTTTGACAATAACTTCAGTATTTTGTTATACTGTTGTGGTTGGTTTCTATATTATTTGCAGCTGGTTAAGTGTTAAATGGTTAAACAAACACATTGGCTGAGTTTGAAATGACATACTACCATACTACTTATACTATTTCTGCCATAGACACATATGGCAGAAGTAGTAAGAGTAGGATGGGTAGTATGCTATCTTAAGAAATGATGAGCGTTTCTATGCTGTAGCCAACGGAGGGTGCTGTTTCCTTATATTTTCAGAAGTGTAAAAAATGTTCAGACAGTAATGATGTGTGTTATGTTGACAGGAAGCCTACTCATGCAGCTGACCAGCTATTTCATGGGTCCTGTAGTACTGGTAGCATAATGTTTGCCCTTGTGGGATGAAAGTGTAAATGTACTTGCACAGGCGTGCACAACTGTGGATATACGTGTTTGCATGATTTGCGCAGTATCTTGCCTGGTTAGGCTTGTCTCCACCACAGTTATGTTATTATTGTGTAGTACTGTTTTGAGCTATAAGAAGGGCAGTTTGAGTATGGTAGGGTGACCGCTGTTACAATAATGCAACTCAATGGCTGTTACTCATGCTATTCGCTTTTGTAATTTATAAAGAAATGATTTCAATATTTCCATACTGCTGTGTGGCATGGGTTAAGGCTTGAATCTTAAATACTTGGAAATATTTGCACACCATTATTTTTTGCATGGAATTCAATGCAGAATTTTTTAAGTATTAAAAAAGACAGATAACAGCAGAATGATAATTCAGACTCAGTTTGAAGGATTTATAGAGATTATTATTAATTGGTGTGAATAGGCCTTTAAAGTCACACTTTGGTGAATCAAAGTACCAGTTTCCTTCCGAAACACAGCAAAATCTGTACATTATTCCAAACTTTTGGCTGCCAGTGTATATTTGTAATCAAAATGTATCTCTCTTCGTCCTCCCTCTTGGATTTACTTATCTGCCAAGCTCATCACGGTGCATTCTGGGATCGCCTATGGAAGGATACATGATGTCACCTTAAAATATGGCTAAAACAAAATATCTTAAGAGGCAGCATAATTAAGATACGTACCTTTTGGAACTGTCTTCGCGTCAGGAGTGCGCCTATGATGTCTTAAAATGCTGCCTCCGGAACAGACCCAATAAGTTTAGTCCTAATCTGTTTTAAAATGTTGTCCTAAATTGCCTTGTACATATTGAGGCTCAGTAAGTTTTAAACTCTTAAAATGTACAATAAAGATTATGTTCCTACTGCTTAAGCAATAATTTCTTCATAAATGGCCACACCAATGTCCCCTTTCACACAAAGAGGGTCTGGATCAACCGTAATGGTTTACTGATGACTCTAGTAGCCATAGGAACTTTGTTTGGACACCGATGCATTTGAGCACATTGGATTATTCTTGTGGCACCCTTTCATTTATATGATCACAAGCATATGTTTTGGTCTGCTCATCTGAGTGGAGGCTAAAAAGTGTGTGTGTGTGTGTGTGCAAAAGAGTTTGTGTGTAGGTCTGCTCCGCCACCCTACTGTTCTATTGATTCATTGAACAAGGGCTGGGCTGCACCCTCCTCCATGTCTTTATTTTCTGGGAGGATGTCATGAGGGTTGGGAGGGATTTCTTTTTAAAAACGGAGAGATTAAATTAATCTTTTCAACAAGGTATAAGAAGTCACATGACTCTGCTAGCTCATCTGTGCACCTAACAAGGGTGGCCCAATGTAACAACACTTGCAGTTTTAGGATAAGACACTTATTTTTAATTAGGACAAGGAGGTCATGCTCATCTGCTCGCGCTCTGTGCTTAAATGGGGAATATCCCTCAGCGCTCCTTCATAACAATAAACCACAGCAATGAGAACGAACAGCCCCTTGAGCAGCGATCAAAGTCTGAAGTCTGCTTCTTCACAACATTTGCTCATCCCGCCTCTCCTTAATGCACAAATGCTCACAAATACACAAGCCTACTCTCTGGTGACCGTACTCTTTTTGTCTGCACTTTAGGGGACGCCCTGCTGCTCGGGCAGACGGTGTTCCCCTAAATTTATATGTGCTCTCCCACCACCCTGCCCCCTTTTTTTATATGTTTGATTTAGAAAACCTGAAATGAGTCCATCTTCCATATATGCTGTAAATAATCTGTCCATTTGAGAAAAATTGCATTATTTCTGTTTGTTTATATTGGTTTAACTAAATGAATTCTTGTTTGCCTAGAAATATTTTTGCTGTTTTAAACGAGATGTTTTGCTTGACATTTGAAGCTTGTTGTCAATGTGTGAAATGGTAAATGTGTGTTGAGGTTATCATCATTTGGGTCTCATTTTGTCTTTTTTTTTTTTTTTTTTTTCCCTCGCTCTCTTTCTCAACTCAGACTGTCCAAACAGAACAAGAGGATTGTGTATACCATCTTAGAATACTCTCCCCTACTTGATTCCTGTAATATGACCACAGATGACTGGGCCAATATCGGAAAAGACATTGAGGTGCTTAATTTTTAACCATTTTTATATGATAAACCCTTTTAACCTTTATTCCTTAAAGCTTACTAGTACTGTATCTATTTTTCTATGTTTCAAGAACAAATTTTTTGTTTAGTACTATATATTGCAATACGTGACTAGTATATTTTTCAATTTCACCAGCCCTTATTCATTAGATAATATTACTTATTCCTTTGCTTCTAGTCACTATTCCAGGAATGACAAGTAATTGTTCCATTGTTATAGATAACAAATTGCTACATTTTGCCATTGAAGTCAATGGGGATCTGTGGTTTTAGAAACTAGATTATTACTTCTATGTATTCCAATAGTGACTAGTATCTTTTTAAAGTTTGCTAGTAGCGGTTCATTGGATACTAGTACTCAATAGTGATCTAATAAGTATCTATTCCAGTTGTATTTATTAGATACTAGCTAGGGCTGGGCCAAATGGCCAGAAATATTATCACAATATTCTTATTCATATTTGATATTTATCACGATATACATTCACATTTGAACATTGCAAATTTTTTTGAATTTCCAAGTTGGCAGAAGAAAATATTAAGACGACAAAACCTAAACAGTCAAAATAGTCTACAAATCTGCATCAGGGACCCAGAGACCGCCAAAGCAGTGGGGTCTGAGGGATCATCTTCCAAAATATTAAACTATTTTACAGAGTTTATCAATTAAGTGCAGTTGTATATGAATGTTAATACATTATCTGTTCATTTTGAAGCATAATAACAGCAGTCCCATATTTGTTTGAATATTTACATTCAAATTATATATTTTTATATTTCTTTACATTCAGATACCCAAGTGTGGAGCGGAGGGGGGCGGGGCCGGGTTGGAATCCGCTCCACACCAAGTATGGGGGCATAGAAGTCCTTGTGACTGAGGAATGATAATGGGGGTTCAGGCCAGGGCTGGACTGGTAATCTGGCATATCGGGCATTTTCCCAGTGGGCTGACGCACTTTGGGGCAGATCAGGGGCTGACTGGCCATCAGGAGAACCGAGCGGGCCAGTAGTTCGTTAAAAATGTGCCGAATGGGATGCGATAAGCTAAACTCCGCCGCGTTATGCAGAACGGACAACAAAACTGTGCCACGATGTGCAGAAAAGGACAGCGAAAATGTCCTTGTAATAAATGCCAGAGGTCATGACATCTGATTGATTTTCACAAAATTAGAACAGAAATCTATTTGTTTATTATCAACGGCTAATAACATGCTAATTAATAACGCTAAATGTAGAAGTAAAAACTTTATGGTCTAAAGGCGATTTGGAACCACATTAACTTATGCTGTGTCTCATATCTACTTGCATGCAGGAGAAAGAGGCAACGTTTGTGGAGCGGGACAAGGCATAAATAAAATGTGTTTGGTGAAAAAATATTCAACAATACAGCACAGAAAGATCAGAGCTGGTGTATACAACACTGTTGTTTTGTCGCGCTGCTCACTAGAGATAATGTGTTGGCGCCATGAAGTCTTGTGGTCTGGATGGAATAAATCTGGAGTCTGAACCCGGGCTGTGGTGATTGGTGTAGCCTAATAGTTAGCAAGGCAGCTAACATTAGCAACTTCATACAGTCTGAGAAAACTGAACTGCTTTCGTTTTAGCAACATGCGCCTGTTCGGTAGACCATAGCCTAAATATTGAAATTACTCAAAAGCTTATCGTGGATTTTTTTAGCATGATAAATATAAAGATCGTTTTATCACCCAGCCCTAGTACTAACACTTATTTATTATACATTAGTATCTACTAGGGATGCACGGATACCACTTTTTCTCTTCCGATATCGGAAATCTCAGTATTGGCCGATACCGATCCGATACCAGTGTTGTTTTTTGCATAATCAGTATAGAATATCTTTACATTATTGTGTGAAACTAATTGGGTGTACTCTTTAATATGTAAAGAAACACAAACCTCTAACTACACATTATTTCAATATAAATGTATAGCTCATTAAGAAAATCTTTATTATTAACTAGTGTACTGGATAATGTAGCAGCAAAATTAACAGTAATTCCAGTATAAATCGTCAGTTGAAAATAACCTTTTTTTTTTTTTTTTGGCAAATTTATTTAAACTTTTATCTGCAATTAAAAGGATTCAGATCTCTTTTTTGTTCAATTTAGTTGTAAGATATCAGCTCAATTTTCATTCACACAGTTATTTTTTGGAACCCATTCAACATAAATATTATCATTTGTAAACAATAATAGTAATATAAAGTAATATATCTCAATCGTGCACCTTTAACTTTTAAACCCTCTAGCTTTTATTTTGACATTCTGAACTCTCCAGGAAGTCCTGTAAGTGTGTCTCTTTGTAGGCAAGTTCAGTTTAATTTGCTTATTATTCAAATTCTGGTAAAATGCACATCTGGTGCTGTTCTAAATACATATTATAAGTGAAATGAACTATTGAGCATCTACATCTGAGATGCTGTTTGTGAATAGCGCTCAAATATTGTGCACCACGTGCAGGCTAAAAATAGTCGCGAGTGTGTGTGTGTGTGTGTGTGTGTGTGTGTGTAATTAGAGCAGCGCCATTCACTGACCCGCTGGAGCTGCGTGTGCATTTTATATATTTACTTATTAAACACAGCCTTTTGTGATTCACAGAGCTATTGCACGTCTTCAAGTGGCTTTGAATAAAATGCACGAGTCATATGAACTACTTTAATTGTGTTTTTATGGTTCTGTAATGTCATTTTTTTAGCTTGACAGTAACGAACATGACTAACACTAGAGGTCGACTGATAGTGGATTTTGCCAATACGATAACTAAGTCGGAGGGAACGGACAATAACCGATTAATCGGCCGATGGTTTTTCAAATTGCTTTATTGAATGTCAAAAAAAATTTAAAATCCCATTCTTTCTTCACTACGACCCAGATGCAGTTAAAAATAAAATCCCAGATGCAGTTTTTGTTCAACCAAAATCCCAATAATAACCAGAAAATAAATTTACGATTTGGTCCATAACGCAGGACTTTAATGTATAAACGAGCCTGAAACACACCGGGGACTCTTATTTAGAAATTATTAAATGGTGAAAAAACTATTGGCAACTATCTACATAGTTTTATGCCGATAACTGATAGTACCAAAAAACAACTATCGGCACCTATTTATCGGTATTTCTGTCTACCTCTAACTAACACACTGTATCGGATTTGGATCAGGCTCGTGGACCAATACCTGATCCGTTTAAAAGCTTCAGTATCGGAGCCGATACCGATCCAGGTATCAGATCGGTTCATCCCTAGTATCTACTCCAATTTAAACATGTTTAGGTTACACTTGTTAGCATTAGCTAGTGAACTAACAATGAACAATACTTTAACAGTATTTATTAATGTTAGTTAATGTTAATATCAATATACTAATAGATTTTAAAAAGTAACATTTGTTAACGTTTGTTTTGAAAGGGGTGGAGTAATTCGCAATTACTGCAAATGTGAAATTAAAAGAGCTCATACACACGTACACCAGAAAGCTGTTTAAAGCGAGAAAGCTGATGAAGATATAAAAGCTGCGTGCACTGTGCAATGCGACAGATACTTACACAATAGTGGGGTTTCCCTTTACATCAGACTTCAGTGTTCCCCCAACACGCTTGATCACATACCCACATGCACACTCTTTCAAACCATATAAACGGCCCTTATGCGTTAACATAAACACATACAAGTTGTGTTCTCTGATAGAAACTGTTAATCCCTTAATGGCGGCATTCACATTTACGTGATGTTTCTTAAAGCCACAATCTGTAAAACCCCAGAATAAGTTTTTTTTTTTTAAATGCATGTAAATATGTTGAAAGTGTTAACAGAATGAACAAAAGACATAGAAGCCCTAGTGATGTCAAATGATGTCCACACAGTAGACTAACCAGGAACAATGCTTCTGCCCACAGGTGAAGAGCTGTAGTTTCAACCACACAACTTTACGGTGCTGTTTGCAAATGTTCGTTGGAAGTACATTTTCAGGAAACAACAAATCGTTGCAACCATAGTTGTCTAACAATGCTTTAGGGAAACACACCTCTGACAAGTCATTAAATATGACAAAATTTAAAAGCAGCTATAACTAGTAAGATAATAAATGTTACTAATAACAACTGGAGTAGGCACTAGTGCCTCGTAAATTAGTGCTAGTATTTAATAAATATGTGCTGAGATAGATAGTTGTCACTATTGGAACAAGTACTAGTATCTAATGAATGTTTAAAGTTGTGTTTGAAAAAGATTCGATTCACTATTGCAATGCATACTAGTCGGAAGTGAATGTTGATATCTAAACCACAGATCCCAAAATAATTCAATGGATTAGCAGTAACTATGGAATAGTTACTTGTCACTGCTGGAATAGTGACTAGTTGCAAAGGAATAAGTACTAGTTTCTATGATTAAGTACTAATAAATTAGTTACTATTGGAATACTTACTATGAACTGAAAATTCGGATCAGTAACATAAAAAAGATACTAGTGAGCTTTAAGAAATAAATGTCAAAAGTGCTTGCCATAACCTTTTACACTTACAGTTGACTTAACATTAACTCTATGGACAGTGTTAACACACGTTGGTCACTGAGATGTCTGCTCTGTGTGCGTTTACGTCCGACAGTGCATTTTGTATTATTTTATATTTGATCGCTTAACTGCAAAATATCGTAGAGACTTCCGGGTTGACTTATTTCACTCAGGATGGCAATGAGCCTTGATCTATATATCTATCTATCTATGGTAAATGGTCTTCACTTATATAGCGCCTTTTTAGCCTTATCGGTATTCAAAGCATATCATTCTCTCATTCACACACACCAACGATGGCAGAACTGCCATGCAAGGCGCTTGGGTGGGGTTCAATGTCTTGCCCAAGGACACTTCGGCATGTGGAGACATATGGGCTGGGAATCGAACCACCAACCCTGTGATTAGTGGGCAACCTGCTCTTCTGTCCGTCCGTCCGTCCGTCCATCCATCCGTCCATCCATCCCAACTACTTCAAACTGTCAGGCTAGGCTTTCTCAAGGCAACATCAAAGTTTGTCTTGAAAAGTTGGTTTGGATAAAAGCCTCTGCTGAATGAGTAAATATAAACATGATGTTTAAAATGCATCTCGGCAATTCTCGATACATGCTAACTGGGAAATATTAAAAATAAGAGTGGCTAATGGCTAGTGAATTAACTAATTGTTTGAAATGTTTGCAATTATTTGTAAATAATTCAGTCCGCAAGTTTTGACCTCAAACAAACCATCAAACAGTTGGGGGATGTAAAAATGAGTGTTGAGAAATAGCATTTTGTGGTTTGCAGAAACACTATGAGGAATATGATGGTTTTGTCATCCTGCATGGCACAGACACTATGGCTTACACTGCATCTGCCTTATCCTTCATGTGTGAGAACCTTGGAAAACCTGTCATCCTCACAGGCTCACAGGTAAAGCACCTTAACCATTATTGTATTCATAGTATTTTAATCATTCAGTTTTTCAGATGGAGTTGGTTGTGATGTTACAGACTACAAAATAATTCTTATTTCCAGACTCCACCACATTTGTATAGATGAGGTGAACTAATTATTAATTATTAACTTAACCGTTAACCCAATCTTCTTTACTTAGAACTTGAGAACCATCTTGTATGTGACAGGTGCCCATCTATGAGATGAGGAATGATGGGAGAGATAACCTCTTGGGGGCGCTGTTGATAGCAGGACAGTTTGTTATCCCTGAGGTGAGTGAGGCTGTTTTTCTAAGCAAGAGATGCCCTAGTAGCGCTTACACATTCAGAACATGCAAGATACCCTGAGTTCAACAATAAGGACTGTTTTCTGCTGGCCAAGTTAGGCCAGTAGTTCAGAGTTCTATGTGCTCTGCTGATATTTTCACTGGACCAATCACAAAATAATAAAAAAAAATAAAATATATATATATACACACAAGACATAGAAACACATGTGCGTGATCATTAAATGTAAGACAAAGCGCAGCACTTCCATTGCATTAACTGGCCCAAACTTTCTCACATATTTTGGTATGTTAACAAAGTATTTTTTAACGCTCCTCAATTTATCCAGGATCATATAAATTAGGGATCCATCAGTCACTGTCATGAATTGAATTATACACTTACATAAATCTTGCAGTATATTTTGTTTCTGCATTAGTCATATTAAGCTGTTCAGACTGCTGAGTCTTTTGTTAAAACAGAGTGACGTATGTACTGACTGTGTAAAAGCATAACCACCGGTACACCACCCATCAAACAAGCCAGGACAAGTCCAGTCGGCCCATGATGTGGCGTTTCAATAAGGCCTGACACACAACTAACATGACTAGAAACTGAGGAAAAGTACCATAAAGCAAAAAGAATTTAAAAGACGTATATATAATGAATAAAAGGCTGTTTGAACTGACCGAGGAAGAATGAAACACGTCTTTCTCCCTATCTTTCTTCACAGGTTTGCCTCTATTTTCATCATAAGCTGTACAGGGGCAACCGTGTCACCAAAGTGGATGCTGGAAGCTTTAATGCTTTTAACTCACCAAACCTGCCGCCATTAGCCAATGCTGCAGTCGACATTAAAAGTAATTTCACTTCTGCCAACAATAATGCACTGTCCCAGTCAGATTTGTGTCTTTTACTATATTAATGCAATTGTAAACATATTAAAAACAATATAAATATGGGGAACAACAATGATTGGCTATATATATATATATATATGGCCAAAAATTAATCACTGAGTTGTTGCCAAATATTTTTATTTTTAGATTTAAATGTACAATATATCCTTGTAAGAGGGAAAGTGGATATTGTAGGCGCTGTAACTGGTCACCATTAATTTTTTACTGTCTTGTAATCCCCTTTTAGCTTTTTTTTGCAGTTCAAAAGGCAATCTGCAGTTTGAAAAAAAATAAAAAAATAAAAATAGTTTTGTTAAAAGGACAAATAATCAATTTAGCCTCTAAATTAATATGAGATCATAAAAATGACATGTATAATAATTATACACAAATGACAATTTTTTTTAAATACCTTTTAAAAAGTATTTTTGATTAGTATAGATTGATTATAACAAATTACACTGTTGGATACTGCATACAATTACTGCTTGAAAATTCATACATTTAATGAGTATTTTAATTTATTTTTACTGTTTAGTTAACTGGGACACTGTGTGGCGAGCAAATACAACCACCAAATTCACTGTCAACACACAACTGAACCGCAACGTGGGCCTCTTGCGGCTCTTTCCAGGGATCACTGCTGATACAGTAAGGCCATGTGGTAATGTCTGCTTTATGCCACATATTTTTTTATCAACTTTCAAATGATAAGAGGAGAGGGGGGAGAACTGGATCAGGATTGGCAGAAACCAGATTCAAACTAATGTTGCCTACATTACCCCCTTGTAAAATCTGGAAACAATCTTATTACATTGTTTATTTCGCACTGTAACGTGATAGACTATGCAATTAGTTCTCAAACTGTGGCCCTTGATTTGATTGGATGAATAAAAAAAAGAAAAGGAAAGTGATTATTTTTGTGAATAGTAAATAGCACTTCCCACACAACCCGGCTATTTGTATTAAAATGGCCAGGTGGGGCCAGACACAACTACAACCAAATATGGCACATTTGTAGAGATGAGATATATAAGCCATATCGTTGGAGGGGTCTCAATTAGTAGAATGCAATGAGAAAATTTGTTTCACTCGGAGTCCAAACTGCAGTGAGTATTAGTTTATGAAACTTCCACTGAAACATAAATATAGCAAACAGAAGTGTCTTTTTGTCATGTTTTTCCTTATTACTTCCCAAAACGTACATATTGTTACAAAACATACATTACTTGCATAACTTACAGCAGACCATTCCGATTCAAACAAGCCTAAACATGGCATAATATAAGTAGATCTTGAAATATTCCTCAGACTGTACATGTGTGTGCACATGTCCGAGGACATCCACATATGTGCTCATCTAAAGGATTGGGATGCTCCTGAACAATTCATATTTCTGTATTTTGTAATCAAATCCATTTAATTTCCAACAAAATTAAATAAAACCAATAAAATGTAAAGAAATTGGTCCCAATTTTTTGTCTGTTTTCAGATGCTATATATGAACAAAGTCAAGGAATTTCATTCCAATTGGATTGAAAATCTTTAAACCTCCCGTTCCAAATCCTACTTGGGATAGAATTCGCTGCAGTCATGGATTAGATCTTCACTAGATGTTGGGATAGTTAAACCTCCAATGCATTGAGTCTGGACTGGCTTTGTTTAACATTTCCACTGGATATATGAATTTGTAAATGTGACTTTTACTGGTCAAATACTTGTATTTAAAAATCTTTTGTGATTAAACATTTGTTTTAAATTGAAATCTGCTATGCGCAATGTAAAAAGAGTTGAATTTCACTACAGTTTCACTGTGAACACTTCATCCAAATGATCATTGTGTTCCAGATTTGCTGTAATGTCTCACTTAGTCACCTGGGCCCAGTGATGGTAACTAGCTGCTGTTCTTGGTCTGTAATGAGTTATGGAGCATGTCTAATTCTTTACAAAAAAGCCAGGAGCTGGCACTACCATTTACGCCACCTCTGTTTAGAGCAGCGTGGGGGAAACGTGTATTTACTACCTCAATCTGGCTCTTTTGCCATGCGGTGCATCTGTAGATTTTTTTTTCTTCATTTATGACCTTAGTTTTTATGGCTGATCCTTCAAATACACTTCTGTTTTTATGAGGCCTCTTCACATTCATTTATTGCCCTAACCCTAATATTCTTCCATTTAGAATCAGATTTTATTATATTCAGAGGTCTGATATGGAAATGTGGAGAAACTAGGGATTTAGCCAGCACATTTAGATTTTTAGTTGGTTTATATGAGGTTTTATCTGCTTTAATTTGTTTCAATAGTCTAACATGGTTAATCAGAGTCAGTGGGTGTTTATCACTCAAACAAACATCCACAAGTGATAGCACTGTCTAAATTAACCCATAGTAGGTAGGTATTTGTAGGTGCTTACTAGAGTTCAGTAGTTATCAATAGCCACTGCATTATATATGCCATTTGTGGGAGTTAAGAGAACTATTGTTAGTAATTCAGACATCATACATATTTTCAGTTTGACCTGTGTAAAACTTTAGGGACCGTGTCTGTGATGCCTCTGAAATGTCCTTGGACGTGCAGGTGTTTGGGAACTGCTCCAGATGTGCTATAGTGGGCATGGGGTCCACCAGGGCTTTAATTTAGTCTTCAGTGTTGTTAGTTATTTCCTCTGTGTGACTATTAGGCCACACACCCCCTCTAGTATAATAGTGTGGCAACGTAATGGGCTGGTCATCCCAAAGGGACACTTTACGCAGTGTAAAATTAAAACATTATAAAGTGTGGTGTCTTTTTATGGGTGGGTCCTACATGGCTAAACTGTGTCTTCATGCCGTTCTAAAACTGTCTGCCCTTCACCCATTGAATACAAAAGAAAATGTTAAAGGGATAGTTAATCCAAAAAGATGTGAATAACTTCCTTCCTTCTGCCAAACACAAATGAAATGCTTTATTTTCATCATTGTTGTTTCTTCTTCTTCTGAGCAGTATAATAAATATTCTGCATTTGGATCCACAATCTCTCGTCTCATCCTTCCCAGTAGCGTGACAAAAGAACCAGCCACATTATGGATCCAGCAGAAATGATTGAGAAATTGTCCCAAGAGTCCACTTCTGCAGCTGAGTACTGCCTTAAATTCTGGAGTCTGTCCACCCAATTGGACTGGTGTGAGAGATGACTCAAAACTATGTTCTGGTTGGGACTCAATGGCCGGGTGAAGCGACTGGTCCCTTTGAACTGTGATTTTCTGTCTCTTCAGGATTTTATCTCCAAAATCGTAAGGACAGAACTTCTGCTCTCAGTTCCGGTGGTTCTGGAGACCCCCTTGACACTTTCGGCCATGTAGACCAATCCCCTGCCGCAGCCTTCCACAGCCTCACCCTCAAGACCTTCCACGGCCAACAAGCCAACACCCGTGCCTGCCATGGCCAACGAGCCAGTTCATGAAGCCTCGTCCGTCCAAGAGCCAGCGGTACAAGCCTCATCCATCCCAGAGCCAGCTTTCATGCACGCTCCAGCCCTAGAGGGGTGGGCCACTATGGCTCCAGTGGTCTCCGAGCTCCCTTCAGCAAAGACCAGCCTGGGTGGTCCTGGAGACTACCTTCATCGAGCCTCTCATGGCTCCACCCCTTGAGCCTCCCATGGCTCTGCCTTCCGATTCTCCCACAGCTGTGCTCACGGCCATCCGGAAGAGGAAGAGAAGGGCTCCTGCTCCCCAGGCACTGCCCGTGCTCACGACCACAGAGGTCATTCCCCTATCACTGCCCATGCTCATGACAACGGAGGTCATTCCCCCATCAATGCCAGTGCTCATGACCATGGAGACTGATTCCCAGTCACTGACAGCACTCCCGGCCATAGTGACTCCACCCTCGGAGTCTTCCATGACTCTTCCCGCTCCTCCAGAGACAACTCCTCCAGTGGTAATGTCCGCTCCCCCAGAGACTCCTCTTTGAGCGGCTCTGCTAAATGCCCTGCTCCTCTGTTGCTGAGACTCAACTCCCCGAACCAACTGTGGCTCCGACCTCCTGACCCAGAACTGAAAAATGTGTTTGAGCAAGGAAGCCTACAAACCTGACTCAGTAACACCAGGTCTGTCTGGAGCAATGGGCCAAAATTCCAGCAAATTATTGTGAGAAGCTTGTGGAAGGCTACCCAAAATGTTTCAACCAAGTTAAACAATTTAAAGGCAATGCTTCCAAATACTAACAAAGTGTACGTAAACTTCTGACCCACTGGGAATGTGATGAAAGTAATAAAAGCTGAAATAAATAATTAATCTACAATTATTCAGAAATTTCACATTCTTAAAATGTGAAGACAGGGAATGTTTTCTAAGATTAAATGTCAGGAATTGTGAAACATTTTGTTGAAATATATTTGTCTAAGGTGTATGTAAACTTCAACTGTATTTCGTTCAGTAAAGACCCTATACACTTTTATTTTCTTTGGAATTTTGACCTTTTTTCTATTAGATGATTCATAAGAGAAAGGTTAAGGAATATTAAAGAAGTGTGGGCATACCTACAAAAAATGGACGAGGTACAGGATGTAGAAAGTCCTGGGTCACTTAAGACCTGAGGTATGCATTTAAGGGTCAGTTTAGATCTGTTGTTTTACCAGGTCAAAGCCTTCTTGCAGCCCCCTATGGAGGGGATTGTGTTGGAAACCTACGGCAGCGGTAACGCCCCTGACAACCGCACTGACCTGCTGGAGGAGTTCCGTAAAGCGTCCGAGAGAGGACTCGTCATGATCAACTGCACCCAGTGTCTCAGGGGCACGATCACAACATCTTACGCCACTGGCAAGGTATGGGTGTCTGCTTGTGAATGGACTTATGTGGGTGTATTCCGCGAGTGTGTAATCCCTTGATGTATCCTCTCAGGTTCTGAGTGATGCAGGTTTGGTCGCTGGGTGTGATATGACCCCAGAAGCTGCTCTTTCAAAACTCTCCTATGTGCTGGCAAGAAAAGACCTCAGTACACAAGAGAAAAAGAAGGTAATCTGTTTGTGAACATTCATTTTAAAGCACATTTGTTGATGGTGTATTGTGTAATCTCTGTGCCACTAGCATCACCAAACTGCTAAAATAACTAATGACAAGAATAACTATACAGTAGTGTGGTTTATATATAATTTGCATACAGTAAGTAATTTATGTACATTTATGTGTGCCTACAAGGCAGAAAAAGAATATCATTAAAGTTTAAGATTTCTCGTTTAAGACGTTATTTGTTTTAAGATGCTGAGCCGCAATCTGCGGGGTGAGATGATAGCTGACCTTGAGGGGGCCAAGCTTACTCTCAGCGACAGTCGATTTATTCAGGTTATTGCCAAGTCCCTCAGCATTAGCTGTAAAGAGGTGAGTGGGTCGTACATTCAATTCAAGTGTATTTATAAAACAACAAGAGTTGAACAATGTGCTGTACAGCAGCTGAAATGTACGGTGACCGGGAGGGGACACGTTCGGTTTGTGATTTTGTCGTGGCTACGACATATTAACTCATGGGAACGTGATAATATGCTGTGGCCACGAGATATTAACTCGTGTGAATGTGAAGTCGTGGCCACGACATCGTTTTGTCGAGGTAACGACATCCTTATGTCGTGGTCTCGAGCTCTTATGTTGAGGGAATGACATCCTTATGTTGTGGCCACACGATGGGAAGTCGTGGCCTCGATCTCATGTTGATTAGGACTGTCATATAAAGATATAGAGCGGCCTCTGGCATTTAGACATGAGTACGTTATAAGTGAAAGACACCTGAAGCGCATTCTTAAGTTTAATGGGCTTTGCCGTCGGAAATTGACTGGCTTGAATGAAATATTCAGATTCATCGTTGACCAGTTGAACGGTCCCGGACGCCTCCACGGATACCGCACTGCAGTTAAGTTAGTTTTATATTTGACATTTGTGACAATACTCTTTAAACTCTCCGTGCAAATCACATTTTCAAGCAAATAAACCAACTTTGACATGCATGAATGGGTTTTCTTTGCCTAGCACAAAGCTGAATTAAATTTTTTTTTATATAAAATGTCCCTATAAATCTATTAAACTCAATGACCATGTCATAAGGATGTCATCTCGAGGCCACAACAAAACTAAGTGAACCAAACATGTCCCCTCCTGGTCACCGTAGAAATGACACGGATACAAAATACAAATCTTAAGGTTGGTTAAAAGCCAGGGAGAAAGGCACATCTTCAACTTTGTTTTAAAGTCATGTATCATTGAAGCAGTTCTATTGTAAAAGGTAGACCGCAAAAGCACGGTCACTCCTCAGCTTTAGCTTAGACCTAGGAACTGTCAATAGCCCCTGATCTGAGGCTCTTAAGTGATCTCCGGGGATTGTGAGTATGTAAAAGGTCTGCAAGATATGAGGGTGCTGATCCATTAAAGGATTTAAAAACAAATAATAATAACTTATAATCAATTCTATAATGAACCGGAAGCCAGTGAAGAGAGCTTAAGATCAGGGTTATATGTTTGGGCTTATGTGGACCCATCAGCAGTCTGGCTGCAGCATTCTGGACCATTTGCAGTCGAGCAAGGGATGCATGGCTAATTCTTATATAAAGACAATTGCAATAGTATATGCAGTCTTTTAGCTTCTAATGTTGTTATTCAATTCTAAGCACTCAAGAGTTTTTGTTGTTCGATATGGTAGGACCAGATTCAAAACCAGAAGAGGTTGTGATGAACCATTATAATCAACTATTCTCTTTCTGATGTCCGCAGGAGCTTGAAGCCATTCGAGATGCACTAACGCCCACGCTGGCCTGCGCTGCTGCTAAGATCGGAGACATTGAGGCTTTAGAGGCCATAAGAGAAATGGTGTGCTTTTTTATGGTAGTTCTACTAACTTAAAGTAGCAACGCTACTAACTTACTGGGTAATCAAAATTGTCATGTACCTACACATGTCCCAAAGATGTTTTTTTTTTTTCTTCTTCTGTGGAATACAAAATGAGATGTTAGGCAGAATGTTAGTCACAGTCACTTAATTTTCATTTAATCTTTTTTACTACAATGAAAGTGAATGGTGACTGAGGATAACATTCTGCCTCACATCTACAGTAGTTAAAAAGTCTCTGCAATGTAGTGAGCAATTTTTTTGTCAGCAACTTGTAGTGTAGTTGGCTACTTTTTCAAAAGTTTAGCATAAATTAAAACCCTAATAAGTTGACTCCTCAATTGAATGAGTTAATGGCGTCTCCACAACTTGAGTAATGAGGTTCACTTATCTTGGTGTTCATATAGGATTAACTTAAATTTTGTTGTTTCTATTTAGTAATTTTTGTTAAATTGACTCAAATGTAGATTATACAATAACCTTATGGTGTCATCAGATGCAACAACTTTTAGCAATTTAACAACATAAATAATATAACAAATGAGTAAAAACCTTGATAATTTCTTAATGACAATTTTTTAAATGTCCCCTTTAGTTCCCTTTGACCAATGAAACCTAATTAAATAAAGTGCAAGGGATTATGGGCATTCTTCATATCCTCAATTTTGTACAATCGTTTAAGTTACTAACACTTGAAGTCTTAAAGGAATAGTTTCCCCAAAAATTTTAATTATCTCATTAACTCTCCCTCATGCCATCCAAGACGTGTATGACTTTCTTTCATCTGCTGAACTCAAATGAAGATTTTTAGAAGAATGTTTCAGATATTTTGGCCCATACAATGCAAGTGAATGGATGCCAAAATTGTGAAGCTCCTAAAAGCACATAAAGGCAGCATAAATTAATCCATAAGACTCCCGTGGTTAAATCAATATCTTTTAGAAGCAACATTTTAGGTGTTGGTGAGAAACTGATACATTTTTATGTCCTTTTTATACTATAAATTCTCCTCCCTGCTCAGTCAATCTCCACTTTAACTCTCATATTCTTCTTTTTGTGTTTTTGGTGATTCACATTCTTCATGCATACCGCCCCTACTGGGCAAGGAGAAGAATTTCTAGCAAGAAAAGGACTTAAATATTGATCTGTTTCTCACACACCCTTATGATATCACTTCTGAAGATATGAATGAAAACACTGGAGTCTTATGGATTACTTTTATGCTGCCTTTGTGTGCTTTTTGGAGCGTCAACATTTTGGCACCATATGGACCTACAGAGCTGAAATGTTCTTCTAAAATCATAATTTGTGTTCTGCAGAAGAAAGAAGGTAATTCACATCTGGGATGGCATAAGAGTGAGTAAATGATGAGAGAATTTTCATTTTTGATTAACTATTCTTTTAAATGAGAGTGCTTGTGAATGTGTGGATCCGGTGTTGTGCAGGCATAGAGACACAAACTGCTCATAACTTTAGAGATCCTTGGCTCATACACGGAAAACCCTTTTTTTATTTTGTAAAGTTTGTATCAGATTACAGCAGGCATTACATTACAGACTACATATATATATATAGTAGCCTTTTGCAGTTTAATAATCACTGTGAGTCACGTAGCGACCGGCTTTTCCGGATTGGGACTCTGCTGACATTATGTCAGAGCTCCTTAGTCTAACAACACAGAAATACTTCAAAATAAAAGCTCCGCCCAAATAAAAGCTCAATTTACATGTGAAAGGTTTGACTGAAATGGATTACTACTATATAGTTATGTAATATTCACTTCTACTACTACTACTACTACTACTAGTAATAATATTAAATCAATTGTAACTGTATTATATTTAAGCAATATCTCACATTTGTGATACTCTTTTATGCAGCACTTTATTTGACAAAAATAACTCCAATGTTGTATGTAGGATTGTGCTGTGAGGTTCTGTATAAAATGACTTAATTTGATAAAAAAAAAAAAAATACAATATTATGTTGAACTGTAATTGGTATACTTTCATTTGATTTAAATGTTTAATTGATTTATTTGTTTCAACTTTATTTTGATGATAAAATGTAAATAAACTGCTGACATGGAGTTCAGAAAAATAAAAAACTGGTACCGGACTCTATATCGGCAGGTACCAAAAAATTTATTGGTACTCGTTCTTTAAGAAAATGGTATCGGAACGTCCCTCCTCTTAAGTCTATAGTTTAAGATAAATAAGTTAAATGTACATATACACTCACCTAAAGGATTATTAGGAACACCTGTTCAATTTCTCATTAATGCAATTATCTAATCAACCAATCACATGGCAGTTGCTTCAATGCATTTAGGGGTGTGGTCCTGGTCAAGACAATCTCCTGAACTCCAAACTGAATGTCAGAATGGGAAAGAAAGGTGATTTAAGCAATTTTGAGCGTGGCATGGTTGTTGGTGCCAGACGGGCCGGTCTTAGTATTTCACAATCTGCTCAGTTACTGGGATTTTCACGTACAACCATTTCTAGGGTTTACAAAGAATGGTGTGAAAAGGAAAAACATCCAGTATGCGGCAGTCCTGTGGGCTGAAAATGCCTTGTTGATGCTAGAGGTCAGAGGAGAATGGGCTGACTGATTCAAGCTGATAGAAGAGCAACTTTGCCTGAAATAACCACTCGTTACAACCGAGGTATGCAGCAAAGCATTTGTGAAGCCACAACACACACAACCTTGAGGCGGATGGGCTACAACAGCAGAAGACCCCACCGGGTACCAATCATCTCCACTACAAATAGGAAAAAGAGGCTACAATTTGCAAGAGCTCACCAAAATCGGACAGTTGAAGACTGGAAAAATGTTGCCTGGTCTGATGAGTCTCGATTTCTGTTGAGACATTCAGACGGTAGAGTCAGAATTTGGCGTAAACAGAATGAGAACATGGATCCATCATGCCTTGTTACCACTGTGCAGGCTGGTGATGGTGGTGTAATGGTGTGGGGGATGTTTTCTTGGCACACTTTAGGCCCCTTAGTGCCAATTGGGCATTGTTTAAATGCCACGGCCTACCTGAGCATTGTTTCTGACCATGTCCATCCCTTTATGGCCACCATGTACCCATCCTCTGATGGCTACTTCCAGCAGGATAATGCACCATGTCACAAAGCTTGAATCATTTCAAATTGGTTTCTTGAACATGACAATGAGTTCACTGTACTAAAATGGCCCCCACAGTCACCAGATCTCAACCCAATAGAGCATCTTTGGGATGTGGTGGAATGGGAGCTTCGTGCCCTGGATGTGCATCCCACAAATCTCCATCAACTGCAAGATGCTATCCTATCAATATGGGCCAACATTTCTAAAGAATGCTTTCAGCACCTTGTTGAATCAATGCCACGTAGAATTAAGGCAGTTCTGAAGGCGAAAGGGGGTCAAACACAGTATTAGTATGGTGTTCCTAATAATCCTTTAGGTGAGTGTATATTTTATGAGCCCAAAACTAGAAATTTAAGTATTGTTTAATTGAGACAACTTGATTTTTTCCAGTAATGACAACAACAGGCTTTACAGATTTGACTGTACTTCAACTAGTTTAATTTATGGGTAGCTTATTGTGTGTGGTAGAGCTAAACCAGCACATAACATGAAAGGACTGTTCAATGTAATTCATTAAACATCGTTAAACACACTTCCACACTGGATGATTTTTCAGATCCCCTTTAGTACAAATTATCAATCAGGTTGGACCGTCTGCCAAGCACCACTTCCTCCAAATAAATACCCCTTAACCCAGAGCATTTCAATACCTGTTTCAGACCAGTTTTAAGACCTGTTCTGAAAATCATTTACAAGAACTCATGCACACATTCCGTCAAATGCTTCAACGCCTTTCCAGGGGACAAAATGTTGAAAGCTGTGCGCTTAATATTCCTAAACATTTTAAAATTCGTAAACTATTTTTAATTGGGAAATAGCATATAAAATAAGCTATTAATAGGCCTACTTATGTATCATTAGTTTGGACGTAGTGGGTACGTATGAAATAACATTTGACCCCAGCTGGCTAAACACAAACATTGATTTTGTAAAACATGATGTCACTGGTTAAACAGAAGAGGAAACCAAACATATCTGAATGCCAAACTTCAGATGAAACAAATAAGACCTCTAGTTCACTACTGAGACGTCCTCCTGTTTTATTTGTATAACCATAGTACTGATAACCTTAATCCTGTATGATCTGCTCTTATATAATAGATTTGGGTTGTTTTCACAGTATTTGTCAAGGTAATTTGCTTGGCATTTTGTGCACATGAAAAACAAAATACAAGTAAAATATAACTAAAACATGCAAATAAGTCAGATGTATCAACATTGTATGTGGGTGAATCTCATGAAACCTGTCAAATGTCGGTTCATATCCTTAAAATCAAAAGAAAGACTATGCTTAAGAAATTAAAGCCTATTTTAGGACCAATACGTTCTTTGCATTGTAACATTATTTTCATGGCATTTATTTGCATGACAAGCATTCCCTCCCTCCTTACCACACTGCGTTAAAACAAAAAAACAACTGTAATGCGAAAATATTCGTATATATTATTTAAATTGTTAAGTGAATATTTTATGCATGTAATTTATGGTCTATTTTAGTATTTAGAACTGAGGGAAACATGTTTAAATGTCATTGAAATAATGTGACAATGCCAAATATTTGACAACCCTTAATTACATTTTTTTTGTATTTTTTATAATTTAATGGCAAAATTTTCATTATCTTTATGCAACAAAATAAAAAAATATATACATATTTAAATAATCTTAAATAAAAAATAAAAAAATAAATAAAAAAAATGTAAAAATATAAAATATATTTTGTACTTTTTTTTTATTTTTTTTTTTTTTATTATTATTTGTTTTAGGTGAAATGAGACCTGGACATTTTTTTTTTTTTTTTTGATTCTCCCTTGTACTGTGCAAAAGTCTTAGGCACATAAGATGTTTAACATAAACATTTGTCTTAAGATGGTTATTTATATCTTTAGCTGTAGTGTGTCAATAGGTAATATACATTTTACGCAAACAGAATAAAAAAAAGAATAGAAGAACAGGAAGCCCAGCAACAGATGGCATGTCCCCACAGAGACCCCCACTGAACATTTGAGTCAGTCTGGGATTACATGAAGAGACGGAAGCAATTTAAATATAGCCGAAATATGTAGGAGATCTGTGGCGAGTTCTCCAAGAAGCTTGCTATCTGCCAACAACCAAGAAAAACTGTGTCCAGGTGTAACTAGGAGAATTGGTGCTGTTTTGAAGGCAAAATTGGTCACACCAAATATTGATTTAGCTTTTTTTATGTTTACTGGACTTTGGATTATGTTAATTGAAAAATGAATACTAATTATGGCACTATTTATGAAGAAATTCTCACTATGCAACATTTATCACAAGTGCCTAAAACATTTGCACAGTACTGTACATTGTACCGAATACAGTCTGAAACAGACACCGGAAATTATAGATGTGTTTGTGTTTAGGGCACTGACTTAAGCATGGCTGATTATGATGGCCGCACTCCACTACACATCGCCGCATGTGAAGGGCATCTGAAAGTGGTGCAATATCTCCTGAGTCAGGGGGCCACTGTCTACGCCAAAGATCGCTATGGCGACACACCCCTTCGCAATGCCGTTCGCTTCAGGTAATGCTGGCACATGTAAGGCCGGATGGTCTTGATCTGCTTCTATGCATTTGAATGTAAATGGAAATGAATGTTCTGCTTTAACTGAATGCTTACTATTGTTTTCGCCGTGGCTAGTGTGTAGGCGTGGAGATATGTGTATGTGTTGTTTAACTGGTCTTTTCATGTAACACATTTCTTCCATTCACTCAGATTGATATCACTAAGGGGCTTACAGCTATAGGTCATATATATGTTTCAGTGTACTGTATGTAATTCATGCTTTATTTATTTTTTCACCTCATTTCTAGAGCCAGTTAGAAAGTTAGTCATTTAGCCCAGTGGTTTTGCGTCAGGAGTACACATAATGCCACTACACAATACCAAACCTGTAATTAGTAATGTGGTGCAGGTCATATATGCTTTTCGTTTATGCCTTTATGTAGTTTTGTTCATAGTTTTCAAAAAAGGCAACCAAGTGGCAAATCAATTTACAGCATAATACTGTAGAGGTTGATTGTCCAACACAGCCCTTGACGTCAACAACAAAATATATGGCTAGCAGTATATCTTCCTTTTGAAAGTTGATAAGCCTGTTTATTTTGCTATCCTACATGCATAATATATTTATTTGGAGAGTTGCAGTTTGCTACTAGTATTTAGCATTGACTTTTTTTTTCTGGTTATAACCGGAAAGAAATAAAGACTGGATAATAAATAGCCAATTAAAAAATGATTCATTGAAGTTTACCAATTAATTAAAGAATTCACTGATTCACTTATGCAGTGTTGGGATTTCAAATTCATTTTAATGAATCAGTTCGGATCACAAAGAAGCGGTTAAAAAACGGTTCACTGATTCTGAAGTAATTCATTTTAGTGTATTGGTTTGTTCGAACAGTTTGTTTACAGATGTACTTAAACCCCTGCCAAGATGTTCATATATATATATATATATATATATAAGGAAAAAGTACATATTAAAAAAAGGATATATATAGATATATAAAAAAAGTACATATATATTAAAAAAGAAAAAGTACAAATATATTTTAAAAATGTGTGTGTGTGTGTGTGTGTGTATTATTTTTTTTTAAGATAATTTCTCTTGTTTATCTCTGTTTTTGACTTAGTTAAATATACAGTATTTTCAGTATGATATGTATTTTGTATAAAACTGAATTATGTTCAATGTAGTACAAGTTGTAATAAGTATACGTTTATATAAAGTATTTATGTTCAAAATAATGTCGTCACCCCTAACTGTTTAATGTCATTCTGAGATCATCGCTGGTTTTGTGCCAGATAAATACCTACTGTTCTGATTGCAGAATAATATAATACTATCTAATATTTATATTATTAAAATCATTGTCTTTCTTAAATTGCTTCAATGTAGTTAACTACTGTTTGATAGTAGCTTGCAGTGTATCCAAGTACTTTTTTAAAGGGTAACTTTACTGTAGTTTAGCTACTATAAATTGAGTAGCTTGTAATTTGGGAAGCTACTGTTTCAAAGCACCTTCCCCAACACTGTACAAATCACAGCTAAACCTGCTCTTTTTCTAATGTTCATGTCACCACACTGTTTGTCAGCTGTCTAGCTCTTGACTGCTGACGACACCTAGAACCTTGTGTACACTGCAATCACAGCAAATCTCTCCGAAGTGAATGTATGATCTACATCGGCCTATTTCTGCAGACTTTTTGCATATGAAAGCCCTAATATAAACGCTTACTAATGGCCACATTATGATCTGTCGAGCAAAGCAAATTATTGCGAGACACAGGAAATTAGGACGAAATCTGTCCCCTTTCTGTACTCCAATCCCCCATGGGTCATAAATAGCTTCTAAACGTTTTATTAGTTTTTTCTCTGTGGATGAATAAGACACAATGAAAACTGCATGAGTTGTCAACCTCATTAAGAGAGTTTAAGGGAAGGGGGTGCCACAATATTAGTATTCTATCGAGAGATAGACTGGGATAGAGTGCAAGTGATTCGAGATGCTTAATGAGATTAGTCAGGAGGCAGACAGTTACATTTTTTTAATAACATTTTTTAGGTCTGTGTGCACTACCAACTATTTTTTTCTCTTTTTATTTTTGGTTCAGAGCCATTAAAGGGATAGTTCACCTGCTATTCTGTCATAAGTGACTCGGCCTCATGTTATATGACTCTTTTTTTTATTATTATTATTTTTTTATTTGGAACATAAAAGGGGATGTTCACTCAGCTTGTTTCAATCAAATGGGGACAGATTGACCACTGTTATGGTGCTTGTTTTTCATGTTTTCATTTTGTGGAAAAGAGCAGTTTGGACAGTCAGGTTCTGCTGCTGAAGTCTTGTATGTCTAGTAGAGCTAGGAGATATATTAAATATTCACTACATACAGTATTTGCAATGATTTTGCTGGCTTAAGCATGGTGAATATCGCAATAATTTTGATCCACTTTTTATTTGACCAGTAAGTTCCCTAAAGAGTGCGTCATTTGACTGGTTTAAGACTTTCAAGCCGTTTCTGAGCGAATGCACATATTATATCACCCAACCTTGATGTTTAGTCATTAGTGGAAATGACAGAGTAAATGCTGCATCTTTTCTGTTTGCTCTACAAGTCTGAACACGTACCCTTTTTAAAAAAAAAAACAATGAGATCATTCAACTGACCTGGGAGCAACTCTCAGTCTCACTCTGAGTCATTGAAAAGGCAAAAGCTTCTTTTTCGATGTACAGTCACACAAGGTGACATTTTCCATCACTCCGGGTGTACATATTGGAGTTTTTGGAGCTGTGTCCTTTTTTTTTCTCCATAAGCGAAGACAAAATGTTGAAGAAAAAAGGAAATCTGGATAAAAGAAGCTTGTTTTTCTAAACCAGCCCTACCTGATTTAAGTTTCATGTCTGGCAGATACTGTGACTAGTGAGGAAAAACAAAACAAACTGGAAGGGCGACTGCCACCAGATTTGTCAGAGTATGGAGTGGAAGAGTACCATGTATGGGTAGGGCCACACTGAGGTCTAAACCACATGGAATAGATTAGGGAACTACCACACCCAGGTACTGTGTAAAACAACTGCATTATGTCATATTATAACGAAATACCACTCCAAGAGGCCTAAACACCCTTTCATATTACTAAAACAGTTTTGAGAGGTTTAGTTAATTAGTAGTGTTTGCTAATGCAAGCATTGTTATTGCTATTGCACATACTTGGGATTAAGAATTTGAACAAACCTATTACCCTAAATGTTGAAGTTCATCAAGTAACTCATCACGTAACAGCTGTGCTGGTCTCTTTCAATGAGTGATCTGAGCGATCAAACAATGAAAAAATTAGGCAAAAAAAGTTAATTGAAAGATGAACCCTAACCATATCTAGGGATCAAAATATTATGGAAACTTGGGTATAGGCTCTTGACTTGGGCCATTAAGCAACCAGCTAATTAACACCCAGAATGCCATAGCAACCACCCAGAACACCTTAGCAACCTTAAAGCAACATGCTAAAAAGCATTCTGAACACTTAGGAACTGTATAGCAATGCCCTGGAAATCACTCAAGAAACATGACATTTACATTACATTTATGCATTTAGCTGACACTTTTAGTGAATCCAAAGCTATTTACAATGCATTTTGTGTATACAAAAATTAAAAAATTATTTACAATGCATTTTTTTTTTGTGTTTTCACTGGGAATCCAACCCATTTTGCACAGACAAGCTGCACCTACTTGTTCATGAATTTCATGAAAATGAAAAAAAAAAAAAAAAATCTAGTTGCATTTTACTGTTAATATTAAAAGATCTTAAGTGCTATTCTAGCATGTTTCCTAGAAATTAGATGAGAATTTCTAGTCATACTTTGATAATCTATTAATTTTACACTGTACCTCTGTTCCTCACCCGTATCCTATGGTTGGTATAGAAATTACACTTAAATGCAATTACATTGATATAATAATGATTGCTCAAGTGTGTTTTCTTGTCCTTGCATGTCTAGACCTTGCCCGGCTGTGTGGGATGGCCAACCATAACCCTGAGCAATAATCTGTAAAAATAAAATCTATTAGTGGTGCCTTCTATGGATAGCGCCACTATTGCTATTGGTCATACTTGAGGTTAGGGATTTTAACACACATGGCACCATTTTTGTCATAATTCACTCTTCAAATCATGTGGCTTGTTGAGGTGAGATTTTAACATTTTAGTCTGGCAGGTGATAACACAGGGCAAAACATACCATAGACATGTATTGAAGGATGGATCGGGTTTGGGCTCTTTTGACTTGGACTATTAAGCAACCCCTACCAGACAGAACAGCATAGCATTGCTGGTCACAAGCTAATGTTGTGTTTTGTGTGCTGGTTCCCCAGCATATAATGCTGGTTTGCCCACCAGGCTTCTTAACTAGTTTAACCAGTTCACCAGAAAGACCATGCTGGTCAACCAACTTCACCAGCTAGATTTTTTTGGGTGAAAAGCGTGGTTAAGCTGGTCTACCAGCTGGTCTACCAGCTACCATTGCATGCTTGTTAATCTGGTCTTTTTTTAGCAGGGTCCACCTAGCAAGACCATAGAAACCAGCCAGAAATGTTTGCTGGTCACCAGCTTACATTTGTGTTTTGTGTGCTGGTTTGCTGGTGTCCCACCATGCTTCTTAACTAGATTAAATAGCTTGACCAGAGAAAACATGCTGGTCAACCAACTTGAAGAGCTAGGTTTTGCTGAAGAAAAGAATAGACCAGCACTAACCAGTTTTAACCATCTTAGACCAGCATGGAAGTTGCATGCTGCTTGAACTGGTCTTTTTAGCAGGGATCACCAAGCAAGACCATAGAAATCAGCCAGAACAGCATAGAATTGCCAGTCACAAGCTTGTGTTGAGTTTTATGAATTGGTGCTCCAGCATGTGATGCTGGTGTGCTGGTGTCTCCACCAGGCTCCTTAACTGGCTTCACCAGAAATACAATCCTGGTCAAACAACATCACCAACTAGGTTTTGCTGGTGAAAAGCATGGGTATGCTGGTCTACTAGTTAGGCCAGCACCTATCCAAAACTCAAGTCATTTTTATTTGTATTTTCACAACACACATTGCTTCAAAGCAGCTTTACAGGAAATCATGCATTACCAGACAAATTAAACTGTAATATCTATAAAGTCTTATAGTGATCATTGTATAGTTGGATTAAATATGATTGTAAATTGTGTATAAAAATGAATCATTAAATAATAATTAGTATTTAGAACCCCTGTGAGCAAGCTAAAAGGGACGGTGGCAAGGAACACAAAACTCCATAAATGTTGGTTAATGGAGAAAAATAACCTTGGGAGAAACCAGGCTCACTGTGGGGGCCAGTTCCCCTCTTGCTAAACAACATGAATATAATGCCAAAATTAGTTGGTTATATGCAGTGCAAGTCATGGTTTAAAATCCGCTGGCAACCACCCACAACAACCTTGCAACATGGCAGTGACTTTTGCATGTGCTAGCACCACCCACATTTTACTAAGAAAATATAAAAAGGCAGTTCATTTTACACTGTCTCCATTTAATACATGATAGAAGACTTTAGAAAATCAGAATGTGTGTTTTTGGATGCATGACGTGGGTTGATTCTGTTCATATGTATCAATAACGGAAATTAAAAATATGTTATGACCTTCTTAAGGCTTCCTATAAGTCATCTCTCTCTATATATGTCTATCTAATCTGTGTCTTTAGGCATAAGGATGTAGTGAGGCTGCTAAGGAAAACTGGTGCTCACTTCTTCCGTGATGAAATGGAGGATGCTGGAACTGAGATGTGCAGGTTTTTCACAACACACACACACACACAGATTTCTTCTCGCCCCCCACTTTGTGTACTCGGGTCTGACTCGTCATTCAGGGACTTTCATAAGCTTTTAGAATGCTCCCGAACAACATTGCATTGACAAAGCAAAGAAATTCTTGGTATCTGGCTCTGAACACGACAACAAGTGCATAGTGACTCAAACCTTCAACTAGGCCTTCATTATTAATGTATCACCAAAGGTTTTGAAAAGTGTTGCTGGGTGAATTGTGTTTTGTCAAAGCAGTAAGCCACAAGAGGCCATATATTACAGTGATTTAGCCAGAGTTAAAGGCCAAAGTATACTTTACAAAGTATACTGTCTGTGTTGACTCTCAGCGTGTGGCCCATATTTTCTCAACTTGTGGACAGTCCTCGCCTGTTCTCGTTGTTGGCATTGACTACAAAGAGTATTGCAAAGCAGTTGTAGTGCACATGCTTCGATTGCATTCATATTCACTCACTGTCAAAATACCGGGCATGATCCGGAATGCAAAAAAATTTATTATACCCTAGACTTCAGGGGTGTTCATAGGAACGCCGCTACGCGGAAGTAAAACTGTAAAACAACAATCTTGAGCGACTTAACACTTTTATAAAATGGTGACAACCTCACTATTATAAAAAGACACCAACGTTCAATAAATAGTTATATGTATTAATAATGAGCTATTCTTCTGCCTAAGAATATAGTCCATTATCTGTTGACAGTTGCAGATCAATGTTGCAACTTGGTGCATTAATATGGGATTCAACTGATGTGCAGTCACATGTGTACCTATATGGATAATTAACATTGACTTCAAACCGTGCTCATCCAATCTGAATTTAGAGTTGGAACTATCCATTTTTTTTAAACCATATACAGAAATAAATCTTCCACTTGTATCAACCTTCACCGGTAATTATAAATGAGCTCCATAGAGGGTTCTCTCGCATCTTAGAAATCCTGGAAAACCTGGAATTGTGCAATGCAGTTTTCTAGTAAAGGAAAAGTCATGGAAAATGAGAACAAAAACTAAATGTCCTGCAAAATAATAATTTGTCTTGGAAAATATTTGATTGTTATTGTTAAAGTTTGATTGTGTCGATGAAAAGGTTTTTGTACAAGTATTGATGAAAAAAAAATAGAAGTCTAAATTTTATTGAGTAAACTTAAGACAACGATGACAGTCGGATCGCAACTTTTTTTTTTTTTTTTAAACAAATTCACACTCCGAGTTGATAGCATGGTGATGTGTCCTTTTCACATTTGTATGTACATTTTCAATAATTCAACGATTGGAGTCTGCTTATACTGCTGTTACCATATGTAAGGCATTATGATGTCTGTGATGCAGAAAACACAGATGAAAGTTGCAAATCCAGTCATAAAAATTGCATTATGCTGTGATTTTAATAAAAAAAAAAATTTAATTTACATGTGCTGCATGCTTCAAAATGTGTGAGGCCGGCCACTAATGCGCTGAAAAAACCTTAACATGAGCATCACGTGTGCTCTCTATGTGTGTAGTAGATGACAGTGAGCAGAGCACTCTGAAGCATGCAGCACATGCAGACTATATGTTTATATTAATGGGTTTAATAATCACACTGGGACAATTAGCAAACTGCTTATCCGGAGGTGGGAAACTACTGTCAAAAACACAAAGAAATGGCAAAATAAAATCTTGATTTAAATAGGCATGTGAAATGGGGAAAAAAGATGTTTAATGCAATGAAATAATAATGTATTAAAGCAATATCGTGTTCTGTTGTGCAGCAATTCATTTGACAAAAATATCTCCAGTGGTGTTTCAGATTGTTCAGACCACAGATGTAGAAAGCACTTTAGTTGATTAAAAAAATAATGCAATGTTATGTTGAAAAATTTAATCAATAAAAAAGTATTTGTTATTCATTTGATTAAAGTTTTAACAAATTCTTTTGATTAGACACCATTTTGATGATGAAATTTTATTGAACTTTTGAATGCAGAATTTTGAGAAAAAAATAACCCTTCAATAACCACCATTTGAATGACCTCTCGTGTTTTTGCTTAAATGTTACAAATGTGTGGCACATAAAATGTCCTGGAAATGTCCTGGACAATTGTGCCTTGAAAAGAGTTGGAACCCTGCCCATACTAGGAACAGAGTGTCACTATAAAGCTGTTGTTGTATTGAGATGAGGTCAATGTCCCATGCCAAATTCTTCTGAATTATTATTCATTATAGTAATAGAACATTATTGTAATAGCCAGTGAATTTCTGGTGTTAGGATTAGTTTATGAATGCCCACGTAGAGGTTCTTGTGTGTGTTTTACAGTCTTGCTGCAAGTGCAGACTTGGAGGGACTTGAGATGTGGCTCTTGGCTGGGGCCGATCTAGCCATGACAAGTTATGATGGACAAATGCCAATGGAAGTGGTGAGTTAACGGAGAAGCATCTACAGAGTTTACACGGTCATGAAAATCTCGTAAATATCGGCGAATTTGAAAACTGTGATTTGCAGGTCTGGAAAAGACATTCAAATTAATAAAATATTTTTTTTCCACTCCGAAAGCTCAAGACTCCTTTGTCTTACTGACGACAATTGTACACTAAAAAGTTCAAATGTTTAAATATACTGAATTACTTCCAAGGATTGGTACCTGGCCTTAAAATTTAAATCTGCCAGCCGAGCCTGCCGTCTGGCTTTCCCCGACTTTCGAGACCTGGGAGGGAGACAAGGGGAGAGGGAAAGAGCAAGGTGGAGCGACAGTGAGAGAGAGAGAGGAGAGAGAGAGAGAAAAAAAGCTTGCCGGTTCCCAGACACGCCGTCGCGACGACAGCTGCTCCTCCCTGGGCGGACCGGAGCGAGTCCTCTGACCCCTGGTGGATGGAATGCCCCTCCACATTCTGCCAGCAGGTAGCGAGCCCTTCCGCCACTTGCAGCGGCTCCACCGCTCCAGGCGGCTGACAGCGAGCCCCTTCTCCCCTCACGGACAACGGCCGTTCCTCCGCGTCCAGGCGGCCAGCAGCGACTCCCCTGGCGGACGGACGTGGCTGCTACTTTAGGTGGATGCCAGTGGCGAGGATTCCACCACAGCGCATCCCTGCTCCTTCCCGGGTTTCGGGACCAATGTAACAGGGTTTAAAATAGACAAGGAAAAAATTTAATGTAAACTTAAACAAAAAGACACAAGCATAAACACGCAGGGTAGCTGCGTGTGGCTCTCTCTCTCATGAACTGCCACATCCAGCTCGGCTTTATCCCTCTCCTCGGCTGATTAGCCCGATTGGGGCCCGGCGGTCTGCACTCAAGGCCTGGCCCCGCCCTCCTCCTTGTCACAATAACCACAATAATCTATGCCTGAATGTGTCATTGGATTCATAAATCTATAAGACTGTAATGATTCTCTGGATAAAAGACCAACAGTTTTTGTTGGTTATAGTGTTGCATCAGGTACAAAATATGTCTTCTGTGTTGTCAAATCAGGTGTCAAACTAGTCTATAAAGAAATGTTGTCATGCTTCATAAAATATTTTATGAATGGGTTATGATTATGAATCTCACAATGCAGGCAAGAGCTGCTGGACGTGAGGAAGTTGTTGAGTTCCTACAACAAGCTCAATACCGAACTCAGGTACTGAACACACACACACACACACACACACACACACACACACACACACACACACACACACAGATACAAGCATTGCTCATTAACAGCATGCATATATATATATATATATATATATATATATATATATTACATATACACATACACATACACACACACACACACACACCGATCAGCCACAACAATAAAACCACCTGCCTAATATTGTGTAGGTCCCTATTCTCACTATTCTTCAAACCACAATTGTACAGAGTGGTTATCTGACTTTATCAGTTCGAAAACTGGATGGTTTTTTGTTTTTGGCACCATTTTTTGTAAATTCTAGAGACTGTGTGTTAAAATCCCAGGACATCAGCAGTTACAGAAATACTCAAACCAGCCCATCTGCCACCAACAATCGAGATGTTAAACCGAGGTCCTGACTCTCTGCAATCATTAAAAAATCCCAGGGTACTTCTTGTAAAGAGTAGGGGTGTAACCCTGGAGTCTGAATTCCCACATTCGACCTTCTCAATCATGGCCTTCTAAAATCCCCATCCATTAATTGGCTCTTTCACTCTACTCTCTCCTCTCCACCAACAGCTGGTGTGTGGTGAGCGTAATGGTGCCCTATGGCTGCCGTTGCATCATCCATGTGGATCCGGCACACTGGTGGTGGTTGAGGAGAGTCCCCTGTTCACTGTGTAAAATGCTTTGAGTGTAGTGTCAGAAAAGCAATAGATAAATGTAATGTTCACATTCATAATAATCTTTATTTGTATATAGTCATACACATCTGGGATGACATCAGGTTAAGAGAATAATGAAAGAATTTTCATTCTTGGGTGAACTATTCCTTTAAGATACCAACCAAACTTGGTTTTGTCCACATACTTTTAGCTTTTCATGCTTAAAATATTTTCATATTTCATTTAAAAATAAAAATACAATGTGCACTTTAAAGTGATCAGAAAAGGAATTTAATGAACATTTACAAAGGGAAGTGAACGTATAAATGCAGAAAACAATCTTGAAAGATTGCCTTGTTTACTAACTGTGCGTACACAAATTTGTGCGTGAAACAGGTGTGCACTTTTTCAGATAGAAATTATGATTAATCATTACTGATTCATACACAGTGCCTATATGTGTGTGTGTGTGTGTGTGTGTGTGTGTGTGTGTGTGTGTGTGTGTGTGTGTGTATATATTATATTATACACACACTGGTGGCCAACATTTTTGAATAATGTACAGATTTTGTTCTTATGGAAAGAAATTGGTACTTTTATTCACCAAAGTGGTATTCAACTGATCACAATGTATAGTCATGACATTAATAACTTGAAAGATTACTGTTACAATTTGAGAAAAAAATTCAGATTTCTTAAACTAAATTCTCATCCAAAAATCCTCCACATAAAACGAAGACAGCTTTGCAGATCCTTGGCATTCTAGCTGTCAGTTTGTACAGATAGCATGCTTCCTGTAGCACTATAGATGTGGATGTCTTGTCAGGCACTTCTCACGCACCTTACAGTCTAGCTCAGTGGTTCTCAACCTTTTTTGAACAAACGCCCCCCCTGACCTCTTCATGATCCTCTTAACGCCTCCCCCCCCTTAAAAAAACAAACAAAAAAAACCAAAAACACTTCAGAAATACTATTACAGCCAAACAATTGCAACACTGATACCTGAAGCCTGAGTTTTTGGTAAAAAAAAAAAAAACTGAAACAGAAGTTTCTTATTGTATTTAAACTACATGTAAAAGCCTCAAGTTGAGTAATATTGTGTTTGGAAAAAAATGCAAAAACACATGGATTGTTTGAAAGGTATTGCAAATGTATTTAGAAATTCAAACAAATTCAGGCTCACACACAAATTTTTTTAAGATGAACCAATCACGTGAACAATAACGTAACTAACCTAAATGGCCAATGAAAAAGCAGCGGTCGTTCGCGCACTCAATTAGCTAGGCAATATATACTAGGCTTCAAATTTGAATAGCCTACAAACGGTCATTTGATTTCAAATGACAAAACGACAACAGCTCGGCCACCTGAACTGAACCGAAGAAAAAATGACGTCAAAAACAGCCACTTTTTTTTTTATTAATTACGGTCATTAGTGTGAGCCCTGAGCACTAATTATGCGCCTAATTATGTATTCCGCGTTATGTACAGAAAAAGCCGGTGAAAGCACCTCTATTTTGTGCTGAAAATTCTCCGCCTCTTAAAAGCATGTGTAACTTAGAAGCGGCTCTCCTGGCATATCCTCCTGGTGAAGTGGCAGCAGTAATCCGAGCAAGACGAAGACATAGGCTAAGGAGAAGAGCTGAAAAGATTTTTGCGCAGGCCGCCTGTTGAGTACCTCGGAGTAACGCCCCCCATTTGTGCCTGAGCGCCCCCCCCTCTCTGCTGCCTCGTTACCGCCCCCATTGAGAAACGCTGGTCTAGCTGATCCCACAAATGCTCAATGGGGTATGGGCATAACTCTCTTTTCCAATTATCTGTTGTTTCTTTGCCGACCTTTTCTTTAGTTTTTCTGTTTCAAAAGTGGCTTTTTCTTTGCAATTTTGCACCCCTGAGTCTTCTCTTTACTGTTGTACATGAAACTGGTGTTGAGCAGGTAGAATTCAATGAAGCTGTCAGCTGAGGACATGTGAGGCATCTATTTCTTAAACTAGAGACTCTGTATTCATCCACTTGTTTAGTTGTACATCTGGCCAATCAAATCTCTTTCTGTTATTGTTAGAGCCAGTTGTTCTTTATCTTTGAAGACTGTAGTGTACACCTTTGTATGAAATCTTCATTTTTTGGGCAATTTCAAGCATTGTATAGCCTTCTTTCTTCAAAGCAATGATTGACTGATGAGTTACTAGAGAACATTTTTTTTGCCATTTTTGACCAAATATTGATCTTAAGACATGTCAGTCTATTACATACTGTGGCAACTCAAAAACAAACATAGACGGTGTTAAGCTTAGTTTAATAAACCAAATAGCATTCAACTGTGTTTGATATAATGGCAAGTGATTTTCTAGTACCAAATTAGCAATTTAGCATGATTACTCAAGGATACGGTGTTGGAGTGATGGCTAGTAGTGGTGGTGCTGTTTTTACACCAGTAATGTCCTGACTATACTTTGTGATTAGTTGAATGCCACTTTTATGCCAATTAAAGTGCCAATTTCCTAATGAAACAGAAAAATCTTTAATCGTTATTCCAAACTGTTGGCCGCTATATACAACCGTGGCCAAATGTATTAGCAGTGACATAAATTTTGTGTTTAGCAAAGTTTTCTGCTTCAGTTGATGTGGTGTTGATTCACATTGTTTCTAGATTATTGTGCAGAGTGATCAGATGCATTTTAAATAATTGCAAAAGCTTAATTGGCCAAAAAGATTTACTTCATCACAAAAAAACTAATTGCACTTTTTTTTTTACCCTGGCACAAAATGACCAGCTAACATAATTTCACTAATCATATCAGCAGCACCTGGGAAAGTGTGAATGAGTACTAGTCAGGTGAAATCACTCATTCTGATTGGATTATAAGAGCAGACTGATTGCTATAAAAGGAGGGAAGAAGTGCTTCCAATCACAATCACAATGGTTACCTCTAAAGAAAGACGTGCAGCCATCATCACTTTGCATCAAAAGGGCCTCACATGCAAGGAAATTGCTGCAAGGAATATTGCACCTGAAATAACCATTTACCGGATCATCAAGAACTTCAAGGAGAGAGGTACAACTGCAGTGAAGAAGGCTTCAGGAAGTCCCAGAGTGTCCAGCAGGCGCCAGGACCATCTCCTCCTGAGGAGTCAGCTACGAAATCGTGTCACCACCAGTGCAGAGCTTGCTTAATATTGGCAGCAGGTTGGTGTGAGTGCATCTGCACGCACAGTGAGGCGAAGACTTTTGGACAATGGCCTGGTGTCAAGAAGGGCAGCAAAGAAGCCACTTCTCTCCAAGAAAAACCTCAAGGACAGAATTAAATTGTGCAGGAAGTACAAGGAATGGACAGCAGAAGAATGGTGCAAAGTTATTTTCTCTGATGAAGCCCCCTTCCGACTGTTTGGGACATCTGGAAAATCAATAGTCCGGAGAAGAAAGGAAAACGCTACCATGAGTCCTGTGTCGTGCCAACAGTGAAGCATCCTGAGACCATCCATGTGTGGGGTTGCTTTTCATCCAAGTGAGTGGGTTCTCTCACAATTCTGCCCCAAAAACACTGCTATGAATAAAGAATGGTATCAAAATGTCCTGCAAGAGCAACTTCTCCCAACAATCCAGGAGCAATTTGGTGATGATCCGTGCATTTTCCAGCAATGATGGAGCACCATGTCACAAGGCAAGAGTGATAATGAAGTGGCTCTGAGATCATTACATTGAAATTTTGGATCCGTGGCCAGGCAACATGCCAGAGCGAATTGCAGAGGTTATGAAGAACAAGGGTCAACACTGTAAATATTGACTCTTTGCATATATTGAATGTTTTTGCCAATAAAAGCCTTTAAAACTTGTGAAATGCATATCATTGTTTTCCAGTATACCACAGAAACATGTTAAAAATAATCTACAATACTGAAGCAGCAAACTTTGCAAAACACAATATTGATGTCACTGCCAATACTTTTGGCCACGGCTGTATATACAGTGCATTCATAAAGTATTCAGAGCCCTTCATTTTTTTCACATTTTGTTATGTTGCAGCCTAATGCTAAAATGCTTAATATTTTTTATATATATATATATATATATATATATATATATATATTATTATTATTTTTACATCAATCTATACTCCATACCCCATAATGACAAAGCAAAAATAATGAGTTTTGAAAACTGCTCATTAAAAAGAAAAAACTGAAATATTACATTGACATAAGTATTCAGACCTTTTGTTATGACACTTGAAATTTAGCTCAGGTGCATCCCATATCATCATGGATCATCTTTGAGATGTTTCTACACTTTAATTGGAGTCCACCTGTGGCAAATTCAATTGATTGGACATGATTTGGAAAGGCACGCACCTGCCTATATAAGGTCTCACAGCTGAAAATGCATATCAGAGCAAAAACCAAGCCATGAGGTCAAAGGAACTGCCTGCAGAGCTCAGAAACATGATTGTGTTGAGGCATAGATCTGGGGAAGGCTACAAAAATGTTTTGACTGTATTGAAGGTTCCCAAGAGCACAGTATCCTTCATAATCCTTAAATGAAAGAAGTTTAGAACAACCAGGACTCTTGATAGAGCTGAACACCTAGCCAAACTGAATAATCTGGGGAGAAGGGCCTTGGTAAGAGAGGTGACCAAGAACCCGATGGTCACTCTGGTTGAGCTCCAGAGATCACGTGTGGAGATGGAAGAAATTTGCAGAAGGACAACCATCACTGCAACACTCTACCGATCTGGGCTTTATGGCAGAATGGCCAGACGGAAGCCTCTCCTCAGTGCAAGACACATGAAAGCCTGCTTGGAATTTGCAAAAAAAGCACCTAAAGGAGACTCAGACTGTGAGAAACAAGATTATCTGGTCTGATGAAACAAAGTTTGAACTGTTTGGCCTTAATTGACCAAGTGTCATTTCTGGAGGAAACCAGGCACTGCTCATCATCTTCGCAATACCATCCCAGCGGTGAAGCATGGTGGAGGTAGCATCGTACTGTGGGGGTGTTTTTCAGCAGCGGAGACTGGACAGGGTTGACGGAAAGATGAATGCAACAAAATACAGATATATCCATAATGAAAACCTGGTCCAGAGAGGCATAAGGTTCACCTTCCAACAGGACAATGACCCTAATACACAGCCAAGACAATGCAAGAGTGGCTTAGGGACAACTCTGTGAATGTCCTTGAGAGGCCCAGCCAGAGCCCAGACTTGAAGTGTGTGTGTGTGTGTGTGTGTGTGTGTGTGTGTGTGTGTGTGTGTGTGTGTGTGTGTGTGTGTGTGAGAGTGTGTATTTATCACTTTGTGGGTACCAAATGTCCCCATAAGGATAGTAAAACCTGAAATTTTTGACCTTGTGGGGACATTTTGTCGGTCCCCATGAGGAAAACAGCTTATAAATCATACTAAATTATGTTTTTTGAAAATGTAAAAATGCAGAATGTTTTCTGTGAGGGGTAGGTTTAGGGGATAGAATATAAAGTTTGTACAGTATAAAAACCATTATGTCTATGGAAAGTCCCCATAAAACATGGAAACACAACGTGTGTGTGTGTGTGTGTGTGTGTGTGTGTGTGTGTGTGTGTGTGTGTGTGTGTGTGTGTGTGTGTGTGTGTGTTTGTTCCAAATAAAACTTTACTCAAAGATCTTGCTGCGCATGCTCTTAAAAAAAGAGTGCGTCTTTAAGGATATGCTTTGCAGTGCGACATAAGGGTGTGCAAATGATGCTTTTCCTTTAAGTGAAATGTCTACCACTATGTAAAAGTCACTTATGCTGCTCATGGAGAGTTCATTCACACAACAGTGTCATTTTTGTTGCATGATATGGTGTATACTTGAATGCAACACAAAGTTATACATTTTTAATTTGACAACAAAATCCCTCGTCTTTTTATTGCAGCCAGTATTTGAGGAGAATGAGGAAGAGGTAAATTGTGTTTTGAGCTGTTATATACAGCATGAGCTGTGCTGTGATTGGTGACTTGCATGTTTCAACCATGGTCAGATTCTAGTCACTTGCTGATCTCATTTTTTGCTCATAAATTAACAAGAAACAGGACTGGATTGAGAACTGAATTCATCTTCAGCTGGAATTGTGATGCACCTCATTTTTACTGATGGAAACATTGATCTGGACACAGCAGAGTGGATTGTAAAGTTAAAAACTGTACACTAATGTTGCTTTAAAACTATTGTAAAACACATTATACTTCTCATTTCATTCCAAAAGTAGTCCACACACAGTTAGACAAAGCTGGCGATGCAATCTGGACCTGTTCCCATTGACTAACTGGCTTATTTTCATGGTCACAATGCCGAAAAATAAATGTTAAAAACAAGCAGACTTAAACATAAAAAGTTTTAGTTTCTTTGGAGACATTAAACTATCATTTCAGGCAAAGACCAGAAACAAGCAAAGACATTTGCTTTAAACAATGCCGTATGAACATACATGACTGTTAGAGCATGAGCATGACTGATCTATAGTGGAGTAAGCACATTTTTATTTATGTCTTTAATGGAATGCAAATGCAATATTGCAAGCCATCCACACTTTTTATGAATGTACTATTTTTTTCTCTTTCTGTCTCTACTCTAGAATGGCGAGTTTATCGAGTTCACCGCTTGCCCAGCAAGATCCTGAGGAGACCGTCCTACTAGCTGTTATTTCCTGCAATTATCTCCAGTTTCTCATTTTCAGCAAACCACGATTTTCTTTGTGAGCCCCTTAAAAAAGCACAAGCCATATTGTTTCTTTTTTATTCTTTGGTCCATCCCAACAGATATGAAATTATTTTGATATTGACAGTAAAAGAATGCTATTTCTGTATAAGCACATTATTCAGGGAATTTTACAGCACAGTGCTAATGTAAAAGCAATATGAGAACATATTAATGTGTTTTATGGAGGAGTATGTTCATTAGAATATGATGTATTTATTATTTACATATAGAAATGCCCATACCTGAAAACTGTTCAACTTTTTCTTACTTGCACAATATGTAATAATTCAGTATGTAATAATTGAATTACCATTTGCACTTGACCGCTGCAGAACCTGTCTCAGGTGCATTTACAATCAGTCAACTGTGCATGCTGTTTGTTCATCCAGTGTTCTTCATGTGTTATCTGTCAGTGCTATCTCAATCATATAAATGCATTTGTAAATGTATTTAAATGAATAACATTAGGCAGTTTTAATGTTAGTGAAACGTGTATGTAAAGCACACTGCTTTTACAGAAATGTGCTAAAAAAAATTATAATAATAAATTGGATTATCGTTTTAAAAAGTAATCAGTTGTCATGTGAGTAACTTTCTAAAGCAAAGTATAATTTTAGTTAACCAAAATTTATATAAATGAGGTGTAATGTTTCTTTTTTTTCTTTGTCCTCCTCTTCAGATTGGTCATGCTTGAATTATTAGATCAGCTCAGGAAATGTTTCAATCTATTTTACTATTTCAAACTATTTTAAACCCATTTTAAATGTGTCTTGTAATAAAGCAAAAACAATTATGGTCTTGTTGTCCTAGCACATGCCTATACTGTTGTGTTCTTTTTGTTGAGTCAATAGGACTGAAAAAGGCAATAAATGCATTTGTGGTTTGTTGCTGTAAATGTTAAATAAAATTGTCGAGCACAAAGAGAAATGTATTTACTAAAATTATTTATACTTGAAGATGTCTAATTTCATGTTGTTCCATCAGCTGTTGTGTTAAGCACAAAGACAAAAGTCATTGCACAAGAATGTTAACATAATCAGCATATTGTTAAGTCAGATGTCACTGTATCAAATAGAAAAACGAAATGTCAAATGGCTAAAGCATTGGTGTGATTCACTTGACATTGATACTTCTACTGTCACCCTTCACAAAAATCTGTAAATATCTGCCAACATTATGGAATGGTGGAATTGAATGATTAACATAATCTAGACATTGTACATTTTAAGTTTGCTGAATGGACTTGATTAAAAATGACTTTACGTGATAAAGTAGCCACAAAAAGTAGTTTAAACACTTCAGCAACACTTGCACAGTGACATTCCATCTGCTAACAAAACACCAAACCAAGACAGTACGCTACAAGCAGACTTTGCAAACCAAGAGATGTTAGAAGTTGTTAGGTTATAAGTGATAAAACAATATCCAATTAAATACACTTTTAACTGTGACTTACTGTAAGTGTACAGACACTTTTTCAGGCCACTGTTTGTTGATTATGAAGAGGATACTTAAACTAAAATTAAAGCTGAACTTTAAGAATATGCACTAGTTAAAATAGACGATGCTGTTCCGATTGCTCTTTTTCTGCCCCAGGAACCCAGAAAAGCCGGTTGGACCTGAAGAGTCGTCATTCCAGTCTGAATGAAAAGCCCAGTGTGAACTGTACACGTTTCGTGCAGTATAAAAAGACACTGCACACACAAGTTATGTATAGCTGAGCCGAGGACATTTTCAGAAGAGCCAGCGACGTTTCTTTGCACTTTAGTAACAATATTTGTTTCGCTACGGCGGCGACGCATATTTCGGATGGATGACGTGAACTCGGTCAGGAAGAGTTTACGTTCAACGAGGAGATACTTTTTGAAAGTTATGGTGCAGTTGCGGTAAGGGGCCGTTCACACTCGACTCGTTCTGGCGTTCCGTCTGCGCTATTTGTAATTGTTGGTCCACATAGGCTTACACATGCCTCAGACGAACGTATTTTAGCGTATACGTTTTATGGCATCGCGCCATATTTAATTTTGACGGGAATGAAAACCGCCTGAAAATACATATGGCGCTTAGAATAAGGTCTACTGCGATGCGTTTGTTTGTGTTGATTAATGTTGCGTTTATAAGATGATATGTCTAGTTAAAAGTATTTATTGTAAAAATGAAAGGGTTTTAAAAACACGTTTCAGGCCTCCTGCGGTCTGTTCTGTTGGGCTCAGTTAAGCTGTTGAACGGAATGTGTGAACGGCCCCACAGACGGCGGAAGACAAGGTCCTTCGGATGTGGATAACGCCGGGTCGGATCTTCTTTGAGGGGTTTATTTGGTCTCTCTGGTGCAGTGGTTCTAAACAGTTCAACAGTTCTATCTCAAAATTGTGAAATGTTTAGGACCACTTGATCAGGGAGACAATGTCACTGGGTTCTGGAACAAGGACATCAGCCTATATAACCTGTTGTAGGCTCCAGTTGTTGGACATTTCAACAAGTGCAAGGTGGATCTATACACTGTAGTAAAAAATTAAAATAATAATATATATATATATATATATATATATATATATATATATATATATATATATATATATATAGAGCCTATTGTTAGTTTAAGGAGCTAACCTTAACTGTTAAAAACTAACTTTTTGTTTTGTTGTGCATTTATATTGTTAAATATAGCCTACTGTAATAAAAAGAATTTGCCAGGAAAAAAATATGCTAATAATGTGTTTATTAAATGTTAATGAACGACCATTTATTCCTTTATTATAATCATTTATTTGTTCTAATTTGTTCTATATAAGAATCAACCTGACTACACTGAACAAATAAACGATTTTGTAGTGAAGAACATAGCAGAATAAGTAAATTCTACATTCAAACGTAAAAATGAATTCTCTAGTTTATAAGGAAATATTACTTTACAGTGTGTCATTTTGTGTCAATCCTAAAGCAGAAACCCTATATTTATTTGCTAATTTAAGTTAATTGTACTTAACTTTTCGATGCTGGTAAAAAAAAGAATGATGTTGCATGGTTTCTCTGTTTGCAATTTTATTGACACCGTTTTTATTGTTATTTGTGTTGTTACGTTTGGTAACTTCTTGTTTAGTGCAGCCTGAAGTTCATTTTCTACTCAAAATGACCAGTTTATGATCAAATAAAATAATAATAATAAAAAATAAAAAATACATAATCTGTTGATTGTCACCCTCATATGTTTTTTCATAGACTTCATAGTACGCATTAAGCTTCACAGTGGGAGGCTTCCATGCCATGTGGTATACATTATATTTAATATGTGTTTGTAAGCAAAGTTCAAAACATGACATGTTCTAATAATATTTCATTTAAATATTACTAAGATAAGTTAAGCACCATGTATACTGGATATCATATTTGAAAGTAAAAGTTACAGTATTTACTAAAATGTTTAAGTTAAATGAACTCAACTCACTTTAACCAATATTATATCATGAGGTTAAGTATTTTATTTCATTAAGATTTGCACAGATTTTACATAGATTTGTGTAAAAACTTGAAAAATAAAAATTTGGTAAATTGTACTTTTTTCAGTGTACATTGGGTTACACCATGCAGCAAATATTTTTGTAACCAAAGTAAAAAAAAAAACCATTTAAATTTTTTTTAAATATATATATATATATATATATATATATATATATATATATATATATATATATATATATATAATATGTAAACAGTTTTGTCAGTCAGTCATTTACTAGCGGATATGTATTTATGTCATTTTTCTGATTAATGCGGTCTAAGCTAAAATAACCATTTAAAAGAATTAAAAGTGTTGTTTGTTGCAAACACTAAAGAGTTGTGATGCATTTGTGCGTTTGTGAAATGTACGTCTCTCTCTCTCTCTCTCTCTCTCTCTCTCTCTCTCTCTCTCTCTCTCTCTCTCTCTCTCTCTCTCTCTCTCTCTCTCTCTCTCTGTCTCTCACTCTCTCACTGTCTTTCTATAGTTTGGTATTATATGAATACTCATACGCAAAATCTACGAAAATATGTTGAGTATTTTTTTGTTGTTGTTTTATTTGTTGTGGTCTAAACTGGGACCAAAAACATCATCAGTTTGGTTATGTTAGCTTATAGTCTTATAGCCTATTATTTAGGAACAATTAAATTGAATGGGTATGGGTATGGGTATGGGCTACTGGTGGGTCTGTGGGAAGTACGTAGGACTAGCTTTTGTATTTGTTGTGTGGTATATCCTTTCTCTTTAGAAGTAATTTTCTTTCTCACGTATGCCCCCTTGTGTTTCCCTCTGTTAATATTGTGTCGAATTAATATAAATTATTTTCATTTTGCTTATTCAAGATTAAAATATCATCGTCTCGCCCATCCCAAACACTCTTCATTGCAAAAGTCAAAAGATTAAAGGACACACCAAACTGACCCTGCCAGCAGTGTTTGGTTTACTGGTGTGCTGTCCGTGGTGCTGAACTCAAGCCTCCCAAGTCTCTGGGGGACCATTCGCGGTCTTTGCTAGCCTTTCAACATTCGTTTGTCAGCTTGATTAAATGGGCCGAGCCTTAAGATTTAAGAGTTTGTCTTAAGGTTTGACAACGGCACGACACAGATGAACACAAACTGTCATGCAAATCAATATCTACAATTATCATGTCTCAACAATTTCATCAGTTCATTAGGTAAGCAAAAGGGCGACCTGTGACCTTGCTTTTAATTACAGATCCCGACAAAACCATGCAGAGATGCTGCAAGCTGTGCATCAAACAACCACTGTACATATATCGACTGTTTGTCGTACAACACTCCACTCGATATAATTTCGGTTCCACCACATACTGATCACGGTACAGTATTTAGGGTTAGGTCAGTGGGGTCAAAAACTTTCGAGGTCCAAAAACTACACAAGATGTAAAGGTATATAACCAAGTGGTTAAATGTCTTCTAAAAGCTGTATGGTCTGTTTTGGATGAGAAACAGAACAAAATGTGACTCCATTATCACTGTAAATCTTGACATTAGCAGCCTCCTTGACACACGCATGAGAGGAGCAGCCTCGCGCTTGACGCATGCGCAGATCGCGCACAGCCGAACAAGTCGTAATAGTTTGAGAAGACATAAGGGTGAGTAAATGATGAGAGAATTAGCCCTCATTAGCAATCATTTTTTGGGGAAACTGTCCTTTTAAAAACTTGTCTACAAAAAAGGCTATTGAACATTCTCACCGTTAAATACTAGGTTCATTTAATACACGTTGGCCTTCCGTGACAGTGAAAAAATGACACAAATAGAGGGGCGTATTGTCAGACGGTCACAATGGGCACCTGACATCAAATTTCGTGGTATAGGCTTTTCAGAAAAATGTCAAAAGTTAAATAATTATGTATAAAAAAGCATATACATACAGGTAACATACAAAGTATCAAAACATTTTATGGCAAACATAAATTGTCATTAATAATTTGTATACAATTGCAATGCATATAAAAAAGAGATAACTAACACCGTCCTGAGATTTATGAAAAGTCCCTTGTCATGAACAGTTCAACCTTTTAGTGTTCACTTATTAAAACTAATAGTTTATTAAAACTCCACTATTACTTATTAAAACTAAAAGTGTAGTTTTCTTTTTATATTTCAGTAATTTCAGCCAGGTCTCATGATTTAGTTGTGAACTAGGTGTTTGAAACCAACATACAAATCACTGCTAGATTAAACAAGCATATGTGAACGTGGACTTTTGACTAGTTACCAAATTGCTTTGTATTAAAACATCCCCTCGCGCGCTACATCATCCAATCCTTTATTCATAAAAGAACCAAAACGAAACAATTATTTTAGGAAAACTCCCTCCAGTCTTATGCTTCAATGAACCCACATTTTGCTGTCCCGTGACGTTGTTAAATTATTCATGGGCGTTCAATACAATCTCTGATTCTGTTTACCCGAGTCCTCTAAGGCTCTTTTTGATCTGGGAGACGCGTCCTAAATAGCGGCAACATTTGCTAAACGCTCCGTCTTGCACCGCACTGGTGGAGCTCGGTGTGGTGAGTTTGGGTGGAAGATATTTCAGAAGTCTTAATGAGGAGCCCGGAGCGATTTGCTTACATGCGCAAGGGCAGCAGATGTCGAGCTGCGCTCCCGTGAGACTCGATCTGCGGAATTTCATCACCGTGCCAGGATGTCCCTTCCCCATCCAGGAGGGAGGTGCGGGAGAGGCTTGTGTACGTGGTAAATCACCTTTACAATGGATTGTAATCATCAGGCTGTAAAGGACCAATAATACCCCACCCTTCAGACCCGAAAAACTAATCTGAAAAGCTGGGCTATCAATGCAACTTACGACTACGTATATTGGGGCAAGTTGATGAGCCAATATCCCTTCCAATTCACAATTGTCAACCGTCAACTGCCTATAATTCCCTTAATCGTAGCGACAAAACCCTGCTCCTTCAAAGGATAGTCTACAGGAACGAGTATATTATGGCAATAATGCCTGCCTGCTTATCTACAACGTGCTCCTCTGTATACACGAGATAAGAGTTTATATTAAGAGGGCAGCAGTAATGTCCTGTTTTCGGCTTTGAAAGCTCAACAAATAAGTGACCAATAAGCTGCTCAGGAACAGCACAGTTTTGCATTCGGCTGCTCAAACAATGAGCACCAGGGAGCCTTTGCTGGATGTGGATCCGTCTTGGTACTTAAGGATCTAGTATTCAAAACGAAGGGGCCTTGAAATAGACTTTAATCGCCACACAACAGAATGGTTAAAGACACATTTGAAAGGATTCAAATATCGGGCAGTAAAGGACTCTCATTTTGCACAGTATTTATTTGTTTAGTTGACCAGAAGTTTCACTTTTCCTTTCACATGCTGTTTGAATTGCTGCATTATACACAGGCATAAACAACTGATGTCTAGGTGATGTCTGACAAACAGGCATGGACTATCTAGAACCAGATATATTTTGAGAATCTTTTTATGCATAATTTTCATGAAAAGCACACCACTATTTTATTTTGTATGCTTGGGTTTGCATCAACAACTAAAACAATTACATCAAGAGATAAGACAACAGCTGACAGGGTCGTAGCTAATGAACAGTGGTAACGATTATAGGGGCCCACAGGTCTAGGGGGGCATAACAAATGTGTATGCTATCCTATGAAAGGGGCCCAGAGCAACATACAGTCATGGGGCCAAGAATTACTTGCTACGGCCCTGACTGGAAAGTGTATTTCAGTTTAACTATTCAATCTTTTTTTTACATACTGTACATATATTGCACTGCAATTAGTGTATCCATTGTGTGTCCTTTGTTTAGAACACAAACACTGCTGACAGGGGTGGGAGTAGCTATCTTGACCCAATACAGAATGGCAAATAGTGGATATAAAATAATAAAAAATTATAAAGATTAATCAGCTTAACCCAAACCTTAATCAGTGTTTATTTACACTCACCCTAACACATTTTTTCAGTTTATATAATCTCTTTTATAATTTTTGTAATGGCAGATAGTTTTAACACTCACATTGTTGACCCCACACTCTGTGCCATGATGAAATTGCATTCAAACTGATGACTCAATTAAAAATGTTCTGTGGATTTAAAAATGTATACTTTTGGACCCCCAAAACAGACCGTCTCAAAAGGCTGCTTATCTTCACTATCCAGAAAGAGGATCTTATTGTGGATATTCATGTACAGTGGCATCACTGTTGCTTGTTCCTGATGGAAGTAAATAGCATTGACCTGTTTCAGTGACCTCACTTTTACCCTGCAACCACCATATTTGTGACCACCAGCATCAAGAGGAAGCAATGGCAGTGTTGTGACTCACTGACATGGTTATGGCTATGGGTAGGTGTATGTGTGCTTTTAAGGATATGGATCAATGTTTCCATACTAAGGTTAGGGTTAGGGGTGGGTAGGGGTGGGCTTTAGGGATAGGGATCAATCAGGTAGCGGGGAGTAAGAATCTGGCAGGGAGTCAGATTCCGCCATAATCAATCAATCAATCAATCAATCTAATCTATCTATCTATCTATCTATCTATCTATCTATCTATCTATCTATCTATCTATCTATCTATCTATCTATCTATCTATCTATCTATCTAGCTATCTATCTAGCTATCTATCTATCTATCTATCTATCTATCTACAGTATTAGTTCATGTTAATTCATGGTGATTTAACTAATGTTAACAAATACAAATTTTGATATTTAAAATTATTTAGTATATGTTGAAATTAGCATTAACTAAAATTATGACATACTTAATAAGTACTGATTATTTTTACAATAAATCAATTTTTCAAAATGATTTAACATAAAGTAAAGTGTTACTGATAACAGCACTAAACTCTTAAGTCAGCATATGTATTGGACTCTGTGGAATGACGGTAGGCTATTGGAAAAAATGCCGCACGAAGACTCTGTCGGTGTTGGTCCAAATTCAAAAATGTTATGGTTTTATGTTAAGCAGCCTGCATTGGTATATCATGCCTCTCCATATGCTAGTTCGATCACACCAAATTCGAGAAACTGAGCGCCAGAGCAGCATCAAGCGCGACATCGACTACACATAGCTAGCCACGAGGAAGAGCGTGAGAGAGAGAGCGAGAGAGCGAGAGAGAGAGAGAGAGGTGGAGTTGCTTAAGGTAGTCCTCCTCAACAGGCTCACATGAGTTCACTCATAGACGTGCAGTGTAGACAAGACAAGGGATGGACAGCCTATCCAACCAGGATGTATGTCAAAGGATCATGGATCACGGATGGATGTTTGGGGGTTCTTGTGTGCTTTGACGAGTATCCAAATTTGGATGTATGAATTTACCTGTGACAACTAATTTGAATAAGAAACAGGACGATCTAAATGAGTCATCAGTTGGATTTATGTGAGAAAGACCCTCTGGATATGACCACGACACTGGTTGGGCTTCAGAGAGAACAATCTGTAAAATGACTCCGAACTCCAGAGCTCTGAAATGACTTTGCGTTTGCTTTGAGCAGGGCGAGGAGATATATAGCCTACACAGCTGGACAATGGATTTACAAAACTCAAACGGGTCGACTGGGTCAGACAAGCAGAAGCCCAGTCTGATTGACCTGGGGACGTTTCTCGTGGACGCTGACATCATTTTTGGATTTACAAGCCATCTTTTAAAACGAAAAGCCAAGGTAAGGGTGCTCGCACACTGGACAAAACACTCCTGAACAAAAAAGTTGACTCATTTACAACACATTACACTAAGGGCTGACAAACACAAAACTGACTATGCTCTTATAGTCAAACACGTTTTAAGCCTATCATAGGCTACATTTGTAGTTCGCCATTAGATTAATGAATGTGTGTGGCGATTCATTTCAGCACCACGAACAGCTCTCGTCGTCCCCACCAAGTGTGCTCTTAGCAACTTCGCGAAAAAACACGAATTAAGTAGGCGGAAGTCACGTCTCTCTCTCTCTCTCTCTCTCTCTCTCTCTCTCTCTCTCTCTCTCTCTCTTATGAACTGAGAGAATATCTCTCGAATTGTACATGAACTGACCTGAAAGACTTACAACCATAGGCAACTACAAAAGCCGTTCGTATCGTTCATTAAAATCTCCAGCGGGCATCTCAAACACGTTTTAAGCACTTATATTTGGAATAAAGCACTTTTCACACGATAGCAAACTTTGTACACGATTAAAAGTCGGATTTCGAAGACTTGACTACAGGGATACGACTCAACTAAGCTAACATACAAACAGACACCTCAGACTTCGAGACAAAAACAACAGCTTATGTCAGTCTGGCGTTTTTATAAATCACCAGTGGCCCCACAAAAACGGATATTCTTGTTCACATAAAGGTTTTGGAACAAACTTCCGGAGATTAAGTAGCTAATATATGCCACACATCCTATATAACTAGACGTATTCAAAATGTCGAACTATTAGGCTACACTTAGACTACACATTTGGCTGTCTCGTGCGCCCGCGTTAAACGGTCTGTTATTGATGGTTTGAATTGACTAGTTGCGCTGTCACAGACAAAGGATTTAATGTGGGTTTTTTTGAGGAGGGGGTTGACAGTATTCGGGTTGTGATTGGATGTCACGTGACCAGAGTACATTCATCGTGAACATTAAATATTTAGCGATGGATAATTAAATATGTAAACATTTACACAATTGACTGCAAACGGCGAGGTTGGAAGCGGTAGTTAAAATGAATACCAGAGGGTGGCGCCAGAGTAACAGGCATGAGACATCCTCCACAGACCTGCAGTCTGACAGTCGACACTTGCAATGAACTGCACTATAAAATATGACGTAATTTATGGCGAGATATTTATTTATTTATGACAAACACGTTTTAAAATGTATTCGTGGGAATAACTGTGCATGCACTTTTCCTTTTAAAATATGCTTTTGCTATTTTGTCATTATGAACTGTTGCATATCAGACATGCATTTTTAAACTCATTTTTATTTATTTATGTGTTTGTTTATTACAGCGCACCTCACATACACACGCATTACATTTATGGAGAAAATATTTAATTCACTAATTCAGCGACAGCAACTTTATTTCTACTTTTTGTCCGTGCATAAGCAGGCCATATTAGCTCCACAACCACCACATAAGGGTTTGAAATAGTTTCTGAATGCTTAGAGCGCAGCTCCACCCCTCCAACTAGAGTGACCAAGCAGCGCCCGTTGACAGGCTGCAGTCAAACTTCGCTTCGGCATGCGCGCGTCGTCATGGGACTACAGCAAACTTTACCAAGGGAATTTAGCAATGCCTCATCTTTTGCGCTCCCACTGACACTACAGGAACTCTGTTCCTAATCAATGTGTGTAGCACGATTTTAGACAAACAAAGGCGCAATATAGTGCACTCTATGTCTGCCGTGGCGTTTTGATCATTGATACAGAGATGATGGAGTTGACACAGAGGAATGCACAAGGAGAGTGTAAGATCGGCCGGTCAACTGTAAGTCCTATTATGAACAGCTGATGCTGAGAAGTTATTCTGTTTGAGTGCCATTGTTTGCGCATTAGCCTACGTTTGAATAACTTGCAACCCATTCGTTTGGTCACACATTACATTACAGTGTTCATGTTACAGTATATTTACACAAATTAAGAACTGAATAATGAACTATTAGCCTATGCGCTTTACATTAATTTCCCCTTTGTTAAGTGTTTATAAATGTGTTCATTAATGACTAATACAGCATTTACAAATGTGTTATAAACCATTTATATGCAGTTATAACAATATCATTAAAAGGCTATATAGTCAAGCAATACTGGCCAAATAATGAGCATCATGATATAAATGCTTAATAAGTGCACTTATTCATTCTTGTGTTAATTAAAAACATACAAAGGATGAACTCGTGATTTAATGGCACAGTGCAGCAAAAATAGATTATTATAGTGAGGATAAAGGGACTGATGTCACAAGAATGTTGTTTCTCCAAGTTGAGTCCCTACTTACCTTGTCCAAGTAGTCCTCTACAAAAACACTATTCAGGTCTTCATGCTCACAGCATACATCATAATAAAACTTAATGACTATTAAAACCATACAGAACTTCATATACATAGGTTTCTAATGTTGGCAGATCCTTAACAAAATTCGATATATGTGTGAACTTTACAAAAAAGTTATTGTGTTATTAAGTATTTATGCATGGAAGACATCTTTTTTTTTTTTTTTTTGCATATTTTTATAAACACATATCAATGATCTGAAATGCATGTTATTATTAGTCATTAATGCACCCCATTATAAACTTATATATATATATAAATAATAATTCACCCAACAATGAAAATTCTCTCATCATTTACTCACCCTCTGTCCATCCCAGATGTGTATGACCTTCTTTTGTTCTGCAGAACACAAACAAATATTTTTAGAAGAATATCTCAGATCTATAGGTCCATAAAATGCAATTGAATGGTGATTAGAACGTTGAAGCTCAAAAAAACACATTATGGCGGCATAAAAGTAGTCCATACAACTCCAATAGTTATGTCATCTGAAGCGATATAATAGGTGTGGGGGAGAAACAATGAATAATAAAGTCCTTTTTTTTCTTCTTCTATAAATCTCCACTTTAACTTTCACTTCTACATTCTTCTACAATACTCTTTTTTTTTTTTTTTTTGCATTCTTTGTCCAAAGGTGGAGATTTATAGTAAGTGAGTGAGTCTGTTTCTCACCCACACATATCATATCGCTTATGTAGACATGGATTTAACCACTGAGTAAATGAAGAGAGCATTTCCATTTTTGGGTGAACTATTCCTTTTTTGGAATAGAAAATGCAGGTTTTACATGCACGTGAACTTTATATTTAACAGATGTAGAATATTTTGCATCTTGTAATATGATTTTGTTGTATTACAAAAAGGTTGAAGGCTGTTCAAGCGGAGAGTCTTCATTCTCACTTGAGTTGAGTGCAAGGAAGAGACTGTCAGCGGAGGAACAAAGGTGTGCCAGTAGACCACCACCTGAAGGCGCAGGAGCGGTGATCGTCTCTGAATCAGACAGAGATGAGGCGAAAGAAGATCTGTGCAAGCAATGTCAGATGACTGTCACCAAACTAAGGAGGCAAGTCCTCGCTTTGGCCGACCCCACATCCTTAAAGGTCAGTCTGTGAGAAACACTATTTTGATGCCATTGCAAAACAAGCAAGCACCTCAAAGACAGAGCGACATCATTTGAATTGATTTTAGTGTAGTTTTGGTAATAATTCAGACTTTTATTGTAATTAATGATATTATTTTCAGAGGGCCCTCTTTGGTTGATGCAGGAGTGCTATAAATATGATAAGAACATTTTGTTATTTTTAAAGAGCACTTGACTTTTACCTGGGCCTCAAAGCTTTGAAGGTGTCACTTTGTTGCGTTCTGTTGCTCTACTCTTTTAGCAAACCATTGAAAAAGCATTTAGGTACACAAATCAGATGCAATACTCAGTGATTGCCTCTTAAAGGCAGTTTCTATTAAGATCTCATAATCTGATGAGAAGTCGACACAAATGACACTATGACACTCTTAACAGAAAACTTATATCCTATTCAGGTCCATATTTGCATTACAACGTCCATGTTGTAGACTGTTGTGGTTCACGCTTTGAGCTATATGTTTTGCTGAGCTATACGCTTTGTTGTGCTTCAGATGTGCAGTTTTGTGGCATTTTCCTGTACAATCCACGTATATGGCTGATTCAAAATTCCTTGTGTCCACTAAATAAATGAGATTTCAGTGGCTTGACTCAGTGCTGTTTGTTTGGTTCTTGTTCAAACTTGTTAAACCCCATCAAGCTGGAGTGGGAGGGTAGGAGTGAGGTGTGAGAAACTCAGATGTGTGGCACAGTGAATCCCTGGGCTTGCCAATGCAGAAAGTGGATGAGCATGACAAAAAAGAGCTGGGTAAAAAAGTAAACCTTTTAAAGTAGTACTAAATGGACTAAATTGAATCCAAATTTTCTGCCAAACAAATGAGCTTTATAAGGTTAATGCTTTCTCGAGTTTTAGATTAACAGTACCTTCATACCCTAAACTTTAAACCTCAACCTAACCGACTCTGGCCTAAAAAACAAACGTGAGATGAAAAATGTAAAAGCTGAAGCAAGAATTTCATTTTGTGGTGCTTCTATGAGACTTTTGGCTGACGTGCATGCACATCTGGACAATGCTCTATCAGTTGAGCTACCATGCAATTTGATTGCATCCGAGCAAGCTTGTAAATGTTGTTGGTTATGTCAGGTAAATGTTATAATTGGGGCTGTCATTCCGATTAATTAATCAAAAGAATCGCAATTAATCACATACATGAATATTTGCTGCAAAAAGGCCATCAAATAAAGATACTTCAAATAAATAATGCATAGTAAGTAATTGACAGCAACCTGTTTTGCACAGAGTTCGTCAAAATGTCCAGTTCTCACAAGACATGTTGTTGCATGCCGTCTGTGTTATTTATTAATTGTCACTCTATCTACTCTATTTACATGTGTGTGCCTCAGTCAGACATGTTTGGAGCATCTCACTTGTATTCAGCATCATAAATGGCACCTTTTTAGGACACTATGCCAAGTTAAAAGAAGGGAAACCTCTGAAAATCACATCTCAAGATTCCTATATTTTGTTGTGCTTCCTCAGTGAGCGGTTTTCATTCTATCTATTGACGTGGTGTGTAAAAATGATGATTTAAGTTTGCATTGCTCTTATTGTAGGAAAATTCATACTTTTATTATGGAATTATGTATGCGTTAGGTGGCATGATTTCTTGCGTTCATTTTTTTTTACGCATTTAAAAAAACAAAATAGAATTAATCGCACTATAATTAATTGCACTAACTTAAATCAACCGCTCTAGTTCACCCAAAAATGAAAATTCTCTCATCATTTACTCATCCTCATGCCATCCCATGCCATATCTTTGTAGGTCCATACAATGCAATTGAATGGTGATCAGACCTCTGTAGCTCCAGAAATCACATAAAGGAAACATAAAAATAATCAATTTGACTCGACTGGTTAAATCCATGTCTTCAGAAGCGTTATAATAGGTGTAGGTGAGATACAGAACAATATTTAAGTCCTTTTTTACACTAGATCTTCACTTTAACTTTCACTTTCAGATGTGAACGTTAAACTAAACAGGCACAACATGCGACTTTCAGATGTAAAAGTGAAAATGGAAATTTAGAGTGAAAAAACGCTTAAAATTACTTCTGAAGATATGGATTTATGGATTACTTTTACGTTTCCTTTATGTGGTTTTTGGAGCTACAATAGGTCTGATCGCCATTCACTTGCATTGTATGGACCTACAGAGCTGAGAAATTCTTCCAAAATTCTTTGCTTGTGTTCTGCTGAAGAAAGAAAGTCACACATCTGGGATGCATGAGGGTAAGTAAATGATGAGAGAATTTTTATATTTTGGATGAAGTATCCCTTTGAAATGTATCACCTTACACATCATGCACTATAGTAAACGTATTTAGATGTCATTACATAGCATTGGACCAGGGCGAAAAGTGTTTATAAACTGATAATGTGCCATTTATCTCGTGATTTGTGTAAAAGTGAATAAAAGTCATTGTCTTTGTAGCGCCTCTAGTGTTAATTACACCAGGAAAGTGCCATGATATGTAACAATGAATCATGTAAAATTATTTTGCAAACATGTAGGTATAGTAACGTGATTCTATGAGACCAAGTGGAGTGATCAAAAATAGAGTTTTCAATCTTTCCACCATTGCATTACGTGTTCCTGAGTGCTAGTAAATGGAAGCTATAAAACCATCCAGCATTGTTTGTTTGCAGTCTCTCTGCTCACTTTGTGAAGGCTACAAAATTACTTTTTCTCTAACCTTCCCTTTCTGAAGTTTTCGACAGCTTTTCTTACTTTCGCACACTGTATTCATGGAGAGTACCAGTCTCCAAGAGTCTGTGGAGAGGTTTAGAGGACTATTGGAAGTGGCACATTGTTTTGGGAAACAATGCTTATCTCCCTTCTTGTCCGTCAATATGGGGGGAGGGGAGAAAACAGTGGAGTGGGCTCTCTGTGGAGTCTGTGGAGGAAGTGGAGACCCAGTTGACCTTCACCACATAACATTCAAAGTGTTCCTGTATACCCCTCACCAAATTCCCACCACAGTTATATATAGGCTGTCGAATTTTTATTGTTGTCTGACTTGCTTCTTGGGTTAGCCTCAGGTTTTCCCCTCCTCTTTCTTTCTTTTGTGGTTGTGCTTCAGTAGAGATCTTATGCTTAGGTAGGATTACAAACCCTCCGGTTTGCTTTGAAACTCCCCTCAAGCTCTACTCTCTCCAGAGGCCTTGTGTGTGTGCATCAGTGTTTGTGTGTATATGACCTTGTCCTACCTTAAAATGTTTATTTGGTTAGAATAAATAGTCAAATGTTTTTTGGGGGCAGTGCTTAACAAGTGATGATTAAAAGGACTATTCACCCAAAAATGAAAATTCTCTCATTATTTCCCAGTAAGACATTCTTTCTTCTTTTTTTAAATTTAATTTTTTATCCCCTTTTCTACCCAATTTCTACTACTTAGTAGGTCCTCGTGGTGGCGCGGTTACTCACCTCAATCCGGGTGTCATAGGACAAGTCTCAGTTGCCTCCGCTTCTTAGACAGTCAATCTGTGCATTTTATCACATGGCCTCCCAGCATGTGGAGACTCATGCTACTCACCACGATCCACGCACAACTTACCACATGCCCCGTTGAGAGCAAGAACCACTAATTGCTACCATGAGGAGGTTACCCCATGTGACTCTACCCTCCCTAGCAACCGGGCCAATTTGGTTGCTTAGGAAACCTGGCTGGAGTCACTCAGCACACCCTGGATTCGAACTCGCGACTCCAGGGGTGGTAGTCAGCATCAATATTCGCTGATCTACCCAGGCCACCAAATGTTTATGTTAATGATTTCTAAAGCGTATTTAACTACTTTTTTAAACTCTAAATCATGCTTCCGGTGAGCAGCGGTATGCACATGTTATCTAAATGCATTGGCATTTGAAACACGTGAGAACTGAGGCACATTCAAAGCCGGAAGAGCAGTGCTGTTTACAAGTGAGACGGAGGAACGCTGTACAGTAGTTTGGTTGGTTTTGGTTTAGATATGTATTAATCTGTTTCTTTACTCACAATGGTGTGTTTGTGTGCTCATCTTTGATGTCTCAACTGAGTGGAGAATTGAGCTTACATCTGTAACCATGGCAACGCGAATAAATCACATGAGAGACCGCTTGGACTCCACCCACTTGTGAAGCATTAGATTATAGTTAAAAAGTACGTAAATATTGATCTTTTTCACACCAAAAGTGATCAGAAGACGTTCATTTAACAGCTGGTGTCTTTTGGATGGAGATAATGCTGACTGTCTGTGATTTTTGGAGCTTCAAAAGACAAATCTCCATTCACTTGCATTTTAAGGACCTACTGAGCTAAGTCATTTTTCTGTTTTTCTTCAAATGTGTTCTGGTGAAGAAAGGAAGTCATACACACCTGGGATATCTTGAGGGTGAGTAAATAATGATAGAATTAAAATTTTTGGATGGACTATCCCTTTAAGAGGCAACCCCTCTAAAGGGTTTTATTGTGCTGTGCTTTAGCATGATAACAGCCTACCAGTTCTGTCAGCATAAAAAAAACTCTCTCGGAAAAGTTGCATCTGTTAAAGTTGTCTCCAATTTGCCTCTATAGACATCAAAACACCACTTGTATTACAATTTCACCACTTTAAAAAAAAAAAAAAAAAAAAGTTACTTTCGAACTTCAAATCCATAGTTTTTTCTTGAGGACTATGATATTTTTGTGTAATAATATCAGACTCTGTGAAGTATCACTACTATGGAGCCACTTCTTTATTTGACAATTTAATACACATCACATTATCTGCTAAAAATATGCCCATGCGAGTGAAAACACGGGATTGAAAACGATAACAGGCTTCCATGATGAATCGTGGAACACTCCCACGTTCAGAAAAAGGTGGATTCCATGAAATTGACCCCATACTGCCAAATTACTGTAAAGCACCATTCACTATCAGACATTTTTTCATCAATTAAAATGTGTTCACCTTTCCCCATGACTCTACTGATAAAATGTGTTCTGTTCCCATTGAAACCATGAAGTAATAATCAGGGTGGACCCTAATTATACACAGCTTCATTTAGAGCAACTAGTTAACTAGACAGCCAACCGATTAGTGTTTTTTTTGTCATTTTCAGTCATTTTGTACTATCAGTAGAGGACAGTGCTTCCAAAGCTCACTAATATACTGACTTATTCTCCTCAACTCACCAGCAATGAGGAACTGAAATCACCCCAAGTTTGGCTGCCCATTTTACCCTGGCTTACTGCCTTGTGTGGTCTTCTCCAGGTGTGTGTAATAAAACGATGGGGTCAAAACGGACAGGTTACACCT